>NC_141037.1:22647500-22985000 GCF_052040795.2 Danio rerio
AACAAAGTGAAACAGCAGAACTTTATCTAAAATGGCAATGAGCGAATCAAGTAAATTCATAATTGCTGACTTCAAGGCAACAGCAGATGCTTTACACCAAAATCGTAATAATTTTGCAGCTATGCAGACTTTTCAAGCACATCAAGACCTTAAATATTTTAAAGGTTTTGTTTATTTTTAAATATTTTAGGCACTCAAACTACCACCAAAAATATTTGAGGTCAGTAAGAGAGAATTAATTAAAAAATGTAACCCTTTTAATACAGCATTAAGAGATGACATTAAAATTAAAATATGACAGTAAAGACATTTATTATTTTATTAATTATATGTTTTGTCTAATTAATATGTGAATGTGTTGATTCTCAAAAACAAATTAAGCTGATTAGCATATTGTAATGACTTCTAAAGGATCACACTTTGCATCACAAGAATAAGTGTAACACTTATAGTGCATGTCACAAAGTTTCAACTCAAAACATCCATCAGATTATTTATTATACCTTTCAGAACATTTGAATTTTCTGCTCTGAACACTACAGTATGTAGCTGTTTTTGTGGCCTGTGCCTTTAGTTCTCCCCGCCCACCGTTCTCACGTGCCTGTAAGAGTGCGCCTCAATCTCTGCCTCAGCTGCATCAGATAAACAACACAGTGACAGACATGAAGGAATTAGATCTCAAGTAATGTTTGTGCAAAATACTACAGTGAGAACTCTACCAATGATTATTTGATAGATTTGTTGTGGAGTTAATTCAAGCCTTTCTGCAACGACGAGTCACACACAAAGTTGTTACAGAGTTATACACACACAGCAAACACATACACACGCACAGTGCACGTTTAACTTTGCACTGTTTTTCATAGCAAATGTGATGTGATGCACGTTAATATACAACCTATATATAACTTTATTACAAACATGCACTGTTTTCAAAACGTTTTAAACTTGTAAAACTCATTCTTGATCACATTTGATAAGGATTGATGATCACAGAGAGCTCAACAGATGTTTTTATCCCAGTTGCTTTGTGCACGTCCTGTCTTGTTGATATGATTATAGGCGTTACAGCTAAGATATGTTGTCAATCGATTCGGTGGGCACGGACACCACACTCATACGTCACTTTGCAGTCGGCCTCAAAACGGGAGGGATTTGGATCCTATTTTAATGTCAGGAAATTTAAAAAGAGAGACTTAATGTCTTTATATCACCCCAATTTGACTGTGGACACACTATACCTACACACAGTTCTGTCCAAACAGCTTACAAAAATTATTTTCATGCCCTATAATATCTAAATAATAGGCAGTTTTTAAAAACGTTTTTAAATAACAAGCCAGTTTTTAATAGCATGAATTGTGACAAACTAAAGTGTTACCAAATAAATTATATTTAAATAGAATTTTTTACATGTTAAATGGTTTGCGTCATTTATTAAAATTCCGATAAGTTTCACAACAATGCTGCTTTTCCTCTGTTTTGGATCAAATCAATAAGGCCTTGGTGAGCATAAAACGCTTCAAAAACCTTTCCAAACTCAAGCTTTTGCATATAATTATATAGACTTTTTACATATTTGGAGGGAATTAAAAAGTCATTATTAGGCTTTTTATCTAGCAGCTTTCTTGTCAAATAAAATCAAGTACGCTTTAAACTGCACTTACGCCCTACTTGAAGTGGGAAAACAACTATTGAAAAATGCCACCACTTGGAAATCATAATTTGGCTATGCGAATGTTTTTAACTTCACATTTGCAGCTGAAAAGAAATAGCATGAACCTTGAAAAAAAGGGCTCCTTCCATTGACGATCGATTCAAAAGAAGAGCCAATGTTATCCTAGCTGGACTTTGATAAAACAGAAGCAGTTAAGTGCTTGAAGGTTCATTTCTACTTAAATCAAAGTAATCTGCTGTACAATATAGCAACACCTCACTAAAGTCTGAGCAACTTTAATATTACATTTAAAGTCTCGCAAAGACCAGACGCCTCTCAAAGTGTCTATTCAGGCCTGCCATAAATAAATGTACCACAGACCTGTGGCTATACATGCTTTCAGAAAACTTTTCAGCCATTTAAAAAGAGTGCGCACCAAAAAACTGAAAATATTCTCAACTTCAGATCATATAAAATGTACTAGACATGGGCCGGTATAAGATTCTGATGAAATGATAACCTTGGATAAAAAATAAAACGCTTTCACTATATCACAGTATTGCAATGACTGCCATAAAATGTCTTTTTAAATGTCTGAGTAAAAAACAAAACAAAAATTTCCCGCATTAAACACAAAAAATATAGTATTTTATAGTAGAAAGTATTTTGGAACAGTAAACATGTCCGGTACAATAATTAAAATAAATCACTGACTTCTTCTGTCTTCATTAGTTTTAAATAACACAGAACTACAAAAAGGCATCTTTAGAGATCTTCCTTTTCTTTGGATATAAAGTGAAGCCACTGAACTGTTCAGGTCTATAGCTTGCTTGGGTTTAGGTCCAAAAGCATAAAGCACTTGTCTTTCAAGTGTTTTCTGAATTGTGGACTGACCAGTAGCTTTTGATATGGAGGGTCATTTTCTGCTGGAGAAACTGTTGCCCTAAAATGAATAAAATAGTCATAAAACCACATTAAAAAAAACATACATATACCTAAGGAATGGTATAACAGAAAATATTTGCGGAATTAAAACCTTGACTTTTCCAAACCGCAGTAAACCTCGAAACGGTTATTGTCCAATTCCTAAAATGTACAGTAGGTTATATTTTTCTTCAGAATTAATTTTCACCTGAAACTGTTTGTAATTCTTAGCTATTAAAAAATCCAAATCAGCAGTTACTAGCACTTAGAGATAAAAAACATTTAAGGGCAAAATAAAATAAATCCCTATGGCTGCTGATGAAACATTGACATATTATGAAGTGAAATGATCCTCTGTGCAAGAAACTGAACATTATTCACAGCATTAATATCTTTGATGCACAGTCCTGACAGATGTTCCTGTTACATAATGATTATTTATTTATGGATATGATGATAATTTTATGAATCACCAGAGCATGACCGCAGTTTCAACTTAAAATCTTTTTTAATGTTTGAACAGTAAAAAAAAAAAAAAACTCATCTCAATCTCAAAAATGTACATTTTTTGCTTTTAGTATTTCTTGAAGCCAATGGTCCCCAAGGTTGCAGACCGGTACCAATTCATGGATCAATTGGTACAGCGCCGCACCATATATATTTACAGTACATTAGATATCACCTATGCTATTGTTGTCTATTGGAAGAAATGTGTCAATAGAGCTGCGATTTTAGTACAGGGTAGCGCTGCTTTGAAATGAATGTGGTACCAAGGTGCAGTGGAGGACTGGCCATCCAGAGCCAGCGATATATGCATATATACAGATATCTATGATCAGGAGTTTTTCAGGTAGTCAGAATGCAAATATTTTAAGTTAAGTTACGAAAATTATCATTTTGCCTCACTTTTCGCATGAGCATTGCAGACAAAGAGCGTGTGTTTGTTTGTATGGAAATGCATTATCCTCCCTACATGATAAATGTGATCTAATCCGTGTCCTGAAACACAACCCCTCTCCTGCTTTTACTTCTCATTCAAACTGGGGGAGCGATTCGTTTCTGAATGAATACCTGTTATGAATGGCTTGTTAACTTAACCGACAATAAAACAAGTTTCTAGCACCACAGCCTCTTGTTGTCATATTTCATTTACATCGTTTGCTTATTTTATTCAACAAAACTAGCATTAGCCCGAAATTTTACCTATGAAATGTTCTGCCTGGCGAGGCAGTGGCGCAGTAGGTAGTTATGTCGCCTCACAGCAAGAAGGTCGCCGAGTTGCTGGTTCAAACCTCGGCTCAGTTGGCGTTTCTGTGTGGAGTTTGCATGTTCTCCCTTCCTTCGCATGGGTTTCCTCCGGGTGCTCCGGTTTCCCCCACAGTCCAAAGACATGCAGTACAGGTGAATTCGGTAGGCTAAATTGTCCGTAGTGTGTGTGAATGTGTGTGTGGATGTTCCCCAGAGATGGGTTGCAGCTGGAAGGGCATCCGCTGCGTAAAAACTTGCTGGATAAGTTGGCGGTTCATTCCGCTGTGGTGACCCCGGATTAATAAAGGGACTAAGCCGACAAGAAAATGAATGAATGAATGCTCTGCCTTTATGCTTTGTTTTCTTTGTTTGCTCAATACTACACCCGTACACAGCGCTAAAGTCCAGCATCTTCACCAGTGCAGTTGAATGGCATTTGTCCTGGGAGCACAGTACAAATGTGGTGCCGCTATTGACGCATGCTCAGGGTCTGTATGTAATATCTAGTGTATATATCTACGGGGCCACACAAGAAATCATGAATTATTTCCATTTTATTTATTATCTGAGTCTGAACGATCTTTTATTTTGAAAAATCTTTTATTTTGAAAAAAGACCATATTCTCTTGGTTACATCTCGGTCATTTGAGTGCCAAAATGTAACCCACGAGCATAAAAATTAGTAAGAAACATGTCTTTGGAAAGTTTCCTTGCAAATGGGAAAAGGCCCAGTGAGGGAACTATGAACAGCAAAGGAATGGATCCGCAACCCATTAGTCAACCAATCAGGCGAATTCAGCATGTCTGTGCAAGAAGAATATCACCTGCTGTAGATCTCAAATAACGGAAGCCTTCACATATCTTGTCTTTTCCATGCACAAGTTTGTTATTTCCAAAGGAGGCATGCAGCTTTTGAGAGCATACTAAGAGTGGCGTGCACACCGCGAGTCACATGACAAGAACTGAACCATCAGCTTCATATTTTGTATGGAATATACACATTTTCCTGTAGACTAATTACCTCAGACAAACACAGAGCACCCAAACACTGTTTTTAATATTCTCCATAAATAAAACTTGTATCAGAGTTGCAGCAATGTCCTGCCAGCTAGTCATTCTCTAAGAAAATGGTTGATGGTCTGCTAAGCGTTGACCAGTCTGCAGTGATAAAAAGGTTGGGGACCATTGCTTTAAGCAAGTCATTTATACTAAACTCCATCATATGTTCAGGTCAGCAGTGCTTTATTGCCATTCTGTGTTGGGAAGAATTTAAAGAAAAAAAAAGTTTACAATTTTTCTTTGGAATGATGGCTTTGTTTGACTGATGACCTGAAATCATTTAATTCTGTGTTGCTGCTAAAGCACCTTTTCAAAGATTGAGGTCAAAGAATAAAGGTTGAAGAAACAGTAAAAAGATTGTGAAAGGGGGATAAGTTCACACCAGTGCCTTGTAATTACATAGCAGGACATTACAAGGTTAATACTAGTCCAGCCAAAGCCATTTGAAAACAGTATACTGGCAAATGTTCAAGGCTCGTCATCAGCAGCGCTCCTCTAGAAAGGCTTCTCACACAGACAAAGCATGTGTCAATAACTTTGCTCAGCGAGTATGAGAAATACAAAGTATAAGACCGTGGGCCAGAGGGGATTTCGTTTCACTACTATTAAACTCTCACAGACATTCAAAGTCCCTCAAGGTGAAGAAACATGCATTAAGAGCTGTTGAAGAGATTACAAGCGGAGATTACATCTACCATTAATATGTTAGTTTCACACTTTAGTTACTGCTCTTTCACTGTTCAGGAGGTATTTTCAGTATTCTGTCAACTTTTCTAAAATTGCTCAGAGAAAAATGGACTAGTTGTTGATTGCTATAAAACTGTAAGGTTTAAATAATTAGGATGGCATAGAATAGGAGTTATTGTGAAATTTGCACTTATTTTTTTAAATGCTCAAATTTGCTAAAACATGATTATTGAGATTACTATAACACACTGTATCTGAGACTGCAATCTGAACCACATATTGGTCGCCAAAATTATTACAACATTTGTATTTTTACCAATAATAAATGGTTTTAAAGCAGTTATTTGTATTTTTTTGTTGTAGCATGACAGTGGAAAATTTCACTTTGCTTTTCAGACATCAATTTTGCCATTAATTGTCATAATCCAGTGAGATTTTAGTTTGCATAAGGAGCTGGTGTTCCACACAAAGTGATCTGGTCACAGCATCATCTTTATTTCTACTTTCTCTTCTGGCCAAAGCATTCACATATTTCAGCTTCCACTACTTTATCCTGTACCTTTAAATATGATTGCCTCTGTTGCCTAGCAACTTCCTGCAACAGTTTCACTGCTGTGAAAAAATTTGCTCTCCCGTTTGCTGGACAGAAGTTTGCACATTTACAAGCGCTGTAGTAACCCATGCACAATTAATAGGCTATAATTGGGAAAAAGAATATTGTATTTTTTTTTAGTAATGACTTCATAAAATATGACGGCAGATGTTTAAAGCTTAATTCTAACAACTCAATAGAAGCAATGAATGTAAATATGATGTCACAAAAAGTGTGTTTCATGAAGAAATTTTGTTCCTCGCCACTGTCTGTTGCCACTGGCTTACTTGGTTTGGGACTTGTAGAGTTGCGCATCGATGGATTTGCTCTTCAGTGTTTGTACTTCCAGCAGTGAAAATTAATCACACTGAACTAAACTAATCTGAACCTCAACTCTGAAGACTGGACTGACAGTTTCAATTTACTAGAACTTCTTTGTTAAGCTGCTTTGACACATTCTGCATTGTAAAAGCGCTACAGAAATAAAGAAGAATTGAATTGAAATACATGCTGGTAATTTGGCTGGTAACGGTTTTGACAATTCAAAAACTGACAAAAAGTCAGAGAAATGAATCTATATGTGTTTTATTTGAACTAATTTTGAAAACCTTACAAATGACTGCTTCAGTAGTTCTAGTGTTAAGCTGGGGTAAATATTAGCGTTCCAATCATTTTTGCCATCACTGTACAAAAAAAATCAGAATATCTATGCTGTGATACAGTATAACAACACATGAAAACCTAAGGTAACATTGCATTGGGGATATATTAATATAGTTGCCAATTGAGAGGGCTTGAGAGTCTGAACTACTGAAAGTCAAACTACTGTATCTAGCTATTTTTACACTCAAAACTATACAAGTGTTGCTAAAACAAAATGGTACTGTTAACTAAAAGCACTAGCTTTACAGGAGCTTTAAGCACTGAACACTGAATGCCTTTTCAATATAGTGCAACACTGGCTCAGTGAGGTTTGGAGTCTCCTGGTGTTCACTTCAGAGTTTCCAACACTAAAGGGTTTCTAAAGGTTTGACCCAAAAAATTAAAGAGAGGCTTAAACACAGAAGCAAAACACTGCTGTCAAGTTGCATTATGGCATTTAAAAAAAAAGTACATAACTCAAGGCTTTTTTATTGTGTGGTCACGTGTTTGGATGAACTGCACTAGTGCAGACACACATTTTTTTTGGCTGCTTTATGGATGCACATAAAAGAGCAGATATTCACCTATGATCTCCTATGAGAGCTGCTCAGTGCATATAGTGGTTGTTGTGTGCCGTAGTGTTTCCTGGTCCCCTGTGTTCTGCCCTGGTTCTGACCGGGTCTGCTTAATTTGGGTCAGATCCACAACACTGCTGGGATTCGCTGGAAGGGAAGGGTTGAAAAGTTAAACAAGTGATCTGACTCAGGGGACGGAGAAAATGTGCTCGAGTAAGTGCGCATGCGTGTGTGTGACTGACTATTATTCTTTGCAGACTTCACTGCTTCCCTCCTTCTTTGCAGGGCTTTCTCCAGCTCTGACTTTTCTGATGGCGATGGGGGGCGTGGCCCAGGAGAGGAGGAGGGGCCTGGACGCTTGACTGTGTTCTAAATAGAATGATTTCCAAACATTTGCTTCTATTCTCACTCTTAAATTCTATCCACTCTTTAACCCCTGGGCTGTGTCCCAAATTGCATACTACTTGAGTAGGTAATGCATTTAAACTATTACACTATAAAGTTTTATACATTTTAATTACAATACTAATAACAATTGATAATCAACTATAAATGCAAATAAAGCAATTCTGACCAAGATCCCCTGAAGTTCCTGTATAGCAGAATTAGATGCCGTTGGTTCTTTCTGCAGGAAAATACATCAGAGGAATAATTAAGCAGCAAGTCATTAAATTATTGTCACAGCATAAATTAATTACTTATGTGAGAATTATTATTGTTAAAATGTTAAATGTAAAAAAAAAAAAACTCATACTGAACAAGGCTGTATTTATTGAATCAAGAAAGAATCGGTTTTGTATTCAGTTATGAAACAATAATGACAGTAATTATAATATAATACATTTAATATATTATAATAATTATAGTAATAAATTATATAATAATTAAAATATTTTAATATAGAAATTAAGCAGCACATCATTAAATTATTGTCATGGCAAAAATTAATTACTTTTGTAAGTAAGTACTAATATTGTTAAAATGTTAATTAACACTAGAACTGCCGGAGGTCACTGTATACCTAAAATTGCCAGTGCGGGTAAATTTTACACAGCACAAATTTTGTTTAGAAATTACTAAAAAAAAACACACACACACTATTCTGTTTTTTGCCACTGTTTACAAAAGTGTCAAGACTCATGAAATGATTATTTCGAGATAAAGTGATTATTTTTGAAGAACAACAACAGTGAAGTTTAAACATTCATGAGTAGGTTAAAACATCAAAATTTGAGCCATCATACTCTAATGCATAGTTTACTTCTCCTGACTCTCCATCATTCATTGCATTTTGTATTTTTAATAGCTTGACAAATCACCTTCTCTTATTCATTGGGACTTTATTAATTTGTTATAAACACTAATTCAGAGAATGAATTTGTAATTGTAATTTCAAACATAAGCAGTGCATAAATACAAGCTTTTTTATGGTGGCACACGCTGGCACTTATAGGTTTAAATGTCTCACTTTTTAATCTAATTTTATCTAAACAATTCTTAATATTTGGGAATTGTAAATAAGGCAATTTTAGTAAAGGTCAATGACTGGGAGGCTTGAATCTTTCATTGAAGATCTGTTATGTACATTTGATAAAAAAATAATATTATATTATATCATATTATATTATATTGTATCGTATCATATTGTATCGCATCATATCATATCATATCATATCATATATCATATCATTCATTCATTTTCTCCCTTTATTAATCCGGGGTCGCCACAGCGAAATGAACCGCCAACTTATCCAGCTCGTTTTTGTTACGCTTCCAGCCGCAACCCATCTCTGGGAAACATCCACACACACACTCATACACTACGGACAATTTAGCCTACCCAATTCTATATTATATTATAATATATTATATTATATTATATTATATTATATTATATTATATTATATTATATTATATTATATTATATTATATTATATTATGTATTCCTGAGCTAAGCTTAATTTTACCATTACTCCAGCCTCCAGCCATTTCAAAATAACAGGATTTATTTAAAATAGAAATTATTTGTAACATAATAAAAGCTTTTGCTGTTAATTTGATTCCCACTCAATGCATTCTTGTCAAACTGTTTAACCGTACTGACAGTAGCACTAATAACACATCTAATTTTATACAAAACAAATGACATAAAATCAGAACTAGTTGAGATTATTTGTATCACATAATTGATAGCATATATAACTAATCAAACATACTGATATTGATTAATTGAATAACAGAAAACACAGGCAGTGAGTGATTTTCTATGAAAAAATGTACCGGTCCTGGTCTGACTCTGTTGGTTGTCTGGGAAACCGGTCGAAGTTGAACTCCTTTTTTAATACGCAGCATCATCTCATCCACAGCCTGCTGTCTGACGTCCTTCTCTACACACACACAAATGGGATTTCAGTTCAAACACACCTATACACACACTCATTGCCTGAATTTGATTTGAGCTATAGAATATGCAGATGAATTTATAATAAACAGCATTTGAGCAGACGAACACACATCTCTGCTTTTCATTAGCAGTCATTTCAGACACAGAATAATATCAGACGTTTCCCCAATGCTATTAAACAGAACTGCTAGGGTTTCTATTTGAGCTGGCATGCATAAATATAAAAAAAAAAACAGATCAATAGAAAGTTGATCTATGCTGTTTGTCTTTATTTAGTGGCCTTGGCAAACACTTTTAGTCAATCTGTCATTAACTGGAACAAAAACATGTGAATATTATCTGCTTACCAGTTGATGTTTTTCTAAATCACTGAATTGGCAGTGCATTTTAAAGCTCAGCATAGTCCAAAAAACACCCTTCTATTCATATGAGATCATAAAAATGTTGTTCGTCATTAACAACAACACCTGAAGGAAAGCAGCAATTATTTGAAAGTATCTAAGCTTTGGCCTGCCACTTGTATTTATTATGGGATGTGGAAGAATTTTTAGTAAATCCATTTGCACCATTTCTGTTAAATATTAAAATGCTGTGAAAAATGGAAATCAAGCACTAGTGATAAAAAAAAGGCCAAAGATCGCCAGCAAAATTCTATAAACCCAGACATCATGCCAATAATTGAAGAAATGTCAGATTTGTGTTAGCATAAATGTGTAATGACTTATCCAGCCTCTGTATAATAGTGTTTGTCCTTCAGCAAAACGCGGCAAGTCTTCTTTTTCTTTCTCTTGCATCTTTCTTTTTTTGTATAAGGCTGAAAGACGTAGCTTTGGACAAACTTTAGACCCAAATCTTTCATGTTTTACCCATTGCTGTAATTAAAAACAGAACTGTATACTATATAAAATAGTGTACATTAATTACATTCCATTCCAGCATTTACACAATCAACATAAATATCTATAATCTTTCCCATGGCTTGATGGTGAACACAAGTGTGGAGCAGACCGGCTAATGAAATGAAAAACGAAAGATCCTTGAACTGTCGCCATCACCGATTATGCGGCTTTAAACATTTTAATCTACAGGTATGTACTCTTTGCATATATAAGAGATTATTATGCACATCTTGGCATTTATTAATTACTATGCACATCCTTCAAACCGTGCAATCTTTAACCTGAGCAGATATATAGACAGGAACTGAACTCTGAACTTATTTCTTTACCTGGGGATTTCTCAGAGGAGTCCTTCTCCACTAATGCGATTTCAGTGCTCACATCTTTTTTCTTACGAAGCATTGATAGCAATGAGCTGTAAGAGATAAAAGACAAGAAATAAAAGTATGAAAAAATAGCCAGAAAGCCCTTCAATATGTGCTGCCATGACTTCCTGTTTCATTTAGAAAATACGTCATTGAAACTTCTACTTTAAAATCTACTTTAAGATTTGTTTTTTCTTTTAATTTTGAGCTTTTGCAAAAAGTGCTTTACATTGGAGTCATAACCATTTTATTAAGCAAACTATATTTTATGTTTTTTGCTTTAGCTGGATGCTACATTTTAAGAACTTATACTGTAAAACCATCAGCCACTTTATTACAAAAAGCTGTTCATTCTTCAGTATATTTGCGGGTCATTTCCAACCCTATATGATCATAATGTGGCCATCATTCCTACAGTATAAATATGACGTGTCACAAAGCTCAAATCATCTCAAACTGTTTTCTGCAACATGACTGTGAGTTCACTAATACTTAAATGTCCTCTACAGTCCAGTGGAGCACTTTGGGGTGTGGTGAAATGGAAGATTCTCATCAAATCTGCAGCCAACAATCTGAATTAACTGTGTGCTGCTCTCATTTAAAAAAATAAGAATTTGTAAGAAAGTTTCCAGCACTTTGTTGAAATTGTGATTCCGGCAAAAGACAAAAGGTTTTTAGCTTGATGGTATCAAGGTTTGGCCCAATCCTTTTTTTTGTACCACTATACCCCTACCTCTTCCTCTTAGCCCTTGAAACAGAGTGTGAAGGGGAAGGGCTTTTAAATTTACCCCTAAGAAATGGGACAGCACTAAAAGACCTGCATACATCATCAACTGTCATCACGATTTATTGCTTTATATGAGATCAGACGATCGCGACTGCTGCAGTTATTCCAGTTGTGCTATTTTTTGGTATTTATGTTCAGAAAATCAGTAAAGGCATATAGCATGTTATCATAACGATATAAATGTGGCAATAAGATCATAAATGTACTGTGTATTTACACCTTGGCCATATTCATCTATGTAAACACACAAACACAACATTAACATTATAGCAGACACTGTAAAAAGCTCATTCCCAGCTACTAGTAAATTCTGACAGGGTATTTCAGAGTCAGAATGTTGTAGGACTGCTGTACAGGAATTATTATAGGGATTATAGATAACAAAATTTAGCGGTTTTTATTTTAACTTTTTTTTTAAAGCATAACGGTAAAACACAAATGCGGTTATGAATGTATTAAAACGTGTGCTTGTTAGTTGTAAAACTTCATAGTATTGACAAAATCAATTGTCACTAATTTGTGCATCTAATTTGTGCTTCTCCTTAATTGCGTGTGCAGCCATGCTGCCATTGTAGATAGTGTATTCTGGAAAATTTTCTTACTCCTTGGTTTTGAGCGTGGTCCTGAAAAATCTCAGTTTAAAGGGGTATCTAGCCCTTCCTCTTAGCCCTACGCCTTTAAGCTGCAGAGAATTGGGACACCCCTACCCCTTCACGTGAACGCGCAAAAGGGGAAGGGGAAGAGCTAAGGGTTAGAATTTGGCCTTAGAGTTTACACTCTAAAAAATAAAATTTGCCATTAAACAACTTTTTTGGTAGCCCAAAGAGCCTTTCAATAAGTGGTATTTAAAGGAACCATTTTTTCTTGCTGTTTAGAATCATTTACATTTTAAAATATCTTCAAATAGAAAATTCTAAATAGTTAAAGTATTTAAAATTTGTAATATTGTCACTGTAGCTTTGATCAATTAAATGCAGCAATGGTGAGCTGGAGACTTCTTTAACCCTTGTGTGCTTTGTTTAAGTGTTTTCTGTTTTCACCCTCTCTGGAGTGGTTTTGCATCTTAATTTGGCCGTATCTTTCTGTTGTAGCTTTTGGTGTTTTCTCTGTTTTTTTTTTTTTGGTGATAAATCTTATCTTGACACATATTTTGGGAAAATGCTTTGAAAATTAAAATTATTTAAAAATTCAACAATACACTCTGGGTTAATTTACGACCATGGTTACGACCACAGACTGGTTTTGCCCAATTTAATTATAATGCCATTTCTTGATTGGAAATTCATGACACCGTATAATCATGTGTTCTTTATTGTTGCATTGTTGAATGAACTTTTTGGACTGTTGATTAACAGTTGCAATGTAAAAAAAGCATAGATTTTGCCTTCTATATGGAGTATAGTATGTAAATAAATAGTAAATAAGCAGCTCAGCTCTCAGAACTATGTAAGTGTGTTAATGCACACACACACACTATAATCTGCTGTTTAACTCCATAGAACTCCATATAAAAGTAGCACATTTTTGCACAGGCCTATCTAAAGGGTTAATGCTGATAAATGATGATGAACTGATGAAACTGATTATCAACTGTAACATTACACATTTTACCTCTTCCCAACAGGGAAAACCACCAACAATCAAGCATGCATGATTATATGCTGTCATGGCTTTGCAATCAAAATATGTCTTATAATGAAAGTGAATAGGGCAAAACCAGGCACGAGCATAATGAAGGGGTAGTAAATTTAAACAATACACAATGGTTTAAAAAACTGTTCTAAAACTTTTGATTGGTAATGTATGTTCCTCATAAAACCAACAATGTAACAAAGTGTCCAGTGAATGTATGCACTAATTTTGATGGCTTTTGTCATGAACAGATATTCACCTGAGTGGGTTGCTTGAGGAACTAGATGGTGGAGGTGGAGGAGGTGGTGGAGGGGGAGGAGGAGGGGGTGCTGGGGCAGCAGTTGGAGGGTTGGAGACCTGCTGGAGCTTCTTTTTTAGCTCCTCCACTGCAAACAAACAAAAAAAGCTGTTCTCAGAGATACAAACTCCTGCTTGGTTGTGTCATGTCACAATTTGTGTAGGTGTAACATATATGTGGTTGTTAAAGCGTTATTATGAAACTGTCAGTATGTTGTCAACCTGACTTCAAAACGGCTTTCAGATGTTAAACCCTGGTACCTGTGTATCTGAGGTCTTTGGCTTCGGTTTCAGCTTTAGTGTGTTTGTGCTGCCACTCTTTTCTCTCCTCCTCCAGCAGATCTGTCTGTCTCTGTAGCGCCGTTAGCTGCTTCTTTACTTCACTGCTGTTTACCTGCTCTTCAAGAGCCTTCACCTGGAGTTCACCAACACGCACACAGCAAAACAATGGTAAAAACGTTAGTTGTAAAAATGTACCATGACCTTCAAAATGTACAGGTGAAGTTTGCAAAAATATTTTATGTTAAAATAAATCCTCTTGACCCATTTTTTACTGAGTGCTATAAAGTCCCTGATGTACCTCAAAAAAAAAAAAAAAAAAACATGTGTAATATACTTTTAAAGATTATTAGACAAAAATAAAGTTTGATATGAATTTGACTCAGTGGGTAGCACTGTCCCCTCACTGCATGTTCATCAGGTGCTCGCATTTCCCCCACTGTTCAAAGATATGCACTATAGGTGAATTAAATAAATTAAGTTAGCTGTAGTGTGTGTGTGTGTGTGTGTGTGTGTGTGTGTGTGTGTGTGTGTGTGTGTGTGTGTGTGTGTATGTGTGTGTGTGTGTGTGTGTTTGTGACTGCGTGTCTCTTTTCACCATGATGATCCCTCGGTTCCAGCTCGCATCTCAGCCTGCCTGTCGGACATTTCACACTGGATGAAAGATCATCTTCTTCAGCTTAAACTCGTGAAAACGGAAATGCTTGAAGTTTCTGCCAACCCGACTCTACATCATAACTTTTCAATCCAGATGGATGGGGCAAACATACTGCATCCAGAATGGTGAAAAGCCTTGGATTAATGATTGATGACCAACTAAACTTCTCTGACCACATTCTAGAACTGCTCGATTGTGCAGATTCGCACTCTATAACATCAGAAAGATCCGACCCTTCTTATCTGAACATGCAGCTCAACTCCTTGTTCAAGCTCTTGTTTTCTCCAGACTGGATTACTGCAACTCTCTACTAACGGGGCTTCCGGCTAACTCTATCAAACCTTTTCAGCTGCTCCAGAACGCAGCAGCACGAGTGGTCTTTAATGAACCTAAAAGAGCACATGTCACTCCGCTGCTCATCCATTTGCACTGGCTGCCAGTTGCTGCCCGCATCAAATTCAAAGCTCTGATGTTTGCCTACTAAGCCACCTCTGGCTCTGCTCCTTCTTATCTGCTCTCACTTCTGCAGATCTATGTGCCCTCCAGAAACTTGCATTCTGTGAATGAACGTCACCTCGTAATTCCATCCCAAAGAGGGAAGAAATCACTTTCCCGAACTCTCGCATTCAATCTGCCCAGTTGGTGGAATGAACTCCCTAACTGCATCAGAACGGCTGAGTCACTTGCTGTCTTCAAGAAACGACTAAAAACTCAACTATTTAGTCTATACTTCACTTCCTCATCTGCAATTGCCTCTCTGGCTATACCACTAACTGGGCTCAAAAAAACGCTTTTCTTCTTAGATTTTACACACCTGAAACTTGTCTACCGCACTTACTCATTGTTGCTCTTATAGTTGTGTAAATTGCTTCCTTGTCCTCATTTGTAAGTCGCTTTGGATAAAAGCGTCTGCTAAATGACTAAATGTAAATGTAAAACATATAGTTGGCGGTTCATTCTACTGTGGCGACCCCTGATGAATAAAGGGACTAAGCTGAAGAAAATTAAATGAATGAATGAAATTGAGTATGTATCCTCTCAGGACACTGTGACCCAAGGGACATTGAGGGGATTAATTTGTGTTTGTGTTTGTGTGTGTGTGTGTGTGTGTGTGTGTGTGTGTGACCTGTTGTTGATGCTCCAGTCTCTGTTTCTCCAGAGTGTGTGTCAGTGTGCTGATCTCTGCCAGAGCTTTCTGTAGAGCTTCACCCGCGGAAATACTCTGGACCAACACCTGGCTTTGTCTTTTCAGCTTCTTCTGTTCTATGAGCATCTGCATACAAAGAGAGAGAGAGAGAGCACATATAGAACACATTCACACACCATCTAATTAGCATATTCTATAAATATTCAGAGCCCCTACAACGTCTTATGCATTTCAATAAATTAATTCTGTAAGAAAACTCACCTCATGTGCAAACTTCTCTGCTTCAGAACGCAAATCCCTCTCGAGCTTTAGATCCTCCTGCAAGGACTCAAACTCATCTAAAGCATATTGAGAAACTACACACACACATACACAAGAAAAGGTGACAGAAAGTCCTCAGATTCATGGTACTATAAACATTTCTTATACTGAAGCCAATCTACTAAAACAACAGGTCGCAAATGTCACTTTTTTTACATAATATAGGGCTCTATGCGCATGGCGCAAAAGCATTAAGGGCGTGTCTGAATCCACTTTCGCTATTTTAAAAACAGAAAAATACAGCTTGCGTCGCGGTGCATAGTCTAACAGGGTTGTGCTTATTCTCTTAATGTGCTATGGGTGTGTTTTGAGCGTAACGTGCATTATACCAATCAGAGTCTCATCTCCCATTCCCTATAAAAGTCAGTTGCATCGCGTCATGGTGCATTTGTTATTTACATGTTGGACTTTGTAAGTGGAAAAACTGAACGTTACATTAGCGAGAAAACAGTTAAACTGATCATCTGTGCAAGGATGAAGAACGAGTCTCCTTGATTCGGCCTCTTTATTTTCTCTTTATTTTAATTTACTCTTTACTTTACTCCTTTACTTTCGTGTATAAGGAAACAGTGGAAATTCACTCTAGTGAAGACATCTATTAGCCTACATACAGTGCATTCAGAAAGTGTTCATAGCGCTTTACTTTTTCCACATTTTTTATGCTACAGCCTTATTCCAAAATGGATTAAATTCATTTGTTTCCTCAAAATTCTACACACAATACCCCATAATGACAATGTGAAAAAGATTTTTTGAAAATGTTGCAAATTTATTCAAAATAAAAAACCTGAAAAATCCTTTCCAGATGCACTGTATTTAATTTCGCTATCATATTCAATTTAGTTTGTTAAGGGCAAACATTTGTTTAAAAACTATTTCTAAACTCAGTTCTAATTTCCAGCAAACAAATAAATAAACAATAATATTGAAGTGTGGTCAAAAAACTGAGTTGTATCTAAAAACATGTCCTGTTCTTGTTCCCCATATGGTGATGCAGACGTCTCCAAAACCCGACAGGTGGACAAATCTAAAATTGTTTTTATTAAAAGAATGTAAATATGCATATAATAAATAATACTGTTAATAATAATAATAACATTATACAAAAGCAAATTGTCATGAATAAACTGAAAAAGGCCCCCTGAGGTGAGGCATGGAGGAAGTGGTTTTTATATTTATGTAGAAAATAATCATTTTTGTAACATTTTAATCCTTTATTTTTTAATAAGTAAAGATATTTGTGAATTGCTGTACATCCTGTGTGGATTAAGTGATTGAACCTGTATGGATGCATAACTAACCCGCTCTGCTCTGAACCCGCTCCTAGACTGGTAGGTCAATGTCACAGAATACTTCAGTTCCTTAAAATAGCAAAGTGCCAACAATGCGCCATAACATTAACTCACCTCCTTTTTAGACCATGAGTCTACAAAGTGGCATAAATGGATTTGCTATTTAAACAATGTGGTGTAAAACATGAAAATTAGGGTTGAGCTGGTCTGAAAATAGCAACAAATCATGCCAAACACATCTTGCGGCTAATTGTGCCACATGTATGATAGGGCCCTATGTGTCTAGAGAAATGCAGAAATTAAATAAAATAAAATAGAGAAATGCAGAAATTAAAGGGTAAAGGTTCTCTAAAGTTTTAGGAAAACACAGTTTTTGCATTACATTCATTCTGATCCCAATGATTTTTTAATTTTCCAGTCTCCCTCAGTAAGTACATTTTTTTTTACTTTACAGCAGATTCATGTACAAAACAAGACAATAATACTGCATTTTCAGAAAGACTGAAACTAACAAACAATGCTGTATTGACTACAGAATATTGAATCTGCGCGCACATGTGTGTTTATTAAGTGGTCACTATTGCTTTATCTGTTTATGACAGACTTTATATATGTACTGAGCATTTATGCATTTTTAACCTAAATCTGAGCTGCAACAATCTATAAAATAAAATGGAAGCTGTGAAACATGTATCCAGAAATTTACATCAATTGGCACAATGCTGACCTTTTCATTTTTGCCATTTAATCTTAAAAGCAAAACATTGAAAAGCTTTAAATAATAAAAACTGTTAGCCAATCATACCAGTGGGTGTTGTTTACTTCTGCATCTACAATACACCACCCATATTTAAATGGTATCAATGAGGGGGGTCAAAACAAGACAGAAAATAGCTTATTACTTCTAAATTATGATTTTTTAAAATGTTAAATTTAATAACATAATAAGTGGATGTCAGAGAGAGAAAATAAGGCTGTTAGTGACCTCTTTAAATAGTGAATTACTTCTTATAATGACACAAAGAAGCTTATAAACACTTTGAATGAAGCAATAAAGATGCACCAAAGTGGGAAAACAGAATTCAAATCAATAAACGAGAGAGAGAGAGAGTGTGTAAGAGAGGGAAAAAAGAGAGGTTAATGTAAGGGGATACAGTGGAGAACAGGAGCACAACTGACCTCTGTTGTATTTGCCCAAGAGCTTCTTTTGTTGGAATGTTTCTGCTATCAAAACAGTATTATCATGTTTCTCTTTCAGGAGCTTAGGGGAAAAAAAGAGAGAGCGAGGGCTTCATTTATTCTGGTATTAAACTGGTTCATCTGAAACACATTGAAGAACACGGCACAAAGACAGCCTCTTCTTTTCTAGTTGATAGTCATTATTCTGAGTGAAAGCCACTGTGAAATATGCCAAGGGTTAACGCTAAAGACATTAACGAAGTGGGTCAAAATGGTTACGTTCTGCCATGATGAGAGGCTTTTTTATGTGCATTAAAGAAAGCGTATATTGTAAAGTGATGTACAGTAGATCGTCCTTAAAGATGTGTTCATTAAAGCAGCACATCTCTAGATTTAATGCATTTCTGGCATACTTCCTGTCTGGTTTTGGAAAGCTGCTCTCTTGTAGTCTCCAGATCGATCATGAGCTGCTTCTTTGTAGCCAGGATCTCCTCTAGCTTATCCCTCAGCTCTACAACAAATCAATAAGAAAGGTGCTTATAAGAAACTTACAGTACACAGTGACCTGAATACTAAAGTATTTTTGTAAATATGAATTGAACTGAAGCATGTGGGGAAATATTAATGAGAAATGACAGTTTTTGCTGAAAAATCATTGCAAAAACCATTGTTTGAAAAAAAAATTATTGATTATTGTAATGTTCTGTTTACTTGTCTAAACAAATCTTCTATGGAGGGATTGAAAGTTGTGCAGAATGCAGCTGCCAGGCTTTTAACAAACACCAATAGAAGGTCGCACATTACCACTGTGCTTAAGGCACTTCACTGGCTTCCTATTAGTTTTAAAGTAAATTTTAAGATTCTGGAAATTACATATAGAGCTCTGCATGGTCAGGAATCCTTCAATATTTAATGTCTTTTACATATTCACTCATGTAGCCTAGGGCTGGGCGATTCATTGGAAGGTAATCGAAATCGACATTAATATGCTATAATCGATCTAAATTTTCCAGGTCAATTTTTACAATTACTTTTGCTGACCCCGCTCTGTTAAGATTGATTTATACTTCTCCGTCAAGCGCACACGTATGGTCAGGCACAGCCGTCGGTTTGATAACGGTGACGAGCGTGGGACAGCGTGGATTAATTTAGGTTGTTCGTCGTTGATGTTCAATAAATAATCATAGATAGTGGATAGTGAGTGTTTCCTTTATTTATTTTAAAATCAAGTAACGTGCCTTCATTCAGAAATCTCTCATGGTTTTATGTGAACATATTTACTGTACAAAACTTGTCAGTGAACTATGAGGCCAAAAAATAAATAAAATAAAATAAAACAATCCTTCATTAATCGTAATCGTGTTAAATTGTTCAATTAATCAAGATTTTGATTTTAGGTCGCCCAGCCCTAATGTAACAGGCCTCTGATGTCTTCTGGCAAAGATCTTTCAGCCATTCCCAGAACATGTCTTAAAACTTTCTCCCTCTAGCACTGAGAACACTGGGGCTTTTTAAAAAGCTTTTAAAGACATATTTTAGGTCAAGCTTTTAATTAAAAGTATGCTGAGTAGGTTTAACATTGGTGTTCCCCTTCGGGGGGAACTTCAGCACTATAAGTGGATTTGATTTGTAAAATCCACGCATTGGGAGGTTCGGTTCAGAAGCTACTCGTCTGAAAGAGTATTGAACGGGCCAATTAAGAATGAAATGGCAGCGCAAGCCTGCGCAGGTGAGCGGCATAAGCAATCAACTGAGTATATAAGCTCACCTGGCGCCAGCAGACGCTATCCTTTTCGCTTCAGAGACTTTCTGATCGAGTCGATGAGGGTTCCTCCTGCTGTGACCAGCAATTCTGAGCGAACGAGAGCATTCTCCCGGTCCAGAGTGTGTACACGCAGCGGCAGACGGTCGAGCTGGGTTTCTCCCTTGCCTGGCGTTCTTTGGGTCCGGTCCTCCAGAGCGGTGCGTATAAAGTTGCAAACTTCACAGAAAGAGCAACACAGTCGTGCAGCACGTCCTTTTCAGGACGGCGCTCCGACTGTGCGTTTCTGGATGCGGTGGTTTCCTGTCCTCGGATGATGGGCGCGGGCACTGCGTTACATGTCTGGGGGTCCAGCATGTTAATGCGCTGCTCGCGGGCAGTTCATGTCGTCATTGCGATGCCATGACTGTTGCGCAAGATCGCGGTTAGCCTTTGCAAAAAGGCGAACCACCCCAGTTGTCCCCTGCTCTGCAGCGGGCACTCGGGCAGATCTGAGGGTTTCAGCGGGAGATAATCCGCCGCCCACGGGCTCGCGGACCTCTCGCTCCTCACGGCGCTCCATCCAAGCTTCGGGTAGTGGGAGTGATCCGTCTAATCAGATGGTAGCTCTCACACTCGCTGACACCGGAGATCAGATGTCCTCCGCGGCATCGGAGGGTGGGCTTTCATTATCCGATGATGATCCAGACCCGCTCGCCCCCTTCGGGCTGGTGAGCGCTGTCACTACGGATCCTGAAACGGACATGTTAGCCGTGCTTTCCCGGGCTGCTTCGGCCGTGGGTTGGAGATGGTTTATCCCCCAGCTCCGCGGCCGGACCGACTAGAGGGGCGTTCACTTCTTCCCGGAGGTGCACAGTAGGCTCACGCGGTCTTGTAAAGCACTTTTTTCTGCTCGTGCTGCGTGTCCCTCCACCCTAACCACTCTTGACGGTGGAACAGCCAGGGGCTATGTGGCGATTCCTCAGGTTGAGTGCGCGATGGCGGTAAATCCGCGCGGCGCCTCTTCTTGGCGGGGTCCGCCTCGTCTCCCATCCAAAGCCTGTAAGTTATCTACCTCCCTCGGAGCTAGAGCTTACATAGCTGCGGGCCAGGCTGCTTCCGCCCTGCATGCGATAGCCACCTACCAGCACTACCAAGCGCAGGCGCTGGCCGAGCTGCACGAGGGTGGGTCCAACCCAGGCTTACGAGCTTCGCACCGCCGCCGACTTAGCTCTTCGGATTACTGAGTCCGCTGCGTGTGCGTTGGGGAGGACGATGTCCACATTAGTGGTCCAGGAGCGCCACCCCTGGCTGATATGCGCAAAGTCGACAAAGTCCGCTTTCTTGACTTCCCCATATCCCCAGCCAGGTTCGGCGACACTGTCTGTGAATTCACCCAGGAATTCAAGGCGGTGAGAGAGCAGTTGGTGGGTGATGTCTTATCGGCGGCCCGTAGCCCGCTCCGCCCGCTGTGCCATTCATACCTGCTCCTCGCCGAAGGCGCCCGCCTACGAGAGCTGCTCCGCCCCCGCACACGCCTCCGGCGAAGCGAGCGCGTCGGGCACCTCGGAAGCAGGCAGCCCCCCTGCCCAGAACGCCGCTAAGTCCGGCAACGGACCGCGAAGCGCCCCTGGGACAGGCCATCTGGAGAAGAGGGAACTTGCTCTTTCCCCGCTGGAGGGCGGGGCCCCATTTCCAACGGCACTTTTTACTGCCATGAAAATATCATGAGAGAGCACTTTTCCACTTCCCCGGATGTGACAGCCTGAAATCTGCCAGTCTGGGACGCTATGCTTTCTAGCTTGCAGATTCGGTGCGTTTCGCCAGTGGCTCACGAGCGCTGGGAGGACGGTCTCCTTTCTCCCACCCCTCGAGCCTCCCCTCCGGAGCTCGGGTATGGAGTGAGAGCAAATATCTCACCTCCAGCTCTTCCGCGGGACCCTCGTGCTTCCCGGATCAGCACACCCACTCCGCGCTGCCCCACCGCTGGTACGTCAGCGATTGTAGCGATGACTCCATTAGCGAGGGCTCTGCCTGCCTGGTTAGCGCGGGCCAGCCCCTCGCGGTGGCTCATACGCACAATCAGACTCGGTTACGCGATTCAGTTCGCGAAACGGCCCCCCAAGTTTACGAGCGTGTATCTCTTCAGGGTCAACCCCCTGTCCGCCCCTGTCTTGCGAGAGGAGATTGCTGCCCTCCTGGCGAAGGGTGCAATCGAGCCGGTTCCTCCAGCCGAGATGGAGAGTGGGTTTTACAGCCCATACTTCATCGTACCCAAAAAGAGCGGTGGGTCACGGCCAATCCTAGATCTGCGCGTTTTGAACCGCTGTCTGCACAGGCTGCCGTTCAGAATGCTCACGCAGAGGCGCATTCTCCAATGCGTTCGTCCTCGGGATTGGTTTGCAGCCATAGACCTGAAGGACGCGTATTTCCATGTCTCCATTCTTCCACGCCACCGCCAATTTCTGCGGTTTGCGTTCGAGGGTCGAGCGTGGCAGTACAAGGTCCTCCCCTTCGGGCTCTCTCTGTCTCCGCGGGTCTTCACCAAACTCGCGGAGGGTGCCCTAGCGCCCCTTCGGCTCGCGGGCATTCGCATGCTCAATTATCTCGACGACTGGCTGATTTTAGCCCACTCGCGGGAGCAATTGATTATGCACAGGGACAAGGTGTTTCGGCATCTCCGCCTACTGGGGCTTCAGGTCAACCGAGAAAAGAGCAAACTCGCCCCTGTGCAGAGGATTTCTTTTCTCGGAATGGAGCTGGACTCGATCACCATGGTAGCGCACCTCTCCGAGGAACGCGCTCGCCTGTTGCTGAACTGTCTGAGGGAGCTCGACAGCAAACTAGTGGTCCCACTGAAGTTCTTTCAGAGGCTCCTGGGGCATATGGCATCCGCAGCCACCGTCACGCCGCTCGGGTTGCTCCATATGAGACCACTTCAGCACTGGCTTCACGATCGGGTCCCCAGACGCGCATGGCACGCGGGCACACACCGGGTCTCGGTTACTGCGCTGTGTCGCCGCGCCCTCAGCCCTTGGAACGACCCCTCGTTCCTACAGGCCGGTGTGCCTCTAGGACAGGCGTCCAGCCATGTTGTTGTTTCAACAGACGCTTCCAACACGGGTTGGGGGGCCGTGTGTCGCGGGCATGCGGCTGCGGGCCTCTGGAAGGGTGCCCAGCTGCATTGGCATATCAATCGCCTAGAGCTGTTGGCAGTGTTCCTCGCTCTCCACCGCTTTTTACCGGTGCTGGAGCGGCAACACGTGCTGGTCAGGACGGACAGTATGGCGGCGGCGGCGTATATCAACCGCATGGGGGGTATGCGCTCTCGCCGCATGTCTCAGCTCGCCCGCCGTCTGCTCCTCTGGAGTCACCCGCGGCTGAAATCGCTGCGCGCCATTCACGTCCCAGGCATGCTCAATCGTGCAGCCGATGCGCTCTCACGACAGCTGTTACGTCCTGGAGAATGGAGACTCCACCCGGAGTCTGTTCAGCTGATATGGGCGCGATTCGGGGAGGCCCAGATCGATCTGTTTGCTTCCCCCGAGAACGCTCACTGCCAGTTGTTTTTTTCCCTGACCGAGGGCTCTCTCGGCACGGATGCACTGGCCCACAGCTGGCCTCGGGGCATGCGCAAGTATGCGTTTCCCCCAGTGAGCCTGCTCGCGCAGTTTCTGTGCAAGGTCAGGGAGGACGAGGAACAGGTTCTGCTAGTTGCGCCCCTTGGCCCAACCGGACCTGGATATCAGAGCTCTCACTCCTCGCGACCGCCCTCCCCTGGCGGATCCCTTTGAGAGAGGACCTACTCTCTCAGGGACAGGGCACCATCTGGCACCCTCGCCCCGATCTTTGGAACCTCCACGTGTGGTCCCTAGACGCGAGGAAGACTTAGGTAACCTACCGACTGCGGTGGTTAATACCATCACTCAGGCTAGAGCCCCCTCCACGAGGCGCGCCTACGCCCTGAAGTGGAGTCTATTCACTGAATGGTGCGTCTCTCGCAGAGAAGACCCCCGAAATTGCCAGATTAGTGTTGTGCTCTCTTTCCTCAAGAGAAGTTGGACAGCAGGCTGTCGCCCTCCACTCTCAAGGTTTACGTGGCCGCCATCTCCGCTTATCATAGCGCGGTAGCTGGCGGCACCGTGGGAAAGCATAACCTGGTCATCCAGTTCCTTAGGGGTGCTAGGCGAATTAATTCTCGCCCCCCTCTCATGCCCTCTTGGGATCTCGCCCTCGTTCTCACGAGTCTGCGATCCGATCCCTTTGAGCCACTCGAATCAGTATCTCTAAGATTTCTGTCCCTGAAGACAGCTCTGCTGGTTGCGTTGGCCTCCATCAAGAGGGTCGGGGACCTGGAGGCATTTTCGGTCAGTGACTCGTGCCTGGAATTCGGGCCGGATTACTCTCAAGTCATCCTGAGACCCCGCCCCGGTTATGTGCCCAAGGTTCCTACCACCCCCTTTAGAGATCAGGTAGTGAACCTGCAAGCGCTGCCCCCGGAGGAGGCAGACCCAGCCCTTTCTTTACTTTGTTCAGTTCGCGCTCTGCGCATTTATGTGGACCGTACTCAGAATTTTAGATCATCTGAGCAGCTCTTTGTCTGTTATGGCGGTCGGCAGCAGGGAAGTGCCGTATCAAACAAAGATTATCCCACTGGATTGTGGATGCCATTTCACTCGCTTATTCGAGTCGAGGTCAGCCGTGTCCCCCGGGAGTTCGTGCACACTCCACTCGGAGCGTTGCATCCTCTTGGGCGCGTGCACGCGGCGCCTCTCTAACAGACATCTGTAGAGCTGCGGGCTGGGCGACACCCAACACATTTGCAAGGTTTTACAATCTGCGAGTGGAGCCGGTTTCCTCAAGGGTATTAGGTAACCCTTTGGTGATTGAGGAGACAACTCGGTAGGGTGTTGAAACACGCTTGCTGCGCCATTCTCCCTAACACGGAGGTACGTGCGCCTTTTTATCTGTCAGTAAAGTTCCCCGTCAGGTGAGCCCTGCAGATTCCTCCGTGGCCCCCAGCACTGACTCAGCGGAGGAGTCACTTGCTGGCCCACTACGTTGTAGGTCTGCCCGCTGGTCAGCCCGCGTTTTGGGTATAGGTGCCTGCTATGCGTGATCCCCACTAGGCGATCCCATATGCTTATTCCGCCACGGTTAAGTCCCCCCCCTGGGCGGACCCGTGTCTTCCCTCTCCGCTAACCACTCTTTTGCTATGCGTACTCCCCCTTTTTAGGGCTAGTCAATATGTAAATTCTGCCATCTATCCCCCCCTTGGGTAACGGATGGCCTCCGCAGCGTCCTCCCTATCGGGATTGCACGCTTCCCAACGTACTGTCGTATTTCCTAGAATTATCTAGATGCTCACGACTTCCCAAAAAATATATCTAAATCCGTAAAACTTCTGTTGAAGTAGGATGAATTAGGGCCAGGGACACGTTGGAGGACCGCGCCCCCCATGATGTGGGTGCGTCACGCTTGCTTGACTATCTCCTCATCGGGGGTGTTGGTAAGGTGCAGTCATTATGGCGCTTTCAATGGGCTCCCAATGCGTGGATTTTACAAATCAAATCCACTTATAGTGCTGAAGTTCCCCCCGAAGGGGAACGTTCGAGGTTACTAAAGTAACCCTTCGTTCCCCGAGGAGGGGAACGGAAGCACTATACTCCATCGCCATAATGACTGTCCCTTAGCTGTTGAAAGTCTCTTCAGCTTAAAAAGGATAGCGTCTGCTGGCGCCAGGTGAGCTTATATACTCAGTTGATTGCTTATGCCGCTCACCTGCGCAGGCTTGCGCTGCCAATTCATTCTTAATTGGCCCGTTCAATACTCTTTCAGACGAGTAGCTTCTGAACCGAACCTCCCAATGCGTGGATTTTACAAATCAAATCCACTTATAGTGCTGAAGTTCCCCTCCTCGGGGAACGAAGGGTTACTTTAGTAACCTCGAACGTTTCTGTGCTTGGATTATTAACTTGTTTTAATATGTTTCCTTTTATTGATATGAGTTCCTTTACTCTGTTTTTCTTTTAATGTAAAGCATTTTGTGACTTAATGTCAGTGAAAGGTGCTATATAAATAAACTTTTACTTACTTGTGCTATATAAATAAACCTTTACTTACTTAAGCCTGTGCTCACCTTTAACTGTTGTTACAATGCGGTTCCATTAATTAAAGTTAATGTATTTACTAACATGAATAAGCAATCCACAATACATTGGTAGCAGTATTTATTTTCTATGTTAACATTAGTTAATGAAAATACAGTTTGTTAGTTTTGTTTCCTCACAGTGCATTAAATAATGCTAACAAGCTCAAATTTGGGTTTTAATAATGGATTAGTAAGCCTTGAACTATGATTAATAAATGCTGTGCAAGTATTTTGAATTCTTAGTTCATGTTAGTAACTATATTAACTTATAAATTAATTTATTAACATTATGAATGAAACCTTGTACCATATTTAATGTGACCATCAAGAGTTGGGTGTAATGCTTTCAACAGCAACACATTACTTTATTCTACTTACATTTTTAAGAAACACAATAATGTAACGAATTACATTTTAAATTTGTGTAACTTGATTACAGACTAAAGTCAAAGTAACTGCGTTACCTACAAAAACACAGCGGTCCAACTCAGGTTAAACAGTCTAAATTGGATTTTTGTGCAGATTCGAGAGTGATGGTATCTTCTGAATGTGAAGAAAAGCATAGCTGCTTTGGGCAGTGCACATATCTTGTCTTTTGCACAAGCACGTATATTTGGAGCGCATATTGCACGCGTGCATATGAAATGCATATAAAGTGCATATCGCTCACATTTCCCAGGCGCACCCAGTTGAAAATCGCAAGCCACGTGACAAGAACTGACCGATTAGCTTCATACTTTGTATAAAATATACACATTTCCATAGACTAATTACCTCAGACAAACACAGAACACCCAAATACTGCAGTGCTTACTTATACTATGGGTGTCAATCTTTACAGGTATCCAGTTTTCTTCATTCTTTTGTGTCAAAAAAATGCAGTCAAGTTTAGAACAAGTGAATGATGAGAGAAGTTTTGGGCGAACTCTTTTAAATATGAAAAGCTTTTTAAATATGTCAAGCTGCTGTGATCAACCATTTTAATGTTTTTCAGTGAATATTAAATTACTGAAAGAGATGCAGTCTATCTTGTATTTTATATATGTTTTAAAAGTAACTTTAAAGTAAAGTAATTACTAATCTGATTACATTTTAATATGAAGTAATCAATAATTTAATCAGATTACAATTTTTGAGTAGTAGTCAGTAATTTGTAGTCGATTACTTTTTAAAAGTACAACACTGGGACCATTAATGAATGAATACGATATATAACATTAAAAGATATTTCATAATTAAAGCGTCTGATCACTTTGAACTCCAGTTATAACTAAAAGTATTGAGATGCTTTAAGGTTTGTAATGTGCAATATCTATCAATCAATTAATCAATCAAATTTTTGGTTGTTTGTCTATGCAATGTTGCATACATTTTATATCATTGAAATCAGCTTTGTCAGGCCCAAATAGGCCACTTAAATGAACAAAAGCAACGTCTTTCCAGTATGTGGAGTAGAAATAATCTTCACATTTAACCCTAAGCTAGAAAAAAGACATTTAAAAAAATATGTAAATAATAGCAATGCACATAAATAAGGTAAACCGGTGCATTATGCGACATCCTATTGACCCACCTGTGATGACAATATGACAGTGGGAGGAGCTACATACGCCATCCTCATGTGCATCTTCATCATCCTCATCATCAATACTGATCTCAGCGACCACATCAGCAGCAAGGCGAGACATATAGAGCATACTCTTCCTCTTCAGAGAGCGGTTCTGCCTGTTTAACTGAGACAAACACATTTATTTTAATGCTAAGCTTTTTTTTCCTCGATAAACTAGACCATCAACGAAAAAAAAAAGATAATCCAGCAAGGCCAATGTCGACACATTTATGGGAATAATCAGAGATCAAAATGACACCTGTAACACCACAAATGATATAAAACCCAAGCTGGTGATTTTCTGCGTTCGCCGCAGAGCGAAAAGATATGAGAAATCAAATCAGCGGCATGTAGACAGTCCAACCCACTGGAACCCCAGCGGCGCCCATGCAATTCCCCTCAATCACACCGCCAAACACACACAGCACGAACACTCGCCAAAAGAGCAATAATCAAGGGCAAAATAATAGACATTTCATTACACGTATGCAGGAGCAGCAGCAGCAGACACTCCTGTTTTCATAAATAATTACAGCATTCTATCAGCCCCCCCTCCCTCGCCACATGTACACATACCTGCGTCCGAGGGTTTTTACCTTTTTCAACATCCAATTAAAGTAATTTAAGACTGGTCATTCACACTTCAATTAGGGAGCCCACTTAATGGAAACTCAGAGAGCCAATGGGGGTGGAGGCATGTAAATTAGTCCCGGATGACATTCCGGTCAGAGAGAGAAAAAGAGCGAGAGGCTGGGATAAAATGCCCCCTCTTTAACGAGCCTTTATTAATGACATCCAAGAGGGGACGCGCAGCACGTGAATCCATTTCCCGATGGCGTCCTTCCCGCTGAATGCATCTTTTAAAACCGCAATCAACAACACATAATACAGGGATAAACACGCAGACACACACACGCATCGTGCCGGCGATAATCATCCGGCATTGATGAGAGCGCAGCGGCGAAATTACACAGTGGCAGAAATCAGACGTGCGTCCCGAGGTGGCCAGGCCCCTCATCTCCTCTGATCACACATCAAAACAAAATGTCATGTGTTTGGATTGCACTTTGATTTGACTGCTGCCACCCGTGAACCCTCATCCATTACTGCATTTTAATTCAAAACGTTCCAGAATTTCGGAAATTGATTATGATTTTTTTTCTTTCGAGGAGGAGGAGGGGGGTCTCTTGGCAGACAAAATTACAGCCGTCATACAAAATAAATCATAAAGCTGAAATGCGGAGATGATTTGAGACAATTCCACTCACTATCCTCCAATCACACCTAGCAGCATTTTTTGGACTAATTTAAATGTAAATTTGGGATGAGTCGATGCTGTATTTTTCAGAACGCACCGCTCACGTTTTCCCCAAAAGAGGTGAGTTTTTTTTTTCAAAGCCGCAGGCAGATGCAAATCAAGACAAAGATTTATACACTTGTTTGGTGAATCTTTGTAAAATTAACTGATGCAAGCACAACAATGAAAAAGGAAATGTTTCATTACAGTTATCATTCATTTACTAGGAATGCATCTGGAAAAATAAGTTGGATAGTGTATCGTCTGCAGCTTATTTTAGAAAATAAAACATGGTGACGCACTATTACAATTCTGACCAAGGTGATAACAAAGACCATAAAATACACCAACCTGATCTCACGAGGAAACTTAAGTATTTTACGTTTTGTCAGTTTAGTGCACGGGTGAACAAACTCGGTCCTGGAGGGCCGGTGTCCTGCACAGTTTAGCTGCAACTCTAATCAAACACACCTGCTTATAGATTTCTAGTGATCTTGAAGACACTGGTTGGCATGTTCAGGTGTTTTTGATTAGAGTTGAAGCTAAACTATGCAGGACACCGGCCCATCAGGACTAAGTTTGCCCACCCCTAGTTTAGTGGCTAATTTGTATGAATTTGTACGAATTAGCCACTAAACCAGGGGTGGGCAAACTCTCAGTTCAGTCGTACAAAAATGTATGCTTTTAAAAAGGAGGCGTGGCACTCAACCCCACCCCTAATCCCAACCATCAATGGGTGATGAGGAAATCGTACTAAATTGTACGAATTAAATCGTACAAAATTAAACAAATTAGCCACTAAATCAAAAAGTTACGAATAGCTGTGAGATTGCGTTGCATACACAAAACGTGTCACTCACGTATAGTTTTGAATGGAGAAAAGTGTAATGATCAATATGGCAAATGAAGACCCGCCTTCTAGCACAGGAGCCAATCATCGATCACTATAGACTGACGGAAAAGCTCGTAACAGATGTCTGCTTTAACGACGTGTTTGTTTGGTGGTCAAAAAACACACTGGAATCTCAGCGATTACTTGCATGACAGATATACGAAATTTAACCACATAATGCTTAAAATGCTTTTAAATGAGCCAAGAGCACCTGAAAACAAAAGATTTTTGGTTTTGTAACGAATGGGAGGTACAGTACACCCTTTCAAACGCACATCACAATGCATTTTAACTTCATTTTAGGCGTTAGATTCCAAAAAGTACATTTGTAATTAAAGTTAATGCACTGAATTAACACAATGAAGACTATACAGTATTATTTTAGCTACATTGTTCAAGTTCTGTGCCTGAATACTGTTTGACTCTTTTGTTGATTATTTGTTTATACATGATTCACACCCTTACAAAATCACCCTAATCAATAACGTAATAATTTCGTTCCAAATTTATCTATTCAAGCCATGTGGAGAAATTGTTTTCATATTGCAATATAAATTGCATAAAAACAAAATATCGCAATGCCATATTTTTCCAATATCGTGCAGCCCTACAAGGTAATGTAAACAAATTTGGTGGGCAAATTAGCAATTTTTAAAACTACAACCGGAGAGACTAATGCAATGCACAGCGTTTCCTGCCTTACAAAATAAATAAGACATGGGCATTTGAGAAGAATTGTATATTTCTTGCAAAAGCAACTATAGTGACAAACGCAACAGCATCATCAGTCTGTCATTTGTCCTGACAGATGGGAGATGAGCAAACCAGTGGAGAGCTGAACCTACAGCCCTCTCCTGCTGTTAGTTCCCCATCCGCGAGGGCTGTTCACAGGTCAGCCTGGACAAAGGGCATCTGCACCGGTTTTCATGCTCAGTGGCCCGCCGGCGAACATAGAACAAGCTGGGCTGTGCATTTAAGGATGTCAGGAAACCGTTGATTGGTTAAATCGAGCTTTTATCCAACACATAATGCTGAGGCACAAAACGGCCCAGCTGCAGGTCTATTTCCTCCGCACAAATGAAACGCTCCAACCACAGCTCTCAGAAACATCTGTGATGGCTTCACATATCTCAAGGAGAGAAAATATAGCTATATACTGTATACTTCAAGAAAATACCCCAGCAGTCCTTTCGTACACACTAAATAACTAAGTTCACATTGTTGTGTCAGCTTGGTCTTTTTTGCCATTTTAAAAAAAGTGTAATTTTGTCTTTTTTTAGACACAGAAAGACTTCGTCTAATAGCTCGCTAGCCTGCAAGAAGATTACAGCGCCCTTTTACAACGCTAAATATAATTTTCTCCTGATCTATATCTCTTTTGTCTTTGAAATGAAATCAAAGTTAAACATTTATTTATTAATTTATTTTCCTTCGGCTTAGTCAACGGCGGAATGAACCATCGATTTATCCAGCATAGGTTTACGCAGCGGATGCCCTTCCAGCTGCAACCCAGTACTGGGTAACATCTATACACACTCATTCCCACAAACACTATGGCCAATTTAGTTAATCCAATTCACCTTTTCCGCTTGTCTTTGGACTGCGGGGAAAACTGGAGCACCCGGAGAAGACCTGCAGGGAGAACATGCAAACTCCACACAGAAACGCCAACTGACCTAGCTGGAACTCAAACCAGCAACCTCCTTGTGAGCCAACAGCGCTAACCACCGTGTCACCCCAAAGATAAAGAGACTTTACTAAAAAACAAACAAACAAACAAAAAAAAACCAATCAATTGAAACAGAACAGTACAAAAAATCTAACAAATCAGATCAGAACAAAATAATCACATAAAGCAGAAAAGAAAAAAATAATCAGAAACCAAAACAAAAGTCCACAGGATTGTGTCACCTCGTAAACTACATTTAAAAATCAAGAAAGCAGTGTTTCCTGTTCTTTTTTTTTCTTTTATCTATCAAGCAGAATAAAACAATAATTGACATAACAATATTTGATATACAGTATTGCCCCAATATCATCAAAATAGTATTAGTGATGTTAGTTAATGCATTTACTAACAAAAACAAACAATGACCAATACATTTATTACAGTATTTGTTCATGTTAACTCACGGTACATTAAAAAATGTAAACAAGCATGAATTTTGATTTTAATAAGGCATTAGGATATGCTGAACTATGATTATTAAATGCTGTACAAGTATTGCACATATATTTAGTTCATGTTAGTAAATACATTATCTAACATCAATTAATGAAATCTCAGGAAAAAAAAAATGGAAATCCTTTTGTTTCCAAATAAAAACCAGTCCACAGGATTATGCCACCTGGTAGACTACTTTAAAAATCAAGAAGGCAGTGTTTCCTGGTCTCTTTCTTTTATCTATGAAACAGAATAAAACAATATTTGACAAAAAAAAAAAAAAAAGAATCAAATTAATCAGAACAGAACACCAAAAAATAAAAATAAAAACTACAAAAAAATAAATAAAACTGAACAGAATTGAATTAAATAGTACCCAATATCATTAAAACAAATGGTAACACTTTGCAATACGGTTGTATTAGTTAATGTTAGTTAAGGCATATGCAAACATGAACAAACAATGACCAATACATTTGTTCCAGTAATTGTTTATGTTAACTCATGGTACATTACCTAATGTTAACAAGCATGAATTTGGATTTTATTAAGATGTTAGTATATGTTGAACTATGATTATTAAATGCTGTACAAGTATTGCTCATATTAAGTTCATGTTAGTAAATACATTAATTAATGAAACCTTAACTAATCAGAATCAACGAGAAAAAAACTCAGGAAATAAACGGAAATATTTTTGTTCCTTAATAACCAGTCCACAGGCTGTGCCACCAGGTAAACTACTTTTACATTTTTACTTTTAAATCAAGAGAGCAGTGTTTCCTAGCCTTTTCCTTTTATCTATGAAACAGAAAAAAAAGATAAACAAAAAACAGAAAAAGAATCTACACAGAAACTAATTAAGTAAAACTAAACAGAATTAGTAGTACCCAATATCATCAAAATATTATTAGTAATGTTAATGCATTTACAAACACAAACAAACATTCAACAATAAATTTATAACAGTATTTGCTCAAGGTAACTCGTTTGGATTTTAATAAGGCATTAGTATATGTTGAAATATGATTATTAAATGCTGTACAATTATTGCTCATATTTAGTTCTTGTTAGTAAATACTACGGATGTCCAGATCCTGATTGGAAATCGGCCCCAATAACAAGGTTTCTGACTCCATCGGAATCGGACATTACCTCCCGATCAGTACTTGAATATATATGTGTAAATATATTTTCCCATTATTTTAGAACACATCAATAGTTATACGGATATATGACATCACTTTGTTGCAGAGACGCTATTGGTTAAATGCCGGTGTACATGAAAGCAGGTTGAAGCAGAAAGTGCAAGTATGTCTGCGCTCTGGAGGTATTATAAAGTTGAAGATTACAACATTGCCAGAGCAAACTGTAAGATATGTAAACTTGGAATTGCCTGCCAGGTATTTTAAATTGAGGTGCTATTTGTTGTTATATTAGATTTCTTGTATATTTACTGTTGCACTAAAGTCAAAAAAGCAGGTATTGATGTTATTAAACAACTTGATTATTTAAGCTACCTCACAGAAGTGCTCTTCTTGTTCACAGAGTTGTTATATGTTAAAATAAGGTGAACCAAATAAACAATAAAGAACATCCTGGATCTGTTTCTTCGCTCTTCTTTATTAGTTTTTGATGTATGATAGAAGTATCGAATTGGGGTTCGGTATCGGTAGATACTTAAAATTAAATTAGTCAGACTCAAGGGCAGAAAAACCTGATCGGGATATCCCTAATAATTACATTAACTAACATTACCTATTGAAACCTTATTGTAAAGTGTGACCAAATAAATAAAAGAATTTAATAAATGAATATATCAGAACAAAACCAGAATAAAGAGAGGTGAATGATTGAAAGAAAGAAGAAAGAAAGAAAGAAAGAAAGAAAGAAAGAAAAAAAGAAAGAAAGAAAGAAAGAAAGAAAGAATGAATGAATCAGAATACAAGAGATTTGTTCACACTAAATAACCACAGGATTGTCACTTAAGTCCACTCTGTCATTTTTCACAGTCAAATCTTTCCTTTTCTCAAAATAACATTGAACAGCACAGGATCATTCTGTGGCATAACAGCCAGTCTGCTTCTAAAGCACAAGACAACAGTGTCCCTTTTTCAATCCTAAAGACTATTTTCTCCTGGTCTTTATCTCTTTTATCTGTGTCTTTATTCCTTTCGCCGCTACTGTTCTCTCATTTCTCTCTCTGTGTGTGGTGATCAGCGCTCATCACCGACGGGCAGCAGAAGAAAGTTGATTCATCCATCAGCGAGACGGTAATCGGTCCCGCTAATTTGCCTCACACCCGGGCTTTTAGAGATCCATTTACCTGCTGAGCGCTCGGCGGAGGTGCCACTTCACTTTTCAGACCCGAATGAGTCTGAACGCTGGTTCCGAAACCCAACTAAACAATGTGCTGAGCCGGGACTGATGGCAAATTGAATACTTCTGTAATGAGCGGGTCCAGCCAAAGATGGAGGTTGTACGGGAGGGAGACAGGCTTAAGATTGACTCCAGCATGAACTGAATGGAGTGGCTGCCCATGTGGAGCACAATTGTGGGTACTTTGCTCAGGATGGAGGAGAAAATAAATGGAGGGTTGGTTGGAATGGAGGCATGATGGATCTCAGGCTATTTATCATGAAAGCATGAGAGAAAACATTTGTGTATGGTTTTGAATTATTGTTTCTGTGAAGGGTAGAGGAATGAAACAGGACATAAGATGGATATTAAAAAAAAACACACAGTAACAGACCAAATGAAATATAAGATAAACACAATAGAAATGAATAAAGACTGGTGGAATTAAATGAAATGATTTAGAACAGAATAGAGGAAATGAAAACAAGGTGGTAAAAGAGAAGAGAACAAAGTTAAATTCAGAGTTAAATAGAATCTTAGTTGATTATTCTTAGCTCTACAATCCAACAGGTTAAAATGGGAGGTTTTATTTCAGATAAAATGTTTACTTCAGTTGGAACTCCCCAGGGTTGTGATTTATCTCTATTATTAATTACTTTATATACACATTTTTGTAAAAGTTCATTTAAAAATAGATATAGTGTAAAGTATGCAGATGATACTGCTTTGGTGAGCCTTTTAAATAAAGAGGTGAAAGAACACGAGCCTGTTCTTGACTTTGTTTTGACTAGTGTGAAATTTCAAACCTTCTAAATATTCCTAAAACTAATGAGATGGTTATTGATTTTAAAAAGAGAGCACAAAGCAAAACTGATCCCACATTAATTAATGGGGAGCAAATTCAGTTAGTAACAAATTAATTATAAGTATTTGGGTGTAATGTTGGACAATAAACTCGCTGGGATGTATGGACTGACTGACAAAGGAAAAAGCTTCAACAGAAGCAACGCGGTTTATCGTCAGAATGTACTTTTTCAAGAAACTATTGTCTTTTAATGTTGACAACATCATGCTTTATAGTGCTTTTATTGAAAGTATTGCAACATTTTGTGTGATTTGTTGGTATGGAAGCCATATATGTTACCATCAGGTCGTCAATATTGTGTTCCCAGATGTGTAAAAAAAATAGGAAAAATATTATAATTTTACATCAAGCAATTAAGTTTTTAAACTAAATTCCTCCTCCCTTAGTAGCAGTTGATAGCCAGTAGACCGGATACTTATTTAGAGAAAGGGTACCATTTTTTTATATGAATTATATAAATGTCAGATGTCTCCGTGAGTGTATGCTGCAAAATGAAATTTCCCTATGAGGACAAATAAAGTTAACTAACTAACCAAAATGAAAGGAACAAAAACAAAAATGATTGAAACCGACATGAAAAAGATTTAAGAATTAGAACATGACAAAAACAAAACGTGATCAAATTACTCACCCAGAACAAATGAAATTGAATAGTGTCAGAATAAACAGAGTTATATGAATAGATGATACAAACACAAGAGAATTGAATGAATATGAAAAGAGCAAGTAAAAGAATCAACAGAATCAACTAATAGTACAGAACAGGAGAGCAGAACAACCAAAGAAACGCAAACAAAACATATCAGCACAAAAACAAATGAATCAGACCAGAATAAAGGAGTTGAATCAAATAGATTGAAATAGAATCAAAAGAAACTAAATCAAACAATAAAGAACAGAATTAAATGAACAGAACAACTTTAAATGAATCAGTGCACACAGAGATAAATCAAATAAAAAGGAACAGAATTGAACAAAACACAAGTGGCCAACAACCAATTTAAATGTACCAGAACATCAATTAATCGGAACAGGATCAAATCACAACAGAAACTAAAAGAAACAACTGGAATATATTAGAACAGAATAAAATACAATAAATATTAACCCTATTCAATGAGGAATCATAAATAGCATTGCAATATAATAATTATTTTAAAGTCAAAAAAGTTCAGAACTCTTGTAAAAAAAAAACAGTAACAGTCCAGGGGTTTTCAGTTAACAGAAAAAGATTCAAATAGACCAGAATAATCAAATAGGAAACAAATCAAATGCAACATACAGTAAAGACAACTAAAACAAGTGAACTGAACAAAACTAAATAAAATGATTCAGCACAGAACAGAGAGTTGAATGAAACAGAACTGAAAGAAATAATACAAAATTGAATTCAGCCTCATTGACACCCTCTGTCAATGCATTGATGAAATTATTAGATGTGCCAAAACATTACTCAGTTAAACAAAGAGAAAACTAAAGTCATTGCATTTGAGAACAGAGATGAGGTTCTCAAGGTGAATGCGTACAGTACCTTGGCTTTAGGGGTCAAACAACAAAAAATAAGGTCAAGAATCTTATGCTGCATTCCAATCGGCATACTATCCATCCTTAATAGTATTCAAAAATAGAATTTGTATGCCCCAAACCATAGTATGTTAAAAGAATATGCCAAAGGTTTCTGGATGGTTTACTATTTAAAGTAAAAATTTAAAGTGTAGCGTTTATACTCTAACCGCTAATATTGCCCACAATACATTGCATGTCGGATGTGAAATTGATTAGATCTACAAACAAGGATGAAAAGTGTAAACTAATTACAAAACACGGTGGACACGCAAGACTAACCGTCAAGTAGAGAGGCTTCGGTAAAGTTGTTTGAATTATTGTTAACCAATATCCAGCCAACTGGATTTGCAACAACAATGTGAACTTATATCAAAATATGTTTGGACATAAGGAGATTTCTTCGCTTGAAAGACTCCCGAATGGCAGATTATTCTGCTGCTGCTTCTCCAATAAGGTAAGTAATTAAATATGAAAGAAATGTGGATGATGTGTCAAGATGATTGACAGGGGACCTGACTGAGCAACATAGTGATCTGTTAATAAGGAAATAGTATGTCCCAAAGCTTGCATGCTCTTCTGTTACACACTTAAAAGTACATAATTTTTCTTAACAAAAAACTGCATACTTCTAGGGCGTAGTATAAGTATGTGAATTGGGATACAGCATTGATGTTATTCTGAAGTAAATCAACATACTATCATCTCAAAAACATTGCAAGAATAAGATGCTTTGTTTCCAGTGAGGACTTAGAGAAACCTGTTCATGCTTTTATAACCAGCAGGATGGATTACTGTAATGGACTCCTCACCGGCCTTTCCAAAAGATGCTGCTGCCAGGATTCTGACCAGAACCAGAAAATCAGAGCACATCACACCTGTCCTCAGGACTTTACACTGGCTCCCAGTTACAATCAGAATAGATTTTTGAGTATTATTACTTGTCTATAAATTCTTAAATGGCAATGACCTCAATACATTACAGATATGCTCACTGAACAAATCACTCAGATCTATAGGATCAAGTAAATTAGAAATTCCAAGAGTTCATTTAACGCAAGGTGAAGCTGCCTTCAGCTACTACACCCCTCTCTGCTGGAATCAGCTTTCAGAAATTATCAGATGTGCTCCAACATTAGACACGTTCAAATCAAGACTTAAAACACTTTGGTTTAGCTGTGCCTTTACTGAATAAGCACTGTGTGTGATATGTTCAACAGATTCAACAGTATTATGTCCTTTTTTCATTCTTGTATAACCCGTTTTAACATCTTTTTTTTAATCTGTTTTTAATTATTTTAATCAATTTCTTGTTTATTTTATTGTTGTTTATGTAAAGCACTTTGAATTACCATTGTGTATGAAATGTGCTATATAAATACTTGCCTTGTCTTGCCTAAAAATTAGCTGAACCAGAACACCACAGAATCAAATGAATCATATGAGAATAAACACACTCAAAAGACTTCAAATAGAAGAATGAATTAAAAACAAAACATCATCAAATGACATAGCACAGAATGAATCTCAAACGAATACAGAACTGAATCAGATGACAACAGAAACACACGAGAGTTAAATAAAACAGAAGAGAATCAAAGGAAACAAACAGAAAGTAACCCTCACCTTTGAGGCCAAAGCCTCCACGCTCTCTCTGCATGTCTTCTCGATCTCTAAATTCTCCTGAATGCTGTTTACCTCCTCGATAACCCTGTGTGACACTAAAGACAAGAAAAATGTCAAATATTTTGATGTAAACACACCACAGTCATCACTACAGGCAAGCATATAACTAATTTTCTGCCATGAACACACTGTCAGCTCAGTACAACATCATGACAAGGTCACAACATCATACAATTACTCTGTCCAGAGCACTGAAACAGCACACAACAGCCCTTTATCAGCTAGGATTCTCTGTAGACTCCTTTCAAAACGAGTTCACAGAGTATTTTAACATATAAAACACCTGAGGCTACTGTTTATATGGTGGACACAAGGTTAACTCAATGCACACATGAATTTGAACTGCACAAACACAGGCATATTTGTACAGTACATCCCCTATAATTATTATATATTCCTTTGTTATGAGCTAATATTAATTTACATATGTGACTATGGGATGAATCTACGCCTCTGTCACTCAATATTTTTAAGTTTGACTGTATGATTAAAGTCCCAATAACAAAAAATATAAAAAAAATAAAAATAAAACAAAAAAATAAAAAAAATTTAAAAAAAGCACTGGAACAAATCAGTTTTTATTTGTAGTTTTTAAAGCTGAATGCTTAATATCAACGTAAACTATGAAGCATAACAAAACACTAGGTGAAAAAATAATAATAACATGTAAGTTTTGACAGCTAAAAATGACATTATTGTTTTTGTTGAAAAACATATAAAAAATTTAAGTTAAATATATTTGAAGTCAGAATTATTAGCCACCCTTTGATCTTTTTAATCTTTTTTTTTCTCAAATGATGTTTAACAGAGCAAGGAAATTTTCACAGTATGTCTGATAACATTTTTTCTTCAGGAGAGAGTCTTATTTGTTTTATTTCGGCTAAAATAAAAGCAGTTATGAATTTTTTTAAAAGCCATTTCAAGATCAAAATTATTAGCCCCTTTAAGCTATATTTTTTCCTGATAGTCTACAGAACAAACCATCGTTATACAATAACTTGCCTAATTACCCTAACCTACATAGTTACCCTAATTAACCTAGTTAAGCTTTTAAATGTAACTTAAAGCTGTATAGAAGTGTCTTGAAAAATATCTAGTAATGTATTTCTTTCATCATGGCAAAGATAAAATAAATCAGTTATTAGAAATGAGTTATTAACCTATTGTTTAGAAATGTGTTGAAAAAATCTTCTTTCCGTTAAACAGAAATTGGGGAAAAAATAAACAGGGGTGCTAATAATTCAGGAGGGCTAATAATTCTGACTTCAATTGTATATATCTATGGTATGCCTTAAATAAAGATAAAAACGTGATCTGTTTAGATAACAATTTATTGTGTCATATATCAACTGGCTGAATACATGTTTGTTTCAAGTTGAAACCAATTAACCCTAAGCACATGCCAATAGTAGAAGCACTTTAGCAGCATCTAGAACAGCAGCCTGTAAGTACATTTAAGATTTGTTTCAGTTGTTGTGTATGGTTTGAGGACTTGTTTCCAGCTGTTTGTGTAAAGTTGTAGGACATTTAAACTTGCTTTCAGTTGTGTATAATACTAGAAGTTGTTTAGCCACTGTTTCCTTGGTTACTATAAGAGCTTGTGTAGCGAACGCAGACGCGGTTCGCGTCGTCCGCCTCAGTTTCGGCCCTTGTTTTGACTCGGGAGGCGTGTCCAAACGCCAGGTAACCACTATATAGTGAGCACGGTAGCATTAGTCGGCAGGAGAAGCACTTTAGCAGCATCTAGAACAGCAGCCTGTAAGTACATTTAAGATTTGTTTCAGTTGTTGTGTATGGTTTGAGGACTTGTTTCCAGCTGTTTGTGTAAAGTTGTAGGACATTTAAACTTGCTTTCAGTTGTGTATAATACTAGAAGTTGTTTAGCCACTGTTTCCTTGGTTACTATAAGAGCTTGTGTAGCGAACGCAGACGCGGTTCGCGTCGTCCGCCTCAGTTTCGGCCCTTGTTTTGACTCTCGAGGCGTGTCCAAACGCCAGGTAACCACTATATAGTGAGCACGGTAGCATTAGTCGGCAGGAGAAGCACTTTAGCAGCATCTAGAACAGCAGCCTGTAAGTACATTTAAGATTTGTTTCAGTTGTTGTGTATGGTTTGAGGACTTGTTTCCAGCTGTTTGTGTAAAGTTGTAGGACATTTAAACTTGCTTTCAGTTGTGTATAATACTAGAAGTTGTTTAGCCACTGTTTCCTTGGTTACTATAAGAGCTTGTGTAGCGAACGCAGACGCGGTTCGCGTCGTCCGCCTCAGTTTCGGCCCTTGTTTTGACTCTCGAGGCGTGTCCAGCTGAATTCAATCAGCTAGTGCTTTGGGGTTATATAAACAACTAGTTCACCGCGGCAGCGGTCGCGGCAGCCTCGTGTGAAGACCGCCTCGTGTGAAGACCGACGAGGGTAAAGACCATCGACTCTACCTGCGCGACTCCACCGAGCAAAGACACCGACAAAGCACTTGAGTACTTTACTGTATTGTTTTACTTCACACTTATTTTTTGTTGTCAGTGCACTTTTATTATGTGTTTTCTAATTCCTGTTGTTACTAACACTCGCAAAACACGGGAGGTGCGCTGCAGGCGTAATCCTCACAACCTTCGTTCAATACATGTATCTACTATTTCACAACTCTCTCTCTCCGTGGGCCTCTGGAATTGTCAATCAGCTGTTAACAAGGCTGATTTTATTACCTCCATAGCTACATATTCTGACTATAATCTCATGGCTCTAACTGAGACCTGGTTGAGGCCGGAGGACACTGCTACACATGCTACTCTTTCTGCTAATTTCTCTTTTTCCCACACTCCTCGTCAGACAGGGAGAGGGGGTGGGACTGGACTACTAATTTCCAAAGAATGGAAATTTACTCTGATACCGTCCCTGCCAACAATCAGCTCCTTTGAATTCCATGCAGTCACCATTATCCACCCCTTCTACATAAATGTGGTTGTCATCTACCGCCCACCAGGTAAATTAGGTCACTTCCTAGATGAACTGGATGTTCTTCTCTCATCTTTTTCTAATTTTGCCACTCCCTTATTGGTGCTAGGTGACTTCAACATTTACGTTGACAAACCGCAAGCTGCAGACTTTCAGACTCTGCTTGCCTCTTTTGACCTAAAAAGAGCACCTACTTCTGCTACCCACAAATCAGGTAATCAGCTAGACCTTATTTACACACGACACTGCTTCACTGATCAAACAATAGTAACTCCACTACAAATATCTGATCATTTCCTTCTGTCTCTCAACATCCACATTACTCCTGAGCCGCCACACACTCCAACACTGGTTACCTTTCGCAGAAACCTACGATCTCTCTCACCCAATAGACTATCCACCATTGTTTCAGACTCTCTTCCTCCATCTCGCAAACTCACTGCACTTGATTCGAACAGTGCCACTAATACACTCTGCTCCACACTAGCATCATGTCTAGACCGATTATGTCCTCTTGCATCCAGGCCAGCCCGTGCCAGTCCTCCTGCACCCTGGCTCTCGGATGCTCTCCGTGAGCATCGCTCAAAACTTCGGGCTGCAGAGAGAATTTGGCGGAAAACTAAAAATCCTGCACATCTCTTAACATACCAAACTCTTCTGTCCTCTTTCTCAGCTGAGGTTACTTCTGCAAAGCAGACGTATTACCGTCTGAAAATCAACAATGCCACTAATCCTCGCCTACTTTTAAAAACATTTTCCTCCCTCCTCTATCCTCCTCCTCCACCCGCATCCTCCACACTTACTACTGATGACTTTGCTACATTCTTCTGCACCAAAACTGCAAAAATCAGTGCTCAATTTGCTGCACCTACAACAAACACGCAAGATACAACACCAACACCACACACACTCACCTCTTTTTCTCAGCTCTCTGAGTCTGAGGTGTCCAAACTTGTGCTATCTAGCCATGCAACCACCTGTCCACTCGATCCCATTCCCTCTCATCTCTTGCAAGCCATCTCTCCTGCAGTCATACCAACACTGACTCACATAATTAACACATCTCTTGACTCTGGTTTATTCCCCACTACATTTAAGCAGGCTAGGGTAACCCCACTGCTAAAGAAACCCAACCTGGACCATACGCTACTTGAAAACTACAGACCAGTATCCCTGCTTCCATTCATGGCCAAGATTCTGGAGAAAGTAGTGTTCAATCAAGTCCTGGACTTTCTTACTCAAAACAATCTCATGGACAACAAGCAATCCGGCTTTAAGAAAGGCCACTCAACTGAGACTGCCCTGCTCTCGGTCGTGGAGGATCTCAGACTGGCTAAAGCAGACTCTAAATCATCAGTCCTCATTTTGCTGGACTTGTCAGCTGCTTTTGACACTGTCAACCACCAGATCCTGCTATCTACGCTTGAGTCACTGGGCGTTGCGGGCACTGTTATACAATGGTTTAGATCTTACCTCTCTGACAGGTCATTCAGGGTGTCTTGGAGGGGAGAGGTGTCCAACCTACAGCATCTAAACACTGGGGTACCTCAAGGCTCTGTTCTTGGGCCACTTCTCTTCTCCATCTACACATCATCTCTAGGACCAGTCATCCAGAGACATGGATTCTCCTACCACTGCTATGCTGATGACACCCAGCTATACCTCTCTTTTCATCCTGATGATCCCTCGGTTCCAGCTCGTATCTCAGCCTGCCTGTTGGATATTTCACACTGGATGAAAGATCATCATCTTCAGCTGAACCTCGCAAAAACGGAAATGCTTGTAGTTTCTGCCAACCCGACTCTACACCATAACTTTTCAATCCAGATGGATGGGGCAACCATTACTGCATCCAAAATGGTGAAAAGCCTTGGAGTAACGATTGATGACCAACTAAACTTCTCTGACCACATTTCTAGAACTGCTCGATCGTGCAGATTTGCACTCTATAACATCAGAAAGATCCGACCCTTCTTATCTGAACATGCAGCTCAACTCCTTGTTCAAGCTCTTGTTCTCTCCAAACTGGATTACTGCAACTCTCTACTAGCTGGGCTTCCAGCTAACTCTATCAAGCCTCTTCAACTGCTCCAGAATGCAGCAGCACGAGTTGTCTTCAATGAACCTAAACGAGCACATGTCACTCCGCTGCTAGTCCGTTTGCACTGGCTGCCAGTTGCTGCTCGCATCAAATTCAAAACTCTGATGTTTGCCTACAAAGTGACTTCTGGCCTAGCACCTTCTTATCTGCACTCACTTCTGCAGATCTATGTGCCCTCCAGAAACTTGCGTTCTGTGAATGAACGTCGCCTCGTGGTTCCATCCCAAAGAGGGAAAAAATCACTTTCGCGAACGCTCACGCTCAATCTGCCCAGTTGGTGGAATGAACTCCCTAACTGCATCAGAACAGCAGAGTCACTCGCTATTTTCAAGAAACGACTAAAAACTCAACTATTTAGTCTCCACTTCACTTCCTAAGCTGCAATTGCCTCTTTGAATATCACACTAATTGTACAAAAAAAAAAAAAAAAAAAAAAAAAAAAAAAAACTACTAACACTTCCCTTCTTAGACTTTACAGACCTGAAACTTGCCTTTAGTACTTATTCATTGTTGCTCTTAGTTGTGTAAATTGCTTCCTTGTCCTCATTTGTAAGTCGCTTTGGATAAAAGCGTCTGCTAAATGACTAAATGTAAATGTAAATGTAAATAGTAGAAACACATGTACTGTAGCTTGTTGCTAATGTTTTTATTTGTAGCTTCACCAAACATTCGGTCAAATGGTGGATCACACATAATTGTTTAGAGTTAAAAATATCACAACATGCTGCATAGATCTTAAAATAATTTTCACTGAGTCACACTGCATGACAACTTACTAAAGTTCTAGATGATTTTTTAAATAATCCTTTATGATTGTTTTTAGCCAGATTATACAGGTTTTTAAAATAAACGACAAAAACACAGACACACACAACTCATGTGGAGTTTGTCATTATCAGTCCATGACACATTCAGTTACACTTGTTCTGAAATTATACCCAAAGTCCCTTTAAGGCAAGTTATTTCCCAGCCATCAGCAGCCATCTGGCATGCAAGTGTAAGCTCCTATCTCTTTGAATGTGGAAACATCAAATTCTCCAAAACTCTTTGTTAAGCTTAAAATTAAATTTCACATTTGGAAGCAGCAGTGAAATTTAACAGCAACTGTCTCTTAAATGTTGTTTCTAAACATTACGATCATGACAGAAGTTATTTTTTTCAGGTTGCCCGAACTAATGCATATGCACACTTGAAGGGAATGAGATCACAACACCAACCTCATTTATGACCGTTTCTGGAAAATGCAATCAGTTATTATCCTGTCAATCAAGCTTTTTAACCACCATAAGAATTATTACCTTACATGTTACACAGTATAATCCTATAAATAATGCAGCATCCGAGGAACCTTCTCTTCTAAAGTATTTTTCAACTTATTTTTGAGGGGAAATCTTCTCCCAAAATGACAGCAACCTCTTTACATACAAATTTGTGGGTGTTCAAGTGGTTGATGTCATGAGATTTCAGTATAAATGGTGGCAGTGTGAATTTATGATGTCAGATGGAACGTAATGTACGTAATGCACATCGGATTTGTTTCATACAGAAAACAAAACCAGAAAGCATTTGTTTTTTAGTTGGTTCGTTTAAGAGTAGATATTTTAAGCTTAATGTAGATCTATTTCTCATGTCTATGAGGCAAGTATTCACTGAGATTGCAATGTGTGTTTGCCAACGCCATATACTGTAGTTCAAAACAATGAAGCTGCAAAACAAGAAAACAAAGAACAAATCTGGACCAAGCCCCTCCCACGGAGAATCATCAGTCTACAGCGATCAACAACTGGCTCCTTTACTTGAGGGCCTTAAATTGTTCCTTCACAACAGCAGAAATATTGATCTTTACACTTTTCCTAATTCAGAACTACATGAGTGACACCTCTTGTATATTCTATAGTCTTTGTGATATCTCACAGAAAAAATTAACAATCGGTAGCGTTAATTTTACAGTTTGAGTTTGACACCCCTGCATTAGAGCATTCGAGATCCAAAGGGGAAGTTCAACCAAGATCAAATTCATCTCAGCTATGGTGGGTGGGAATAGTGGGAAGGTACAATGACTAAAATATCAATTTACTTGATTGGGACTGCACTTAGATTTTATTGAATACTCCAGTTTGCATTTCCACATGGCCAACTACTGTATGGCCAACTACTATTAAACTATTATGGTAAGAATAGATGATGATGTGATAACTTGTGACCACAGTTGACTAACAATGTTTCTGGGAAACAGCAGCTTTGCCATTCATCATCAAAGAGAAGTGTTCAACTGAAGAAATTAATTGCTCATCCTGCAAAAGTCTATTACTTATCACTAGGGCCAGACAGAATCTGCGCACATTTTTTGCTATTTCTGGGCAAATGTTTAGTAAAAATCTGTGGATTTATGCGGAATGATTTTAGGAGTATCATAACTAAAACCTTAATATATGAAATAAAAAGTAATACCTTTTTAACTTGTATTTAATGTTGACAATGCAAATGCAAAAAGATCTACTTATTTGGTAAACAAAGCAATTTTATCATGTAATATCTCTACTAAAAGACAGAAAATATGACTTTACAAACTATATTGTAAATAAATTATATAAATATTTTCATATTAGTCAATAATATTACTGAAATTAATAAAAAAAACAGCAAAAATATGCATGAAAAAAAATCTGCAGAATTCTGTGCGTGCAGATTCTATGTGGGCCTACTTTTCACTTAGTCTACATGACTCCTACGTAGGAATTTTTAATATTTTCCACAGGCAAAAAGTTTTGTCTAATGAGATTGGCTGGACCAGCAATGGGTGTTCACCAGTGTTGGGCAATAACGCGTTTCTAGTAATGTGTTACAGTATCGGCATTACTTTTTACAGTAACTAATACTGTAACACATTACTTTTTAAATATATTAACACTTTTATTGTTACAATATGATGCGTTTGTCCATTACTTGGTAAATTAATTAATTTTGGCTGCACTCTATCCCACATCTTCCTGTTTACAGCGGTGACTCATTGTAGGATTGGTGGATGCCTTCCAATATATAAGGCGCCAGACTGGACAAAAGTAAAGCGAAAGCAGAGACCAAATGTGCACGAGGTACACCAAGTGTGCACGTGAGAGAGACACGGATGTACGCAAAGAGGCCAAGTGTGTGCGCATATTTCTGATATATTTCAGAACACGTCATTTAAAATGTTTAGTGTTGTATTGCTCAGAAGAAAATGCTGTGATTTAATTTTTATAGTTATACATATTTTTATAGTTGTTATACAACACCAGATTTTTTCACTTTGAATATACACAGATTACTTTCCATAAGTTGTTAATGTACCACATTTAATTTGTGGTTAGTTTAAAAATTGCTCATCGATTTCATTTTTGAGCAGTTTTTTTTAAATGCATTAAATTTAGGGTTTCTATAATAGCAGTTTTTTGGTGCTGACTTTCACCAAATTGATTCTGAATAATAATTCAGGTTATTTTCATTGATTTATTTCATAAAGGTTTTGTGTTTGTTGTATATTGTTGCTAGTTTTAATACTCAAGATTGAAGGAACATGTTTAAGGGTTAAATACAACAACATTTATGATGCTGAAGCAACTGTAGTATTTGCTTTTTTGTTTCTGAATATATTGTTCAGCTGGTTTATCACCTTGTGAAATGTTTTTTTTTTTTTTTTGTGCTGCTGCTCTGACTTAAATATATTATTGTTTAAAAATGACTTTTTGTTTAGGTCTGTCTTGTGTTTTAGTTATGAGAATGCAAATAAATTAAACCTGTAAAGCTGATCAACCGTGTATTCTCCATGCAGCACTGAAGTGACGTTATAAGGTCATTAATAAGCATTAAAAATGTTCTTTGGAAAAGTAACTCAAAAATTATTTTAATAGTAATGCATTACTTTTTGTTGTAAGTAATCAATAAAATCATTGAGTTACTTTTTAAATGAATTAACTTGTAACTGTAACTAGAGACTATTTTTCAGTAACAAGCACAACACTGGTGGTTACCAGAGCCCACAGAAATACTAAAACCATACAAGACGAATGTCACTACAATATTTAAAATGCTATTTCAGTAAGGGTTCGTTGACTTCTACAATTTCTATTCATCGAACCATCCTAACATAAAGAATGATGGTTTTGGCAACAATATTCATTGACTGTTTTTATTTGCACATAACAGCATATTAGAATGGTTGCCAAAGGATCCTGTAACACTACAGACTGAATGGATGCTGGAAATGTACTTTTGCAACCACATGAATAAATCACAAAAGAGCTATTTTAAATAGTAGATTCTTTTCTCCACAGTATTTCTGATATTACTGTATTTTCCATCAAATCAGCCTTGATAAGAAACTTCTTTCAAAATCATTAAAAACTGACTTGTATAGATCCTGAAAAAACCTGTTCATTTCCATCAATACTTACATCATCTTCTTAGAGACTTCTGAGAGATGAATAACCTTTCTGCCATGGCCTTCACATAGCTGTCATCTATTATATAGACCAAATCAGCCCAATGATGCCCTACATGCAGATCCTACATAGACAGGAGACTGAGATCAACACAGAGATGTCTAGCAAAAGCTCATTGTTCAAGTCAATCTAGTTATCATCTTGCTTTCATCAGCAAATACAAGAACCTCCAAATACCCACAGGCTCCGTATATTCAAGATCAGTCTCTCCTGCAAGTCCCAAAACAAGACAACAGTCACTTAAGACAATTTCCAAAAAAGTGACTGACAACAGGACTTGTGACCTTAGGTGGCTATACTGTATGTGCTTTAGGAAAACACACCCCAGACTGACAGCTCTTGTATTTCAACATTTGACACTGAATGGATGTGCACTACTGAAAGGTCAGCAGTCATTCACCAAGATTTTATTGCTTCTTACTTATTACAAACTGGCTTATTCTTCATTTATACAGATGAAAAATCCCTTGAGTTGGCTAATACCACCTGAGGCCACTGAATATAAACATACACTACAAGTCTGTAAGTTTGTAGGATATTTTAAAAACATATATTATTAAGCAATGATTCATTTAATTGATCAAATACAACAGAAAATACTTTCTTTTTTTTTTTACAAAAAAAGTTTTTGTCAGTTTTATCGGCAACATTCATCTTCTTAGAGACTCCCTTTTCTATTGAATAACCTCTCTACCATAGCCTTCACATAGCTGTTATCTATTATATAGAGCAAATCAGCCCAATGCTGCCCTTCATACTGATCCTATATGGACAGGAGACTGAGTTCAACACAGAGCTGTCTAGCCAAGACTGAATGTGAGAGTTATATCCAGCATTAGCAAATACCATAGATGTATACACTATATAGCATACGGACCCCGAGTATGTGTCAATAGCGCTGCCACATTTGTACAGTGCTCCCAGGACACAAGTCATTCAACTGCACTAGTCAAGACTAAAGCCAATGTGAAGATGCTGGACTTTAGTAACTAGCAAACAAGGAAAACAAAGCATTAAGGCAGAACATTTCATAGGTAAGATTTAGTTTTATATGTTTTTGTATGTTATGAACTTTTGTGCCAAACAATTTGGCCAATTGATGATAATACAGTCACTTACTGCACTGACCATAAGGAACCAACTCACACTAAATACTAGGCTTATGCTAGTTTGGTTGAATAAAATCAGCAAACAATGCAAATTAAATATGACAACAAGACGCTGTGATGCCAGAAACTTATAGTATTTTCGGGTAAGTGAACGAGACGTTCATGATGGAGATTCAATCACAAACAAATCACTCCCTCTGTAGAAGTGAAAGCAGGAGAGGGGGTGTGATTCAGAACACGGATTAGATCAAATTTAACAGGGAGAGACGATAATACATTTCTATACACACAAACACATGCTCATTGTCGGCCAAATTAACTTGTCCATCAATGTAGAAAAGTGATGTAAAATGATAATTTTTGTAATTTAAAAATAAAATTGCATAGTGACCACTGAGAAAACTCCCCATCATAGATATATGCATATATATATATATGTGTATATATCTCCGACTCTAATGCCGCTTGGTTCCCACATTCATTGCAAAGGAAAGCTACCCTGTACTAACATGGCAGCTCTATTGATGCATTCTTTCCAATAGACAACAGTAGTGTAGGTGACATCTAATGTAAATATCTATAAGCAAATACAAATGTCCGTGCTTAGTTTTATTTCTTAACGCTTAAAATCATACAAGTCCCAAAACAAGATAACAGTCACTCAAGTCAATTTTTCCAAATAGTGATTGAAGAAAGGACTTGTGACCTTAGGTGGCTATACTATATGTGCTTTAGGAAAACACACCCCAGACTGGCAGCTCTTGTATTTTACCAGTTGACATTGAATGGATGTGCACAATTGAAAGGTCAGCAGTCATTCACCAAGATTTTATTGCTACTTACTTACCACCAACTCACTTATACTTCATTTATACAGATGAAAACACCAATACCACTTAAGGCCACTGAATCTAAACACACACTACAAGTCAAAAGTTTGGAGTCAGTATGATATTTAAAAATATATATCATTAAGCAATACTTCATTAAATTGATCAAATGCAATAGCAAATACTTTTGTTATTTTATTACAGAAAACAGATTTAATCGCCAACATTTTATCTTCTCAGAGACTCTCTTTTCTATTGAATAAGCTCTCTGGCCTTCACATAGCTGTTATCTATTATATAGAGCAAATCAGCCCAATGCTGCCCTTCATACTGATCCCATATGGACGGGAGACTGAGATCAACACAGAGTTATATCCAGCAACAGCAAACACAAACGTCTATATTTGATTTAATTTCCAAACGCTCAAAATCAGTCTCTCCTGCAAGTCCTAAAACAAGCCGACATTCGCATTCAGAACACAGTCAGTCTCTCCAACAAGCAGCCGCAATCTAACAAGTTCCGAAGAGGCAGAAGATGGAAGAGGCAGACGCCGCTCTTAACGCCTGGAGCTCTTACCTTATTTGTGTCCGTAATCACCAGAGACTGGCCACGGACCAGCTCACAGCCTCTTAACTAATTACACATTGTGGTTGAGAGGCAAAAACAGGAATTAGCACCATCACGGCCAGCGGCTGCCTCCCAATGACACCTAATTAAAACTTGATGAACGCCCATGTCTGCGATATCCCAAGTTCCCGCTGTAAGCCTTTCGCTGTCACTCATTAAACACTACTTAGCTGCCAGTAGGTCCCCCTCCACCCCATCTTTCATCGCTCGCGCGCGCGGGTAGTACTAGCACTAAGTGACAGGTTAATTGTAATAGCTGCTACACATAAACCGGGCTAAGTGTGAGGGGACGAGGGGGTAGACTTCACACGTCAGGCTTGGCAGCTTTAATTGTAAGTTTTGGCCTCGCCATCAACGCTCCATCTTCAAATCTCTTTCTTTTAGCGCCGTTCCTCGCGCACGCGTCTTCTCAGAGACAGACAGTGATTACGCGCGCGAGGACGCCGAGTATAATGCTATCGGGCTTGCGTGTTGGAGAAGTGAATTAGAGCCTCTGATGCTGTTTCTCCAGCGCCGAGCTTGATGAGGGGGCAGATGCCTTTGTGGTCTTATCATTAGAACACAATGGTCATGTTGTCATCAACCTTGCCATCTCCAATTGAAAAGACATGATTGTGTGTTGGGGGCTTTTTCCGCGCTCGTCTGTTCGCCCGCTCGCTCCCCCCTCCACCATCACCACCCCACAGCACAGCCTGCCTCCCCCTCGGTCGCTTTGCGCTGAATAGAAGCAATTTTCCGAGAGCTATGAAATCACGTAATAGCTCCTAATATGCAGCTGCTCTGCTAGAAGCTGCAGCCACTATTTAAGTGGAAGTCATACACAATACGTGTTTATGGTGGAGGAAACATGAGCAAAGGCCAAGATTATTCACAAAAACACACGCTCTCCTCTATCAAATAATGACCTATTTTGTGCATTAAAATGAGAATGTAATGGATTTTCTTTCTTGCCTCCTTCCTGATGGCGCAGACCATTTGTTGTGCTTTTTTAAAATTTCGCCTTTAATATGTGTTTTCGAATTCCACGGCGGAGAAAAAGAAGGTGACATTTGTATAGACATGTGAGAGAGGTGAAGTGCAGTGATTTGGTGAGGGAGGGACCGTGCAAAAAAAAACAAAAAAAAAAACATTTGAGATTGAAACCTGTCGCTTTTCACCTTGCTCAGGTGTGCGTGATTGATATCAAACTCAAACTATAAGAGGGAAATAGCTGGATAGCTCCACTCGTGTCTGCAAAGAAATTTTGTGCCTAATGTATACATCCAAACATCCTACCTAGCATTAGATAGCTATTTGAGCACAGCGAATAAAACTCAAGTGCACAGTTTTGATCGAAGAATGAATTTTAGTGTGGTGGTTACTTCAGTTGTCCAAATAAGAGCAGTCTGAATAACATAAAGGATGTCTTGCTGGAAATCCAACAGATAAAGATTATGGAATAACTAGGTGTGTCCATATGGAACTGTGTCACAACTCTTACAAGATTCAGGGATCAAAGTCCAAAAGTGCAAAGCACAAAGCCAGCACTTCCCACAGAAATCAATGGAGTTGAGTATGTTACACCAATGGACACCAATAAACTGATTTTAATGCGATTAAGACAATACTCTGATTAGGACTCTACCATGTAAAAATAATTTTTTGATTACTTTATCCTGATGCAGATTTTACTTGCATTATTTAAGTGCGTAAAGACATTAAAAAACCTTAAATTAAACTATTATCATCGTGTTTTGCAACAGAATAGTCTATACACACACGGCTGTTTGACACTATCAAGTCAGTGAAGAACCACAGACACCTGAATCACAAAATGCAGAGTTTTCTTTTTTTTATCCCAATACGCCGTGCGGTATCAAATTCCATTAAAACAACACTCTTCCTGCAGTTCATACTCGCAATATCTCGGTTGTCATGGGGGGCTTGAATGAATATTTTCCTGAATGAAAGTGAAAGTGCCAAACTGCAGTTAAAGCCGAAAAATTAAAAATGAAACACCCATATTACATGAAACTCTAGAGGAAATGTAGATAGAGCGGTGAAGCAATGACAGGGTCACCACAGCGGAATGAATCGCCAACTTATCCAGCATATGTTTTACGCAGGGGATGTCCTTCCAGTTGCAACCCATATCTGGGAAACATTCATACACACTCGTTCACACTTATAGACTACGGACAATTCAGCCTACCCAATTTACCTATATCGCATGTCTTTGGACTTGGGGGAAACCGGTGCACCCGGAGGAAACCCACGCAAGTGCGGGGATAACATGCAAACTCCACACAGAAACACCAACTGACCCAGCCAAGGCTCGAATCAGCAACCTTCTTGCTGTGAGGTGACAGCACTACCTACTGCGCCACTTTATTATTTAGATTAAGGCAAATAATTTGATTACTGATGTGCATGTAAACAGAGTCACTGTTGTTTGATTGATTAGCCAAAAAGATGGACATTAGGTCAATTTGAGAGTTTAGTGACATTAACCAAAGCCATTAAAAACTTACCAGATTCAAATTCATTCAGCTTCCGTAAGGCCTCATCTCTCTCCTCTTGCAATTTTTTACACTGAAACAAAATTAAGGAAATCAGTCAAATGCATCATTTACACACTTAGAACAAATATACAATGTAAACACCTAGTTTTGTGTATGTGTGTTTTCTGCCTAGTTACATTTTGAATAGCCTTTAAAAAAAGATGAAGATCATTAAAAATGAAATCACATGTATTGGTATTTAGTAGTTTGAAATGTTAAATTGTCTGGATTATGTAAATTATGGTACAAAAAACTGGTGCAAGTAACTTTGTTATTTAACTAATTTATTTCAATATCTATTATTTCAAATACACTATATTTTTTCAGACTACTAATAATCATTGTAATTAAAAATTACTGTACAGTTTTCCAAAACTGACAAAGCAGAGATTCAAGCCTCGGCTGGGTCAGTTGGCATTTCTGTGTGGAGTTTGCATGTTCTTTCCCTGACTAGATATTTTTCAAGAAACTTCTATACAGCTTAAAGTGACATTTAAAGGCTTGACTAGGTTAAGGTTAGGGTAATTATACAAATTATTGTATAACGATTGTTCTGTAGACTATCAAAAATAACTATATAGCTTAAAGCGGCTAATAATTTTGACCTTAAAATATTTGTAAAAAATTAATAACTGCTTTTAATCTAGCAGAAATAAAACAAATAAGACTTTCTCAAGAAGAAAAAAAGATTTTCAGACATACTGTGGAAATTCCATTGCTCTGTTAAACATCATTTGGAAAATATGCATTTCTTTGATAAAACCAAAATTATTTAAATCCTGTTAGCATTTAATTCCTTTTATGAATGTACACTTCCATCAAAGGTCTGTTATATGTCAGCTTTTATGAAAGTATTCTATATTTACTAAGACTGTATTTAATTAACAAAAATAGAGTAAAAAAACTATTGTATTTTTTCCTATTATAATATATTTTAAAATGTCACTTATTCCTGCCATTTAAAGCTGAAAAGCTAAAGTCTTCACTTTCACATGATCTTTCGGAAATCAGTCAAATTTTTTGATATATCTCCAACTACTACAAGAGCAGTGCTGTTTAATTTTTTGTTTTTTGGATTAACAGTATTTATTTGAAAGTGAAATCTTATTATAATACTGTTTGTCACTTTTAAACTATTTTAATGTGCTCTAGGAGATTAAATTACTAACACCAAATGTTGGAAAGGTAGTTAAAATTCCATCACTGAAAAAAAATTATTTCTTTTAAATGTTGTCAATAAAATGCGAAAAAACTTTTGCTGTACACATAGAAACTGCTACATTACTCACAAAATATACGAGGCTAAAGTAAGAAAAGCATCTTACCTCTTTTTTAATTTTCTCATGTTCCTTTTGAAGGCTTTCATATTGTAGAAGAACTGCAGAAATACAAGGACGCCAGTTAAACATTTCTCAAAGCTTCCTTAGAATAAAGTCAAATAAGAAAATAAATGTAGTAAATCGAACCAAATCTGATTAATAAAAGAGTACTCATGGAAACTACAGCTAATTTACAATATGTTTAAAGCTGCAAAAAAATACAAAATAGAGGAAACTCTCTTCCAGTATGAGAAATGAATTTGCTGGTTTGAAATAAAAAAGCAGTTCAACTCATCTCCATCTGTAGTATGAATCAGCATCAGCCTTACTGAATATGCGTCTAATTTTAGATCTGTAAATGGTTTACAAACCATGCTGTGTCTGGGTTATTAATGTCACAGTCAGACAGACTGCTATGGAAAAGACTACATCAGAAAGACACTTCTGTCTTCTTTTAGCCAAGTTTCATACTACAGCAGAATAATGCAAATAATCCTAATGTTTTCTGTCTCTATTTAGGGCGCTTTGAGCAAAACGATACTGTGCAAATCTCCCCTGAAGATATCTTTCACGGTTGTTTACTAACCTAATTCCAGAGGGAAATTCTAAAGCTGTCAAGAGCATTTACACTCATTTGTTTAATCCCAAACGTAACATTTGCGGGTTCAAAATGAGTTGAAATGAATGTTCGGGCTGTTGTGATTTTTTTAGACCGAGTTTTACATGTACAGTCTAAACAGTCACTTCATGAGAGCTTTTATAGATAAAGACAGCATCCAAAATTGCATATTTTTACATTATATGTGGAAAGCAGTATGTTATTAAAGAAATGTACAAATCAGAGGTGGGTAAAAAGATTCTAAAGAGGACATTCAGTAGACACATTAGTCCCATGAAGCCAGGAGAGGACTTATGAATGCCTTTAAAGTGATATAACTGATGCTGGTAGATCATGTGACTGAAACAACACCATTTTTGAACATACAACAACTGTAGTATGTCTGAATTTTATTCATAATTCACACATTAATATACACATTAATATAATCCAATGCATTCATTCATTCATTTTTATTTCGCCTTAGTCCCTATTTTAATCTGGGGTTGCCACAGCGATGACAAACTATTGAGTACTCACTGCAATTGATTCACTTTTTAAAAGTAATTATCAAATTAATTTGCATATAATTCGAAAGTTTTTTTGTGAAGTAGCATACACAACACCGTTTAAACTATATAGAAGATCATTTGTTTCAGAACAGGCGAAATGGTGGCTTAGTGGTTAGCACTGTGTGTGAATGCAAGAGTGTATGGGTGTTTCCCAGTGCTGGCTTGCAGCTGGAAGGGCATGCACTGTGTAAAACATATGCTGGATAAGTTGGCGGTTCATTCCGCTGTGGCAACCCCTGATGAATAAAGGGACGGAGTCAAAGGAAAATGAATGATTGTTTTAGAAAAAGCACCCACTCAAGACAGTGTGTGATTTTGGATAAAGCCAAATCATTAATGTTCAAGGGTCAACAACACAGAACTAACGTCAAATAAATCATGCTCAAAATATATGTACAAATGAAAGTAGTTGAAAAAACTAAAACTTAGTCTGATAATTATTTTATATATGATTACCATTTCCCACATAACTTCTATTGTGTTTTATTGACAAACTGAGAAGTTTGAATATCACCAGCTAGAATGTGGCCAGAAATGTACTCTAAAGACCAAAGAAATACGAGTAAATACTAAATAGTATTTTTTGTTTTGTTTTATTATGCTATTATAAACTATAAACGTTTTGTAGTAAAATGGGTAATAAAATATACCTGTACTTCAAGGTTACAACTGCATATAGCCTACATCTTTGCAAAGAAAAACAAAAGAAATGCCAGGATGTTCAGCAGAAATGTTTGTGCATGTCCAAACAAGCCTCTCAATGCAAGAGTTTACAGAATTAAAAGGCTTTGAGGAGTATTTTTTCTACATGCTGAAGAGATTAACTACATGGGCAGAGAAACTAAGAATACAATCTTTGTTCCACTTCAGAAAGTGTTGCTAAATATGTCAGCTTATTTTCTTACCAGTTATAGCCCACGGAAATTATTATGACTTTTCTCTTTCTGTGAATAAAGCTACAAGTCGATAGGTGCTTAAGAACAACTTTAAGAAGACCTAATGATGTAACTTCAGCTGCTATCTATGTGTAAACTGTAGCAACAATTCCTGGACTCAAGTGATCTACAGTATGTAACAAAAGAGCACGCGGAGTGTTCATGAATCTGACACAGTCTCCCTTACCTTGGTTGGACAGATCTGAATTCGTTCTCACTTTATTCTTCTTTCCTTTTGACGCCATTGAAAGTTGTGGTAAATGATTTAATACTCTTCCGACAAAACAGTAAGCAGAGCGCAAGCGGGACAGGAAATGATTACCTGAACACACCTACATTCCCCCGCGTGTGTTCACCGTTAAACTGACCATGTAAACCACAGGTTTCTGTCAGACACTAGATTTACTGCTATAAAGAGTGAGAGCACTGCATCACTAGACAAATGACTAAGTAAAATAATTTGTGAAATATATAATTGAATAAGTGAATAAAACCACCAATGACTTGCACACGAACTTCCAAAATAATTTTAATAACCCCAGTTGTTGGTGGAAATAATTGTCACAAAATATTTTATGTTAGCCTACATATTTATATACACATTATGTACAAATAAGTTTCTTATTTGCTAAGATAACCATAAACAATATATATATATATATATATATATATATATATATATATATATATATATATATATATTGTTATTCACAGGAGTTTTGTTTATTTAAGGGTTGTGAATTGCATTATGGGAGTTATATCTCTGCTCTGTCCACTTTTGATGTTGAAAACTCAACTTTTTTCACAGTGAGTTTTATTGACATGTAATTTGAAGCAAGATATTGTTTAAGAGATACTAGATAGAGAATTAAGCAGTTCATTATTGTACCGTAATTGACAACACCAACCCAGACAATATATCACTTCAAACTATTACAAATGTCAATTAAAGATTTTCCCCCCAAACTTTTTAACATCTTTCTTTTGGAGGAAATATCAAGATCCCCTAATGCAATTCAAAAGCATAAATAAGTGGAAAATACATGAATCACACAATATGGAAAACTGTCAATTTATAGATTTTTTTTTTACACTTAACACTTATTGCTGTCAAATGGGAATGAAATGATACAATATAGATCCAATTGATGCATTTCTTATGAAGCAAGATCAGTCTAAAAAAAAAAAATATGTTTGCAAAAATAAAACTCATACATGCACCGCAAAATTCACATTTATAAATTCCAGTTCGTAAATTCAAAACACAATTTGTGAATTCACAAGTAAAAATTCTAAATATTACCCCAATTGATAAATATTTATGAATTGCGTTTTGAATTTACGAATTGGATTTGTGTATTTATAAATTGCTTTCTGAATTAACAAACTAGACCTGTATTTATGAATTGTTTTGAATTTATGAATTGGATTTGCTCATTTATGAATTGGGTTTTGAATTTACGAATTGGATTTGTGTATTTACAAAAAGCGTTAAGAATTTATTAATTAAATTTTGCAAATGTGAATTATTATTGAAGTATTATTTTTTAGACTGATCTGGCTCCATAATTTCTCGCTTCACGTCTATTTTTTCCATTCTCTTATAGGCGATACAGTTATGACCCAAACTTTTTAAAAGCACCAATTTTAACGACTTACTAAGGAGTAAAACCGTTTAAATTGTTGCAGTTAAAGAACTGCAAAACACAAAAAATTCAAGCATGACAATACATGATTTGATATAAACATACTACTTTTATATAAAATCAACTCATGAAGTTAAAGAAACCCAGTAACTAAAGTAACTGAGAATGGTGTCAAAATAATTAGTGTTGGGGAAAGTTCATTTTGAAGGTAATTCATTACAATATTTAGATACTTCCCTTAAAAAAAGTAACTGGTTTCATTACTTTCTAACTTTTGCTGAGGCTTGATCTTATTGAGGCTTGAACTGGCAGTTTTTTTCTTCTTTGTTTAATAGATGAGCTCTGCGATTAACAACACTATAACTTTTTTTTACATTTAAAAAATATTAAAAACTACAAAATACAGTTATCTTCGGAGAACTTATTGACCCAGAGCTCTACATGCCATACTGACTAATCAAAGTTTAAAGCAATGTGTTTGATGCCTTTGTACGTTTTTGTCTTATTAGTGAAGTAAGTTTCATGTGTTGAGAATAATGAGAATACCTCCATCACAGAAAGCTAGAGCTCTGCCATCTTGGTTTTGTCCGTTTCTGCAGGGGGAAAACTCTGTAATTGAGTGCAGGATCTAACATTAATTTTAATTTAGCAATTATTTTTTTTAAGTGAATTTAACTGAACTAAAAAGTAACTCACATGTGTTTTGTGGACTTGGAGAAGGCAGTCGACCGTGTCCCTCATGGCATTCTGTGGAGGGTGCTCTGGGAATATGGAGGTGCTTAGGTAAAGCTGTCTCATCCCTGTATGAACAGAGTAGGAGTTTGGTTCGCATTGCCAGCAAAAAGTCAAACTTGTTTCCAGTGCATGTTAGACTCCGGCAGGGCTGTCCTTAGTCACCAATTCTGTTCACAATTTTTATGGACAGTTTTTAAGTGCAGCCTTGGGCTAGAGGGGGTCCGGATGGGGAGCACATGATTACATCTTCGTTATTCACAGACGATGTTGTTCTGTTGGCTTCATCGAACGTGGACCTCCAGCCTGCACTGGGGCAGTTTACTGCCAAGTGTAGAGCAGCTGGGATGAGAATCAGCACCTCCAAGTGCGAGGCCATGGTGCTCCACCAGAAATAGGTGGTATGCCATCTCCTGGTTGGAGGAAAGTTCTTTACCCAGGTGGAGGAGTTCAAGTATCTTGGGGTTTGTTCACGAGTAAGGGAAGAATGGAACGTGAGATTGACATACGGATTGGTGCAGCGGCAGCAGTAATGCAGTCCATGTACCGGTCCGTTGTGGTGAAGAAAGAGCTGAGCCGAAAGGAAAAGCTCTCGATTTACCGGTCAATCTACGTTCCTACTCTCACTTATGGTCATGAGCTTGAGTCATGACCAAAAGGATAAGATCTCAGATACAAGCGGCTGAAATGAGTTTCCTTCGCAGGGTGGCAGGGAGCACCCTTATAGATAGGGTGAGGAGCTCTATCACCCGGGAGGAACTCGTAATAAAGCTGCTGCTCCTCTACATCGAGAGAAGTCAGCTGAGGTGGCTTGGGCATGGGTTTTGGATGCCTCCTGGACGCCTACTTAGGGAGGTATTAAAGGCATGTCGCACCGGGAAGAGGCCTCAGAGAAGACCCATGACACGCTGGAGGGACTATGTCTCTCGGCTGGCCTGGGAACACCTTGGGATCCCCCCGGAGGAGCTAGAGAAAGAGTCTGGGGAGAGGGAAGTCTGGGGTTCTCTCCTAAGACTGCTGCACCCGCAACCCGGCCCCGGATAAGCGGACGAAAATGAATGAATGAATGAGTAGCTCATACTTTATTATAATGAGTAACTCATTAACATAATTTCTTAATTTTTCTAAGTAATGCGTTACATGTTACTTAAAGTAGTATTATTACATATCTTGCGTTAACTTGCAATGCGTTATACCCAACACTGAAAATGATAGTACCATCCATGGTTGACTTTTGTGAGGACACTCACACTTGCAGACAAAATGATTCACAGCAATTAAAATCACTGTTATTATGGCAAATAAATGAAGCAGTCAGCCAATCACAATATAACAATATAATTTAATTCATCTGAGAGGTTTGACAGGTTTAACAGCAATCAAAACAGGTAAAACGAGTTTACGCATACAGAGTAAGAGAGGAATGTCTAATCAGTCTTATATTGCAGCACATAATTCAAAGCACAGACGCTGTAAACATCCTCCATCCTCCTCTAAATGGGAAATAACAGCTGTCAGTGACAAGCATACACAAACTATATGATCATTCACACCTATAATTACCTGTCTGTCTGTCAGCACAACACAAACCAAGTTTGGTGCGCAAGATTTTTTTCTCTTCTTTGGATAATAAAATAAATAAAAGCGAATATTTTCAGGAGAAGGGCCACAAATTAATTTAGCAATCAAATATTCTCATTACTTGCATTGGAATGTGTCGAAAAATAGTATTAGTTGTGCGCTTGTTGAATGGAGGACTGAGTGAGCACACTGATATGCAAGTGAGCCCTGAATATTTCCCTTTGAGATGTTTTCAAAATTGTCTTTAGGCTGCGGACAGTGAAATAACGAAAAAGAAATGAACTACTGGACAGTATGCACCACTGAAACAAAAGCAAAATCACAATTACACATCCTAACCACACAACACAATACACACAAACATGTATAACACAACAACGAGGGACAATGAAAAAAAATAATCATAACACATGGGAAAAATCACACACATGTACGAAACCATTCTGCGGATGTTAAATGTATATCATCCCAGAGTTATGCCCTCTAATCCTACACATCACTTGTCAGAGTAGAAGTGGACAGGAGGGTGGAGGAAGAGGTTTGTGAGGGAGACACGGGCCTCTGGAAGGTGAAGTTGTGGTTTTAGGACGCCCCGTGGCGAGCAGCAGACTCTCTCGGGTAGAATTCGGCCAATGTGCTTTGAGGAATTCTCTTCAGCATTTCTTTAGGGAAGATACGCAGCAGCTGCCAACCGATGTCCAGCGTCTCAAACACCGTTCTGTTGTCATAGGCACCTAAAGAAATGGACAAAAGTGAATTTTGTCCCAAATGATACATGATGCACTAATTTTCTTATTATCTCAAATATATAGCGTATTAAATCAATATGGTTAATTAGTCATATAGTACATTATTTGTAAAAAACAGTTGTGTCCAACATTCTATTCAGTGTTTGAACTCTCAGTAGTGATTATTAAACCACACTGAACTGAGCTAAACTGAACTGAACTTAAACTTTGAAAAATGAACTACACTGTTTCAATTTACTATGATCTTTTATGTGAAGCTGCTTTGACGCAATCTACATTGCAAAAGCGCTATACAAATAAAGGTGATTTGAATTGAATTAAAGAGTTAGTTCACCAATAAATGAAAATTCTGTCAATAATTATTCACCTTCATGTCATTCGAAACCCCAGAGACCTTCATTCACTTTTGGAACACAAAGATATTAAGATATTTTGTATTAAATCTGAGAGCTCCCTCATCCTCCATTGACAGAAACTGTCCTGACTTGTTTAGAAATTTAGAAAAGTACTAAAAATCATCCTAAAAACTTTTGATAGGTTTTCAGTGGTTCAATGGGAATATTATGCGGCTACGAGAATACTTGTGTGTACATAAAATAACTTTATTTGAAAGTTTCTTCTCCTCAGTCTCAGTATATTGTGCATGTTCACAAGAGCCTTGTGCACTGGTGTAAAACCCAGATGCTCTGGCAAAATCTTCCTCTGTTTGAAACAAACCATGTAGAAAAAATATGTAAGCAGTGGGATAGACTATGACACACAAAAAAAGCAAATTGCTCTTGTAAACGGAATGTGCGCCCTATACTAACACTGAAGAGAAGAACCTGTTAAAGAAAGTCATTATTTTTGTTTTATGTGCGCACAAAAGTGTTATCATCGCTTGATAATATTCTGAGTGAACCACTGAAAGCATATGGTCTGTTTTGAGGATTTCTTTTTGGCATTTTTTATGGACTTTGAACATCTCGGGACCACCACGTGTCTCAGATTTCACCTAAAAGATCTTGTTCTGTTTTTCAAAAATAAAGAGTTTGGATAAGGTTAGTAATAAATAACAGATTTTTATTTTTATGTTTGGGTGAAATTAGCCTTTAAAGCTGTGGGATGTACATTTAGCTTGTCGCAACCTCTGTTTGTAGCTGCAATAGCATATGTGGGATGATCATCTTGTGGCTTGTGCATTGGTGAGCCTCCTCAGCAGGTTTGAATCTGAGGTTTTGAGAAGTCACGCTCTGCTATGAAAACTATACTTGAAAGTTTAAGCCAAATGTGACATATCACTGCCTATTTCAATTAAATATTAATTATTGAGTATTATTAAGTTTTAAGTGTATAGGTATTGAAGTAAAAAACAAGGGAATGTCTACATTAAACTAATAAAAAAATGATGTCTACTTCATTTTTTTAGTCAGAGTATGAGTATTGAAATTCCAAACATTTCCAATGATAAATTCATGATTGATCCATTGTCATTTAGCGTATCATAAAACATACATATTCTGCCATGTACTTAATTGCCTGACCTTTTAGCCTCGTAGAATTAACAAACTATTATACTGCAATATGTTAAATAATGTTAAATTCTAATTAATTTCTTGAACCTTTAAATTTGTGGCTTAAAAATGAGTCTTTAGGAAATTGCAACATTGCAGCTGTGTATTTGACTTTCATATAACAACCAACGACAGATGTATAGCATCTTCAATAATAGCCTAATTTCATTTAAAAAAAAAAAAGCGTAATCTGAAAAAACAATAATGTTCCAATAATGTACTGTAAACCTGATAGGATGTTTTGTTCTCTGTAAATGGACACACTAACTTGTACTTCCAGAGTCTAATATACTGTATGTCAGTAAAACTTAGACAATGTCTTTTCTAACATTGATGGTAATAACATAGCTATTGTGTAACATACAAAGGAATTATAGAGAGAAGGAAGCTTTTTTGTCCCAAAAATAGGACTGCAATCAAAAGATGTACATACTTTTTTTAAGTGAAGTGGAAGATTTGATGTAGACAGAGGCCTTGCACCTTGTGCCACGCTGAAGAGCGATAGCATTGAGAAGAACATTCACTGAGGTGAAAGTGCTCTGCGGCAGAGCAAGAGCCGTGCCTGATAGAAATACTCTCTAGTGCTTTCGATCACAGATTAGAAAACAGCACAATAGTCCGTGTGCACAGACACGCATGCAGTTGGTAGAACCTTGGAATAAAAAAGAAAACTAGAAAACTGCTCTGATTTGGAGAGTCTGAATGAAGTTATGGTTATGGTTTAGTTATGGTATTTGACCTGAAAAAGACTTTGAAACAATTTGGTCTCAGTGTGTTTCCTTTTTAAATTAACAGGTTAAAAAGTGCTATAATTTCTTTTTTGCCAAATTCAGTCCCATCTAAACACTTTACAGTTAACCATGTGTCTTATGGGTAACTGGAGTCCTTGCTTCACATTTTACACTGTTCAGAATATACCTGGGTTTTAAAATTAATCCTGGGTATATTTATATATTTGGTATATATAAACTTTGGTTTAGGTTTTTAGAAACTTTTGAACCTTTAAACCTTTGGTTAAGATCCTCATTTGTATATTTCGAGTGACATTGATTGAACAAACTCTGCATGTGATATGTTCACATAAAAGCTTTGGCATCAGATTTAGCATAGATTTAACACAGTAGCTTAGATTTTATGTTTAAATAGATTATTAAATCAGATTAATCCATTAGCATCTCATTTAAAAATGACCAAAGAATTTTGATATTTTTTCTATTTAAAGCTTGACTCCTCTGTAATTACATCTTGTAGACCGACAGAAGGTAAAAAGTTGCTCATTTCTAAACTGATATGGATATGATCTATACTTTCATTCCAGCGTAACAATCAATGTAGTTTTCTGCATTACCATCGCTGCAGCAGATGCAATATTATTACATAGAGAATGAAAATAGTCCCCAGCACCAAGCCCTAAACATACACCACCAGTTAGAAGAATCTGTGTAATGCTGTACTTTTGGAATCCATTACACTGTATGTCAGTAGAACTTAAAGTTTCTTTACTACAATTTATATTAATAAGTTGGTGATTGTGTGACATATAAAGAAAGTATAGAGGGAAGGAAGTTTTTCCCCCAAAAAAATGTACAAATCAAAAGATGCCTGCTGCAGCTATGGTATAGCAGCAAAGTACCTGCGCTTGGTTATCAGTTGCTTAAAGAGACTAAATCGCATCCAGCATTACTTGGCACTGAATAGTGGGTTAACACAACAAAAGTGGCGTTTCATAACTCTGGATAGAAAGCAGTGCGAACACAGCTTCTAAATTACAAGTGTCCAACACTCCTTTACTCTGGGTCAAAAGTTGGTTTTAGAATGACAATACGAAGAGTTGAGAAAGTCCTATTGAGAGACGCAGGCTTCTGATTTGTACCTTGAGCAATGAAATTCTTCTCAAACTTCTGCAGGAACTCCAGGTACAGCAAGTCATCTGAGGTCAAAGCTTCCTCTCCAACCACAGCTTTCATGGCCTGAACATCTTTGCCAATGGCATAACACGCATACTATGGTATTGAATAAGAAAGAGAGAAAGATTTATACATTTATTTATGTTTTAATGGCATAACTGTTTCTTAATCATTCCTTGTACACAAAAACATACAAATAACAACACTAATAAAAAGTCATATAGGTTGTTTTAATTTGATCAATAATAAAAAAAATCCCTCCAGAACACACCTTTTTAAACATTTAGAAAGAAAGAGAATTAGCACTAAAACCACAATTAAATGTACAACTATAGTATGAGAACTGCACATCTTTACCAGCTGGTTAGAGACATCAGCGTGATCTTTGCGGGTCATTCCCTCTCCGATAGCAGATTTCATCAAACGAGAGAGAGATGGAAGTACGTTGATTGGAGGATAGATCTTTAAAAAGAAATGATAAAGGGATGATTTTTTTACAAAGCTAAAATAATTCAATATCGACACTAAATACAGCACATCAAAGGGAGCATTCATTAAATGTAACTATGGTGTAACATGGTAAACAATCCGTTTAATGGGTATATCTACAGATTCTGACATGGATTGTTTACCTTTTACCAATTTTCATAAAGCTTTTCAATTGTTTATGACTTGTAACAATGTCTCACCTGTCTGTTATGCAGCTGTCTGTCTACATACACCTGTCCCTCTGTGATGTATCCCGTCAGATCAGGAATTGGATGGGTGATATCTGATAAATTAGAAAAAGAGAAAATATTTTGAACATTTTATACAGTAAAAACTGTTAATTCTAGTCCTTTTTTTTTAAATTCACATGAAATGAAAACTAAACATAGACTTTGTTAGCTTACACTAGTTTTGTGGCTAACAATTCATCTGTTCTTGTCATTAAGAAAAGATATTGCCTTTGTAATCTAAAATTGAAATATGAAAATGCACTTGTTTGTTTTTAGATAAATTCACGGCCGTCTACTATATTGGGCATGGTTAACATATTTAAATGATTATTTTGGCCGCACTATGACATAAATGGTGAGGAGGAGTATGTTAGGTTGTGATACGCCTTTTCAAACCCTTTTCCAAATTTTTCTGAATGAAATGCCTACTTTACTACATCCAATCAGCTTGCAGTAGAAAAAAACAAGCCACACCCTCTGTTTTCTGATTAGTTTCTGATCCTTAAATCTGCTATTGATAGCATTTATAAGTCACTGGATGAAAGGGATGCACAAGACTGCTCACTCTAATCAAGTATAATGATTTTTATTCATTGTTAACGATAACATTAGCATGAAAGTGATGCCACTGCTTAAGTAATACTGTGGGATTTTAGTCGAGACAGAAGGGCAAAGAAAGCGAGGAAAAAGAAAGATGGAGGTTTCCTGGTGCTGCTATAATGGGGAACACCCATTCAGAAACACACACGGGCCCTTCACAAGGATGTTTCTATAGTAACCAGAGCCTTCAAAAGAGCTAGTTTACTGGGCACAGTTGCTGAGTCCAGCCAGAACAAAAAACAAAGATTTCATATCACTAACTCATATTACTTCTACAATCAGTCTGATATTGGCAGAAAGAAACCCGCACAACTGAAAATGAATGAAACTCAGACATAAAAAAATATACAGTTGAAGTCAGAATTATTAGCCCCCCTGTTTATTTTTCCCCCAATTTCGGTTTAATAGAGAGAATATTTTTTTTCAACGCATTTCTATACATAATAGTTTTAATGACTCATTTCTAATAATTGATTCATTTTATCTTTACCGTGATGACAGTAATTAATATGTTACTGGTTATTTCTCAAGACACTTCTATACAGCTTAGTGACATTTAAAGGCTTAACTAGGTTAACTAGGCAAGTTAGAGTAATTAGCCAAGTCATTGTATAACAGTGGTTGTTCAGCAGGCAGTCTTCAAAATATTGCTTGAAGGGGCTAATAATTTTGACCTTAAAATGTTTTTTTTTTTTTTATTAAAAAATTGCTTTTACTCTAGCCGAAACAAAAAATGAAGACTTTTTCTCTTCTCTAAATCAAAGGAGGCTAATAACTCTGACCTCAACTGTATATTATTTTATTTTGGATTGATGTGCATGAGAATGTGTAAATTTACATATGCATGTACATAGTTTGGAGACTAAGTTGTGCCAGCATTTTTAATCTTGCAAAAGATTCTTAATGTCATTATTAAGTGGCATTCTCATTTAGAAACATTAAAAAAGGTCAACTAAGAAAACCAAAGAAATATCCAACTATACATAAAAAAACTAACAAACCAAATAATATTGTATTGCTGTTAATATACGTAATGCTGATATGTTACAGGGTCTGTGTAATCTGTAAGACCAATTGGGACTTGTCACCACACTTACATATTATTGCTCTTTTTGTTGAACTTGATTGCTTCTATTGTCAGTGGAGTCTTTAGACATTCTCAAGACACAGCTGAAGATTCATCATTTTCCTCAACACTTGACCTTCAGTTACTAACACAATCTATTCTGTTTTTCATACTGTCCAAACGTTTGTTCTGGCCCTCCAACAATAATTATTTCCATTTCCTTCTTCAATATATATAATATTTATATATATGAATATATATAAAATAATATTTTATATATTTAAAAAAAATGTGTGTGTGTGCGTGCATATATATATATATATATATATATATATATATATATATATATATATATATATATATATAAATCCCTGATTTTTTTTTTTGCTCATATCGCCCAGCCCTAATGTCACATTGTGGTGGGCCTCAAAATGGGAGGGATTTGGATCCCATTTTAACATTAGGAAATAAAAAAAAGAGACTTATTGTCTTTAAATCACCTCAATATGAGAGTAAAAACACTGTACCTACACACAGTTCTGCTTCAAACAGAAGATTATCATCATAGGTGCCCTTTAATAAATAAAAACTTTTACTTTTTGGTAGATACTAGTATTTAGTTTAAAGTGCGAATAAAAGCCTTAATTAGGTTAATTAGAATAACTAGGCAAGTTATGTTAATTAGGGAAGTCATTGGAAAACAGTTTGTTCTATAGCCAACAAAAAAATATATATTTCTTATGGGCTAAATAATATTGACCATAAATTATTATTAAAATATATATATAATAATGTAAAACCGGCTTTTTATTCCAACCAAACTTTAAAACAACGAACATTTTAAAAGATGGCTAATAATTGTGCCTTCTGCTGTAAAAGCTGTTCAGCCGTTCAGTCTTTCAGGAAAGAAATAATTTACTATATATATATATATGTATATGTATGTGTGTGTGTGTGTGTGTGTGTGTGTGTGTGTGTGTGTGTGTGTGTGTGTGTGTGTGTGTGTGTGTGTGTGTGTGTGTGTGTGTGTATATATATATATATATATATATATATATATATATATATATATATATATATGTGTGTGTATGTATGCATATATATATATATATATATATATATATATATATATATATATATATATATATATATATATATAAAATTAAGATTAGCTAAATAAGAGGTGTTGAAATCTTCATTCTGCTGCAAGTATGATTTAATTTGGATCATAGCTAAGTGATGATGTGTATGTGCGAGTGTACCATCATTAGGCATGGTCAGAATAGGGATCTGTGTGATGGACCCGTTCCTGCCCTCCACTCTTCCAGCGCGCTCGTAGATTGTAGCAAGATCGGTGTACATGTAACCAGGAAACCCACGACGACCCGGCACCTCTTCACGGGCAGCAGACACCTACGACACAACAAAACGTAAATCACTCATCAAAACAGCTGAAATTCGGTGCACACATTTCTCATGGTCTCCTATGAAGAACAATGAACACAGACGGTAACATCTGTTCTACACCAAACGATCAATGACAGCCATTTCAAGCCGCCATTAAATGACATTAATGTTTTCCGCATGTTACATCTGCACACCAAGGCACTTCCTTAAGCGGAAATAAAATACACTCAGATCTTCTCCCAAGGTTAAAACGAGCGCAGACATTGCTCTGCGGCTCACCTTTACCAGGCTGAATGGGAGAGGGAGTTAAATGTTAACGCTCACGGCTCTCTTTGGAAACAGCAGAAGCCAAAGCAGAAGCGCACAGATAAGGCTGAATGAATCTCAAGGTTACATCGGCACAAAAGCAAGAGTGAATGGTCCTTTCACATGCATGCAAACTATTTAGAATGAGCATTATGCACTTGACACATTTAGATGTCAAAACGTGTTCGTGGCACACAAGAAAAAAAACATGCTAATCATTGACATGAAGCTGGAAGAAAAGAGATGCTGCAACAACAACTAAAAACAAAAACCTCTTTAGAAGGCTGAAGAACACAGAGAGGAATGAAGTATTCACAAATCTTACTTTGAACTCATCCTCTGTTTGTCTATTAGAACGTCCCGCTGGAATGTTTGGAATGGTATACTATTGTTACTATTTTCGGCATTGTGTGTACTGTGCCTAATATGCTTATTTTTGGTATAGTGTGAAGTGAGTTAATACATTTAGAATGGCACACTGCTGCACATATACTGTGCACACACCATATCATACTGTCAATGCTATTCATGCCATTATATGTACATAATGTGTCCAATGTTGTATTCATGTAGCATATTATAAATATGAAGTGCTATACTACCATATTAATATGATTTTTTTTTTTTTACTACAGTACATGTTATTTATATTGGGGGAGAGCGGGGACGAAAGTAATGTGGGATGAAAGTAACAAATCAATTTTCTCGAAGCCCTGACAACATTTGCTTTCTATGCTATAACAGCACATTCAGCATCCAACCCTTGATTGAGCTGCCAAATATTATGTGATTTCAGGAGTGTATCCTGCAGCTAGCTCCAAATTTCTGTTTTTTAAGTGCAAAAAGTAACCTGTTGTAGCGGTCCTTCTTTCCTTATTACATGTTGTGTTTCTCTTTTCATGCAACACATTAATGCTCCTTCTACAGGTTATTTAGTGCAATAACACATCATTAAGTTTAAAATGTTTTTAAAAAGTGTTTAAAAAGAGTTTTTCAGTTTAAAAGTAAATCAGATTTAAATGGCAAGAGTTCCAGTGAAGACGAAAGTAACACTGTTATTTATGTCCCACTGCTAATAGACAAACCTTATTTTACTTTGCTGATGATTCATTATAAAGTGAGTTTGGCATGCTGTCCCCAGAAAGAGTCCTAAGCTCATAAGATCCTCGAGCCCGGGGCTACCTCCTGTTTGCAGTTAGAGAGGGGAGTTTGAGCTCGGGTAGGTCCAGAGAACTTTCCCCTTATTCAGAGCTGATGACAGATTAGAAATTGCTATATAGAGATATACTACTGGTTAAGAGCTCGACTTTAGTGCTAATTTAGATTGATCAATTCACTTATGGCAAATGTTTTTGGATTGTGGGAGGAAACCGCTAATCAATGGGCCATCATGCCGCCCTATAAAGCGAAAGGTGGAGGAGTAGGGGTGAAAGGGGGGATTCTTCAAGGATAGATGACTAAAGTAAGAAACTCAGGTTATTTATGTTGAGTAAGGAATCATGTGATTGGCAAATCATGCCTTATTTAAAGCGGGATCAACTATGATCAATCATAAGCACGTGATTTTCTCAAAATTTGTTTTACTTATATATAAGTATTATGTCACTTCATGAATATATATATATATATATATATATATATATATATATATATATATATATATATATATATATATATATATACATAAAGTGACATAATACATTTGTAGTAGCATACCACCATGCTAGTAATACTGTTTTTGCTACATTTGATACTATACACATGTATATTATTTGTATTCTGTATTAGGGCTACACGATATTGGAAAAATCTAGCATTGCAATTATTATTTATTTTGCAATATAAATACAATTTTACCAGATAACTTGAATGTCTCTATTTGGAAGAAAATAATCATGTTAGATGGATTGTGATGACTCAGTGGGAGTCCATCTCCATAAAATCTAGAATCTTTTGGGGTCACCAGACACATTTTTGTTGTTGTCTGTACTATTTGCAGTGCTTTTTGGTATTCGCATGTGTTGTGAGTATTTTCATGCATGACAATCTATAAATACAATCAGAAAAAGATACAATTGAAATTAAGCGTTTTATCGTTTCCCGAGTCTAACAATATTCAAGAACAGTAAATGAATGATAAAGAAATAATAATAAAATTGTATCATAGTTAAGGTTACTAATGCTACGATTTCTTATACCTGAATGTTTTTAAAATCATTATACAATCACAGGCATCAACGTGCAAATGATAAGTTATGATGCAAAATCAACATTGCATATCCTGCGATGTGACTATTTGAATCATCACTTTGCGATATTCATGCTTAAACAATATATTGTGCAGCCCTATTCTGTAATAATGAAGTGGCATGAAAGTTTTAAATGCCTAAAAGATTGGGATGTATTTACCCTCATAAAGCGATTTCATATGTTAATACCATATCTATTACTATTTGTGCATTTAGATATACTGTTTGCACATATATTAATTATATTCATAAAGTGACACAATATGTTTGTAATACTACGCTACAATAATACCCATAAAATATGAGGTGTTGTGTACACGTTAAATGTGTAGTGGCAAAATAGATTTAAATAATCATATACTACAACAACACTACTATTTTAGATGTTAAGAAACTTTTTTTGAATGGCACCATGTATTTTTATTCAGGAATAATTGCATAGCATGATGCTACTTTTGATATTATCTAACTCTACACTAGGTAAATTAGGCAAATCATTGTATAAGAATGGTTTGTTCTGTAAAAAAAATCAAAAAAGATATTGCTTAAGAGGGCTAGTAACATTGACCTTAAAATATATATATATATTTTTTTTTTTATGTAAAACTGATTTTATTCTAGATGAAATGAAACAAATAAGACTTTCTCTAGAAGAAAAAATATTATTGAAAATACTGTGAAAATGTCTTTGTGCCATTAAATTTAAGAAATGTTTGAAAAAGAATAAATATTTCACAGGAGGGCAAATCATTTTAACTTAAACTGTATACTATAATCCTACAAGATGAAATTCTACCATACATATTTTTTTTTTGTTTTTGAAATTCATGTGGCTATTCAAGTGGCTAATAGGTTTGTAAGTCCATGCAAATTTATGAATCATTTTATCTTCAGTACAGTTATGTGTACTTTAGTTAACATGTATAAAAATTTATAATAGATTTACCAAAATGTGCAGTATACATTCAAAGCACTGTATAAAATGCAGCTTCTTAAACGAAACAAGTTTCATTTTTCTTACTCTTTCAGTCTGATGAATGAATTAAAAGCAGATTCAACCTTGATTTTTTTTTAAAAACTCTTCCTTCTTTACTCGTGAATTAGAACTAAGACTTAAAACGCTTTAAGCCACTGTGTAAAACATGTTCTCTCTAAGCAGTCCGATTCTTTAATTAATCAAGAAAAATATATCAAATGCTGAAGCAGATCTAACTCCTGGTCATTCATCACTCTATATAAGAAGGTCAACAAGCGTCGGACAGTTTTTCTGATAAAATAATAAGCATAATTTGCTCTAGTTTCACTATATATTTGCATACTTTTACACAGTGTACTGAACGACCATAAATAATACAAGCACTGTTCTAAAATGCTATTTAACAAAGCCGATGTCTTGGTTTACATCTGGTTTTGCGTAAAACATGATTCTTACACTTTGGCAGATGGCGCTGAAACCTTTTCATTTCAATTGGACACAGTGGCTCTTCAACATAAGCCACGCAAGAAACACGATACGAACCTTAACGCAGACCATTGCGAAAATACTGCTCCAAATGTCAAAAGGAGAATATGTTTTGGTTATAAAAGACTCTTTCCTACTCGTCATTGCTGTTTTCTGTGTGTTTACTGCTAGATAGAAACACTGTATGTAAAGACAACCATTCATATTGCTAGAGTTGAGAGATGCAAAGGTATACATACACAAGATACACGATAATGTGATATAAATGTATTTGTCGTTCGTATAGCCTAAGATGTGCATTGTAGCAATGCTATAAATAAATAAAAAATGGTGACAAAACCAGAACGATGGGGCTTTGGATTATTTACATGACAAGGTCAATTGTGTATAAGAAGGCATAACATTTAAATGGCAAACAAAATGATGGATGGTGAAACGGCACTAGAAAAAAGCACCAACACAAAGCAGAGAATGTTTTGCAGCTTTGCTCGCCTTTATATCTAATAGAAAACCCTACTTGTTCCTTGAATGCTTTCATAGCTATAAAATGTCAACATGGACTGTTTATATGAGGCACATGTACATTATGCTTCTGTAAAAGAGACCTTCAGCTACCTTTGTTCAAAGGGCTGAATTCACTATTACAAGCTTTAATAAATAATTAAAGACATACAGGGTTTAAAAATGCATTGTGAGTTCTTTAAGGTTGTCTGTTTCCCAATATAAACGTACTGGCAAGCTAACATTTCTCCAGTTTAATTGGCTGTGGTCACTAATATAGTTCACAGAAACTGTAGAAGCATTCAGTGGTAGGATGTTACCTTTAGATAAATTGGTCCCACTTTATATTAAGTGGCCTTAACTAATATGTACTTACACAGGATTTAATAGTTTGTTACAATGTACTTATTGTGTAAATACATGTATTTACTGTGTACTTATGCTTGATTAAATACTTGCATGTAATTACATCTGTAAATAACTTTTGTAATTACATTTGTAAATACACTGTTGACCATGCCTTACACCTCAACCCACCCTTAAACCTACCCATGCCACAAAGCCTGTCCATAACCCAACCTCTATCCCAACCCAAAAGCACCACAAGTGTTCTCAAATACATTATAAACACAGTAAGTACATTGTAATTATTTTTTGATGTAAGTACATAGTAGTTAAGGACACTTAATATAAAGTGGGACCGATAAATTAATATTGTTCGATAATTATTCAAAATGTAAAATAACTTTAGCAATTTAACTTTAAAACATTTAACTTTAAAATTTTAATGCATTTCTGTGTTGGCAAAGCTGAATACCTGGTTATCAATCTAAACATGATATGCATGCTTTTGGGATTTGTAGATGATTGTACAGTACAAAAGGATAGTATTTACATAGGATTGTTGTTGTTTTTAATTAATTGAACACGTATATATTTATTTTCAATGCTGTGGTTGTTGGTAAGGGAGGAGTTAAGAGTGCTGGTTTAAACTGCAAATGTAAAAACTCAATTAAAAAATATAAAAAATAAATAAATAAAATTTAACTTTAAAAAAAAAAAATTTAACTTTTAAAGTGTGAAAGGTAACTTATTCAGAATGATCTACCATGGTATTTGCACCTTTTGTAACTTATTAAAATGTATATCTATTAATTTTACAGTTTTAAATAACATGCAAGTGAAAACGTTTTTCTCTTTAGTTCAAACTAAAAAGCATTTCAGTCTAACTGGTCATTAACACAAGTCATTAACATACTCAGGTCATTAACTAAATTCTGAAGAAAAATCAAGATTTCTTGAAAAGCTCTGTTATTAATTTATATTAACATTAGCTATGTTTCCATCTAACTAATTTTATGTGCATTTTGGATATGCACATAAAAATATGGTTGATGGAAACCCCAAGATGCACATCAATCTTGAAAATGTGCATAAAAAAAAAACTTACTGTATGTGCATAACGGATTACGATAAACTTTTTATTCGATAAGAAAAGATGCGCATAAACTTTGATGGAAACACTTTTACAGAACAAATTCAAGTATGCACATTAATAAAGTCATGTGATTTTGTTATAAGAGATCAAGTCATAATGAAAATGTGTGTGAATGGACAAATCAGCAGGCTGAGCACATTGTAAAACATCTGAAATGTTGTTTTGGTTATTCTAAAACGCCTTAACCATTTAAATGTTAATGTTATGATAGTATTAAATTCCTCTAAAATCAAGAGTGTCTGTGCTCTGCGTTTGACGCCTTCAAACACTATCACAAGTTCATTGTATGTCGGCATCGTCTACTGAGGCGCAAATCATTTATTAAATAAAAAAAAGGTTCATGCAGCTTCTCCTACCAGAGCAAATTCCATTTTTACTGTTGACATTTGGTGCCAGTTTATCAGGAAGTGACTATTTCGTTTTCTTTGAATCGTTGGATGAAAACGCTGCAATATTTGTATGTCTTTTATGCGATATTCCTGTTTTGCGTGTAAATTTTATTCACATCTTTGGATGGAGGTTAACATGACTAAACCTCCTTAACATTGAAAAATGTGAGAAATTTTCTTTAAGGTGCGTTAAAGAAGTTGAAATGCTCAAAATGTAGTGATTTCTTTAGTAATTTCTCAAGTAAAATATGACATTTCCCGCCTTCTTTTGATTGACAGGACATAATCAGGCTTCATCATCAGCTATTATTAAACAATCAGCAAATAGCAGACAGCATGGAAATAGCTTTTACATTATTGCATCTCTAATAAAAAAATAACTGGAAGTTAATTAAAATCCACTTTTCTCAAAAATCAGAGGCTCTTGCGTGGCCCTTGCCTCAGACATTCATTATGAGGAAATAATTTTATTGGCATGATATCGTTCTCACCTCTCTCAGAGCCTCCGCATAGGAGCTCATGTCCGTCAGGATGACCAACACGTGCTTCTCACACTGATAAGCCAGATACTCTGCTGTGGTCAGTGCCAGACGCGGGGTGATGATGCGCTCAATGCTAAACAAAAAAGATACAGTCGGTATGTTACACAAAATGAGACCGTCCATCTGAAAATGAAAAATCTATCAACACTTTACCCATTCTCAAACCTGCCTGAGTTTTTTTCTATTGAACACAAAAGATATATTTGAAGAAGAATGTTGGAAGCCACTTACTTCCATAGTATTTGCTGCTTCCATACTATAGAATGGTTAATGGTTTACAACATTCTTCAAAATAACTTCTTTTTATGCTCAATAGAGAAAAGACATTCTTAAAGGTTTGGAATCACTTTGAGGTTGAGTACATTTTTCTTTTAACATAAGATGATGAAGGTCATCTAATCAAAATCTCACGTAGGATCGTTGGCCAGGTTCAGAAACAAGCACACATTGTCCATGGAACCGTTTTCCTCAAAGTCTGACTTGAAGAAACGTGCTGTCTCCATGTTGACCTGTAATTCAAACAAACAACCATGAGAAACTCTGAACAGACTAAGTCCTTTACTTCCCGTTTCCCCAGACTGTTTTAAACTGACAATGTCAGGTACTTTCTTGCTCATTGTTAAACAAAAATCTCCACTCTTCAGTTTAAATGACCTCTTAAAACATATTTCCTGCTAAAGGAAAGCTCCTTTTGCCTTTAGAAAAGGTTTAGCATTTTAACAACCCTGCATGTGAAATCAAGATATAGAGTTACAGTGTGTCAAAAGCCAATGCATTAGCCATAAAGTCGGCATCAGGAGCCCAGCGGCCACAGGACACAAGGCTGGGTCAGTGACATTTCAAGCATGGGTTAATGGAAGCCCTCCACACTTGAATACACAGGTGAACCTGACACCTGACGCAGGTAATGCCTGTCTGAGAGGACAGACCGCAGCCACTCAGGTGACAATAACAAAGCTTTGCAGAGAAAGCAGACAGGTGAGGCCAGAAGGTTAAGGTGGTGCTGAAGAGCAGGATTAAGCCACCCATGAGGACCAACATTCATCCGCTCAAACAAAACAGACACAATTTTACATTTGGTCAAATGAGAGGATCATTTTACACAAGCATCCGGAGATTCGTACAAGCATTTGACTTGTGTATTGGGACTTAGATGTACAGCACATTTTACTTTTGTGATTAAGAAAAAGAGCACACATCTAGTAAGAAAAGCAATTGAGAAAAAGGTAAGGAAAAGTAAAGGAAAGAAAAAAAGAAAAGAAGAAAAGAAAAGAAGAAAAAAGGATGAGAAAAAGAGAAAAATGAAAGAAGAAAAAGAAAAAAAAAGAAAAAGGAAAAAGAAACGGAAAGAAAAGAAAAGGAAAATGAAAAGAAAGTTTATTTTAAGGTACAATTCTGGCTATTAACAAATCATTAACTATCAAAATGTTTAATTATCTGCACAATTTTCTGTTTGTTTTAGGTACTGTATATGTAATGTATAAGTACAATTATGTACTTTATAAGTACAAATTAACAGCTAATATCTTAATAACAGGCAGCAAATACGCCACTAGTTAATAGTGAGATATAGTACTTAAACCAAAGTACTAGCAAAAAATATTGGAAACAGTTTCACAAGAAAAACTTTGAAAAATCACTCACTCCCATAGCAGCAAAGACGATGGCAAAGTTTTCTGAACTGTAGTCAGTCACATCTTTGGATTTCTGCACCAAACCAGCCTGACGACAAATCTGGGCTGCAATCTAATGATCAAAGGAAACACAGAAGCAAAAAAGGGTTAAAGGTGTATCTTCATTAATAAATTTTTTTTAATGGATATAATGCATTTTAAAGTTTAGCAAACCTATGCCAACTCTACTGAACAAGTTGAGTCACAATTAGAATTAAAATTTTTACCCAGTAAAATAGGTACAATAATAATAATATTAATATTAATAATAATACATTTTATTTATAATGCGCTTTTTTAAAACCCAAGGCACAACAACAACAGAGAAATCAAACATGTAATAAAATACAAAAATTCAACACAGAAAAATGATAAAATATAGACACATTAGGATGCTCCATAATCTAAAAGTGAAGTCTTAAAAAGATGAGTTTTTAAAATCTGCTTAAACCTTGCTAGTGTGGAAACATATGTTATAGAATAACATCGTTTCAATGTTTGTGTACGATAAGACTTTTAATCATTTTTAAAACATGTCCCAAAATTTAAATACAGTAAAACCTTTATTATATCTTTACTGCAGCATTTTAAAATGGTCATTTTTCAATTACAAAATATGTCAATTTATTTCTCATGATGGCAAAGCTGAAGATTCATACCAGAACAGCATTTATCCCGGCAACATGAGCATCGTTAGTAGTACTTCATATGCATGTTGTTGAAGAGAAGATTAATATTAATGCAAATTCACTTTAGCTGAATTTTCAGCATCAATACTCCAGTCTTGACATTTCTTTCAAAATAGATTTTAATTTTTAAAAAGTAATATTTTACCAACCATCGGAAAGGTAGAAAATCTCCTGTTTAAACGTATAATTTTGCTGGATACATTTTTTCAACCGAATTTATCCAAAAAAATAAATAAATAAATAAAAAAAAGAAAACTGTATAATGGAATTTCCTTAATAACTATACACTAATAATTAAACACAAAGTATGGGTAAAATAAAAACCTAATTTTACGTGAAAGCTGTTTGTATAATGTACTAAGCGTGTGTACGTGGATATATATTTGCAACAAAGAGATTAAGACTATAAGCATGAGGAATTTCACGCTTATCACTTAATGTAATAGTCCTGGACGTCTAATCCGGCCTGACCCATGACTGAACTCTGACCCTGAACACCTGTTCCTCTGAGGGGATAAAGCCGGCGGTGACCCCACGACTCCTGTTTAATGAAACGAGAAACTTTTATATCACAGCACAGCGCCTTCATTAGTGAGACACTGAAACCCACTTTACACTTGGGCTGCTGGAAGTTCACACCATTCAGCCTTGGCTTTTGATCATACGATTTTATAACTCCACCATCACTAGAGCTTTATTCTTCACAGTCTCTATACTGACAACAGTACATTTTTTCCCTGTATTTGAATGTGAAACTATTGTCCTATTCATCTTGTTACCATGACAGAACTGAATCTTCGATGAATGTAGTTGATGATTCACTCATTTAGACTTGAAACAGGTTCCTTCAGGCTGAACCAGTAGTTGTTATTTATTTATTTATTTATTGTTTTACGCAATATCTGTATCAAAGGTTAAATTCATGGCAAATTCAAAGGTAATAACATTTACTTATTCATAATTCTAAATTAAATTCAGCTAACTGTGCACAGCCATTAAAAAAAATAAACAAAATAAAAATTAATTACCAATATTATAAATCTTTTCTATTTGATACAATAAAAATATATGAATAAAAATTTTATACTTTTACACTTTATTAAATATACACTGTATTTAAAAAATTATTATTAATAGCAGAATATAATTTATTTTAATTTTAGTTAAAGCAGTATATTCTGATAAAACAAACGTGAAGTACTTGTTAACTTGTAACTGTCGACTCTTGACGGTGTCATAACCCTGTTCCTGTAGTTAAACTAAAAACAATTCACAGTTATTGGTTATTTTTGCATTATGCAAAATGTAGTGTTTTTTTTGAGTTACTGTTGCCATGTCAGTTGAATCAGTCTGGTCAGTCTCCTCTGACCTTTGGCATCAATACATTTTCACCCACAGAACTGACACTACTGACAGATTATCTTTTTTATTTTTCAGACCAAATAAAGTCTCTGTAAACCCTAGATATATATGAAAATCCAGGCAGTTCTCCACAATGGATGTCCAGTGTTCTCCAGTCTCCAGCACCTAGACTGTAGCTCTGCACGAGAAGTTTTTGCCCAACTGAGCTTGTTTTCTCCAAACTTGGCTTCTCTTTTTTTCTTTCACTTTCATCAATTGGTAAAGTTTGTTCCTCGCCACTGGCTTGCTTGGTTTGGGACTTGTGGAGCCTATGGATTTGCTCTTTAGCGTTTGTACTTCCAGCTGTGAAAATTAATCACACTGAACTGAACTAAACTGAACTTAAAACTCTGAAAACTGGACTGACAGTTTCAATTTAGAACTTCGATGTTAAGCTGCTTTGACACAATCTACATTGTAAAAGTGTCAAAGAAATAACCATGAATTTAAATGAAAATGCCAGTACTGGGCGTTTCTGAAATGCCGATCAACAGACACCAACAACCAAGCCAAATTCAAAACGGTCAGATGCTGGGTTTGAATCCTAATCATGTATTCATTCCTAAATCCACTGAGTTGATGACATTTAATTTGCTGATTAGAAATTTGTATTACCAATCACTTCAACATTTGATCTAATTATTGAATTACAAACATGCAAGTAATGATTATAATTATATAGGATAATCTATAGGTCAATGTATGATAACATATAACCTGTTTATAACTGATGAACGAAAAAAAGGTCCTGTTCATTTCACTGAAAAGGTCAAATAACAGGTGTGTAACGATACATAGAAGTCACGGTTTGGTATGTACCTCAGTTTTGGGGTCATGGTTCAATATAGGTTTGATACAACAGGAATAAGCAACAAACACCCAGTGCCTGCCTTTTTATGTTTATATGCAGAAGTATTTTGCTGCAATCAGCTACAGAACTGAAAAGCTTTTTGTGATATAATTGTAAATAGAATAAAAAATAAAACTTAAAAAAAAAAAAAAAATCAGAGATTGTGCATTAAAATTTCACAGGTTAGGAAACAAAAACAACAGAAAAAACATGAATTGTGCATTAAATTTAGGATTCAATAAAATTCAAAATTCATTCATTCATTCATTTATTTTCTTTTCAGCTTAGTCCCTTAATTATTCTGAGGTCGCCACAGTGGAATGAACCGCCAACTTATCCAGCATATGTTTAACGCAGCGGATGTCATTCCTGCTGCAACCCATCACTGGCAAACATCCATACATTTTCATTCCTTACACATACACCATGGACAATTTAGCTGACCCAATTCACCTACCACATGTCTTTGGACTTTTGGGGGAAACCGGAGTACCCGGAGGAAACCTGCATGAACACGGGGAGAACATGCAAACTCCACACAGAAATGCCAACTGAACCAGTGTCTTTCTTGCTGTGAGGTGATTGTGCTACCCACTGCGCCTCTGTGATGCCCACAAAACTGAATTCTCAATTATTGAAAAGATCTGCTATAAATGCAGAAGAAAACTCTTGTTCAATCACTGCTCTTGTGCACGTCTATAAAGGGACACAGATTGGGTTATGTTCACACGATTGTCTTATATTTCCATTGTTTTTCTATGCAAACATGCTTGAAGAATATGTATGAGCATTATACTATATTGTATTTAGCAGCGACTTGCACTTGAAAGTTGTTTTTTTTTAGACACTGTGCCAAGATCAATGTCAGCTCCAAGCAGTGGACAAATCAGAAAAACTCGGAGGCATGAAAACGCTTTTATTTAATGGCAACATGGCAGAACGCCCCCTGAACGCTCCATCTCACACTTTCATTTGATGATTCGGTATGAAAACATGTACAGTTACACCCCTAGCAAATAAGTAAATTAATAAATATTTAAAGAAAAAAGCACACTAAATTTTGAATGGCCCTGAAAAATCTCTTAGGTACACTTTTTGAAAAGCCATCAAACCAAACTATATATCCAAATGAAAAAAAAACATAACTGAGTCAATGATTTCCGAATTATTCAGTCTTCCTCAAAGTTCAGAACTGATGAGACTTGAAAACCTTTTACTCTGCAAACAACCTCAGTATTTAAATGTCTAAGCCACTTGACTGAAGTTCGGCACTGTAAATTTATAACTCTAAACAATATCCCAAGACGGCATCGAAACTAATGAAGAATGTTGGCACTGAGGTTTAGAAAAGATATGACCTTGAATTACTAAGAGCTACTTCACTAAACTACTTCATAAGAAATTAATTATAGTTTAGAGAGTCAACCAGACTGTGAGGACTAGCAAACTATCTATGATACAAAACAGTAGACATCATTGACCTTCCTACACTTCATACTGTTCCAACTCGATACAAGGCAGCCTACTTATATCCTTAACAGCTCATGTCGTTGGTTATTACGTTCAGTTTCCAGCCTGGGGGAAGATAAGTTTGGCAGCTGAGTCACTTACAGTCATAGCTGGTGGGTATTACTAACTATAACAGCCTGTGTACTATTCTGTTTATGGCCACAGAAATGACAAAAACACAAGAAACCTCGTTATAATAATGAATTGTGCTGTTGTACACTTTAAAAGACCTTGCAATCCCTCGCTAAAAGCCATGAAAAGTATGTTTTTCTATCCATTCATGTCAGCTGGTGTCAAAGAAAATGACTGCGACCTCTGCCTCTCTTATTAGAAACTTTGAGGAACCAATTTAGAGTTCAAGAATCATTTGTAGTTCTCGTCATTCAGCAAGGACATCATCCTTATCCAGGAACTCAACAAACCAGCTGATCTACAGCATGTACTAGATGTATTGATCATTACTAAGTGGTTGGTTTTGTTTGCTTACTCTAGAGCTCTCGAAATCATACCGGTTCTTCCCACATTCACAGGAGAGGAGAATGTGATGAAACGAACCCTGACCCACCTCGCCGTTTCCACAGAAACACCACAGGGTGAAATCAATTACAGATCCCTCTCAAATTAACGTTAATCACACAGCCTTGTCTCGCTCGCAAGCATAACACGAAAAAAGGCGCTGTCGCTGCTTCAGTCCTGCCACAATACATTTGATCACAACACTTCAAATGAGGGAATTTAAATAAATCTTTCTAGATTTAATGAAAATCATTGAAACACACCGACAAACAGCACGGCCTGCATCGAGCAATCTGCTCCTGAATTGGGTTCTGGATGAAGTCACATTCCTGCAGTATATATTTTACAAATGATAAATATGAGGCTATTAGCTATTGTTAAAGCTATTAGCTTTTGTGTTGAGGCAAGAGTTAGGGCTTCACTATTAGTTGAAAAAAGATCATGATCTCGATTAGACTCTACATACAATCTTAATTCTGCTTTTCTATGATTCAACCTATTATAATTTCAAGGTCAGGAGAGAAGCGTTAAGGCAGTCGCATTAGTCTTTACACTGTTTTATACATTGTTCAGAAACATGGACTACTTCAAATAGTGTCACATACTGTATTCATAGGGTAAAAAGTCATTTCTGTCTTAATGTAATGACGTATTCTCGGCGAAATCACACGCACTGTTGGTTTACTACCAAGAGTGATGTCTACTTTAGTGAACAGAACCTGCATAGTCTGTGAATAACAAGTAATAATGTTGTAAATAATGTTTAGTTTGTTGCACAGAGCAATTGTTTTGGAGCCGTGAAGGAAGTATGATTTTTCATGCATGTTTTTTCCTAAAAGTGACGGCAGCCATGACATGAGCGCGCTCGGCAGTGAAAGTGCAACCGAATGAACACATCATTTAAATGATTATACCGCATTTTAGAGTTAAGATTACAACAAGCATTTGATGTTTTTTTTTCATAGCAAACGCAGTGTTGTGCATGGAAATAAATGTTTACTGGTTCTGTATAATTACTCTAGCCTATATAACAGACCCGCTAGTTTTTGGTCCAGCAAAATTTGTAATTGAAACGTTATTGATCTCATAAAACATCCAATTCCAAACCATGTAATCAAATTATATTTATATCAGTTTGCAAGTATTGTTTTACATGACTCATAGATGTTGCATACCCAGCGCATGTGATGTATTTGAGTGTCTCTCAAAAACGACATCTCACCTGCGCCCTCACAATCATTGCATTACATGAGAGGAGGGCAATTGTTTTGCAGCCTGTGCAGTAAGCAGATGCACATGAAGCGCAAGTGTTTTACATGTGAAGTCAGTGCAAAGATAGGATTAGACATACTGTGGTGCAAACCGGGTGTTTTGTGTGTTCAACGCACTTCATACTGCAAAATAAAGTTAGAGCAACGAATATCTAACAAACGAAGCAGTGGAACAGACAGAACAGCAAGCAGCTTACAATGATGGAGATTGGTTTAAGAATGACGGCCACTGGATGTTACCGAAATGAGGGACATTTTTGCTTTACATGTATTGCTGATATTATGATCTACGTAAAATCGATAAATGTTTTCGTTTAAACTTTTCCCTGCAGTTAACAAGAGAAAGCGCTTACGGCGATCCATGCTTTAAGCAGGGGAAGTCCTAACGCATGTCCTGAGTGAGGTAGCCTACATGATGTCAGATGCTCTAAGGAGCGAAATTTGAGAGAAAGTAAGATCGTGGATACAAATAAGTAAGACAACCTTTTTTGGCCCTAATGTTGTAGATATTGGCTGCGTCCAAAACCGCCTACTACTCAGTAGGTACAGCATTTGAATTTAAACGTACTACTTACTACGTACTACCGTTAGAAAAGTACGCTCTATACAGTATGAACGTGAAAAGTATGAATGGTATTCGGACGTACTACAGCCGTCATTTTGTCATGGTCACGTGAACCTACATGCGTCAATTACGTCGCTTTAATCCCACTCATGAATTCGCTCGCGGACCATCATGGGATAGCGCAGCGTGCATGGGATGCGCACTTCAGAATCTCGCCGGAAGTAGTAGTAGTCATCCGGGTACTTCTCGCATACTGATTTTCGAATTCTATGAATTCAGACATACTACTCGGCTCGCATACTGATTTTAGCGTACTATATAGTATGGAAGTATGCAGTTTCGGACGCAGTCCTTGTCTTGACAAGAGACCAAAATAAAGAAGCTTTATTTTTATGATTTGTGTCATTGTGTCAGATTGCACACATAGGTTACCTAATACCTAATACTATCGTAAATCATATAACATTTTCTATATTCATATATATGTTTTGTAATCAGAAAAATGTCCGCAAACTTGTTGTTTTATCATGTTTGAGATTAACAACATTAATAGGCTACTCATACTAACCTTTATTTTACATCTACAGAATAATGACAACATCGTGATTTTAAGCAAAAAAGTGAATCTTATTTTAGCCAGAATCATGTAGCCCCAGCAAGAGTTTTGCTGAAACACAGGTAATGTACTTTAGAAGTTTAGCCATGTCATCTGGAATGACAAACATTAAGTAATATAATTCTCTACCAGCCTTTTCAAACAGATAACACTTTCTGTACATGATCCCAGGTATTACCATGGCAAACAGAGTTGTTACATATATAAATATATAGCTCAATACTGTAAATTGTTAAATAATCATTGCATTTCTAAAGCTGTGCTAATGGAGTAATGGCAAATGTGACGACATCTCTCTCTTCTGAGTGCTATAATCATAAGTCTCTTTGTATTTGTATGTCCCTAACACAATATTATCCACCTATTATGACTTTTGCTTCTGAGAACCTTGGAAATGAGAAAAAAGTCCATCAAAGATCCATAATGGATGATAACAGCGAACATGCAGAGTAAGAACTTTTGCTGTGTAATGTGCAGTGCTGTTAGACAGGCACACCTCATTATGCGGCAGTCCAGCAGCACTAAAGATGGGGATCTTCTGGCCACGAGCGATACTGTTCATGCCATCAATAGCAGAGATGCCAGTCTGGATCATCTCCTCTGGGTAGATACGACACTGTGGGTTGATGGGCTGACCTAAAAACAGTCAAAGGGAGAACAGTGATGACTCATGAACAGGAACTCCTGCTCACATTAAAGGTACATCTTCTGTTTTTTTAAAGAAGAAAAGAGAGGACTAATGGAAGAAAGATTCTCTCGAGCTAAAACACATCCACATTGACCGCTCATGGCAAAAGTTAAAGGCTTCTATTGTACAGTAGGAAAATGTTTTCTCCGTGCAGCATATAAGCACGTCAAAAACTGTTTGGAGTGGTGTGACCTTGAGGCCTGATCAACCTTTTATAACGGCCCGTCTTATCCATTGGGCTCATTCAAATGCTGCTCTGAATTGCTATTGTATACCTTTGATAGCTCAAAAGATCACCTTTGCCATTTCAGCTTAGCAGAGATCAGGGTCATGAGGTCAGTGAATGGCTTAAAAAGCACACAAAAACTCCCATTCAACCTCTCTAAATATTCAAATGCCAACAAAGCGACATTTTTAGCAGTTATGAACATATTCTAGCGTGCTGGCCCTTCAATTAAACCAGAGAAAATCTAATGAAAGCATCATTAAGTGTAAAAACAATGGGGATGTTTACGTTTGCTGGGGGTAGACTAATTGTTAATTAGCAAGATATGCTGTTAAAAACTAATCCTTGTACAAACATTAAAAATAGCATAAAAAGCTTGGTTTCATTCAAAATAGACTCAGCTAATTAGATCACAGTATTCCTCATTCAACTATACGTCTCTTAAGAAGACACTTGTTCCTATCTAAAGTTTAAAAGAAGAAAGTTCCTTACCCATGATGTCCAAATAGTCCTCAGCTAGAACAGTAGGACCCCTGTCAATGGGTTTACCTGACCCGTTGAAGACACGTCCTGAAATAAATAGACATACGCAGTGATTACGAAGAATCACATGAGCACTGATTAATCATAAGCATTGAGCATAAGTTACCAAGCATGTCTTCAGACACTGGTGTGCGCAGGATGTCACCGGTGAACTCGCAGGCTGTCTTCTTAGCATCAATACCCGAGGTTCCTTCAAAAACCTGATGGACGCAAAATGGCGATATTTTTACTTATGATTTGAACTAATCTTTACTTGTGCAATCAATGATGTGTACTAAACAAATATATATATAGAGAACTGTTGCATTCTGAATGAGAACTTTTTTTTATTGGAATTAATTAATTAATTATGTAGATTTATTTGTTTATTTATTTATTCATTCATTCATTTATTTATTCATTTATTAAATAACTTTTTTGTTTGTTTGTTTGTTTGTTTGTTTATTCATTCATTCATTCATTCATTTGACATGGACATCACAATTACACTGGACAACCGAATGCATTTGTTTAAGTGTTTTAGCAGACTTGATAACTCTCAACACCTGTCCATGTGAGGTTTGACATAAAATGAAAATAAAATATGAACATATAAACAACATTATAATTCTTCAACAAAAAATTGCTGTAAGGCTAATTGAAAGGCGGCAAGATCAAACAAACTAATAGTAAAGTATTTGTGTAAACACTGCCGTTTTGTTTTCAACATTTTTTTTAGTACACTACTAAAAACATTAATATTACTTTCTAATTTTGAGACTAGCAGGTAAATCATTCCACAATTTGGCTCCCTTAATAGAGAAAACAGATTGACCAAAAGAGGTCTTACATTTTGATACAAGAGTCACCATTAGCAGTTGCTTGTGTGACTCTGAGAGGTGGCTACTGATTAGATCAGAAGCATTGGAACATGATTATTTAAACATTTTTAAAAAATGTGATTGCACTTGCCTGAACGACAGCTTTGGTGCCGATGACCTCCAGAACCTGCCCGCTCCTCTTGGTCCCATCAGGAAGGGTAAGATGCACAATCTCTGCGTAACGTGGGAACTAAATAAGGGCAATGAAGACAGATGAAGATGAGGATTGATATATGCTACCATATGAAGAAATTATTTTTTGTATAGTAATTAATACTTTTGTTCAGCATTAGGTTAAAAGTGACAGATGAAACTTGAAGAGTTTAACTAATACTGTACAAATAAATTCAAGATCAAAAATGGTCAATAACTTACTAAAAAATATGTAAAAAATGTTTTATAGCTTTCACAGAAAAATATAAATTATGTTCAACCAAATAAATAAATAAAATTAAAATAAAATATATAAAAAGAATAAAATAAAACCAGGATTGGTTTAAGGATTAGATTGTTTGCAATTTCTAAAAAGAGAATAACATTTTTTACAAATAAATGTAGCCATGATGAGAAAAAAGGAATTATCATTTTTGAATTATTATTAATAAACTATAATATTATTAATTATTATTATTATTATTATTAAACTTGTATTAATCCTAAAGTTTTGAATGGTTGTGCATTTTGTGTAAATGAATAATATATATATATATATATATATATATATATATATATATATATATATATATATATATATATATATATATATATATATATATATTCTAAAATCTAATCTTTAAAACATTTAGGTGTACAATAGTCATTCCTACATATATCAACGAATATTTTTACATGTATATCATCTTTTAAAAAAAAATTCACATTTGAAATATTTTGACTTTTAAAGATTTGAACATTGAAAGGTGCAAAAGAAAAATCCACAAGCCACTGCCATTTAAAAATAAAATATAAATGAAATAAAACTAAATATAAATGAAATAAAACAAAAAATAATCTGGATTGTTTTAGATATTGGAGTCCTCAAAATGTTTTAAAAAGATGAACACATCTTTTTTTTTACAAATAAAAGTAGCCATGATAAGAATAATGGAAATAATAGTTAATAATGTCATTATTATTGTTATTATAAAACTTTTATTAATGCTTAAGTTTTGAATGGTTGATCATTTTATGTAATTTATGTAACATTTTTCAATAACATTTGTTATTATTTTAATGTTTTATAAATAAGTTACAATTAGTCACATTATGCATTGTCATTTAAAAATAACAAAAAAACAAACAAACAAACAAACAAACTTATAACAAAAGACAAAATCAAATCTCTTATATTTTTACGTCATTTTTAAACACAAAAAAGTTCTTACTTTGACATTGTCCAAAATAACCAGTGGCCCATTCACACCAGACACAGTAGTGTAGGCTGAGGAAGACAAGAACGACACAAAAATGTAAAACCACACACAAAAAACCTTTTCAAAACTATCTGCACTGCAAAGAATAGTATAAAAGACCTCAAAATTAATAGCAAAATTTACACCTTCAATTTGCATTTTTATTAGACCCTTTGAGATGCCCCTGAATAGTAAACATGCAATTACTAAACAGATATATGTGACTTTTATTGATTCTAGGTTGCTGCTGCATGCCTTTTTGACAGCCACGAGTTCAGACACACACATACACACGCACACACAAACATATACCAACCCCAAGCACTAGCTGTGACCAATAAAGTGCATGAAATTTGCTACAAAAGCCCACAATCACATGGAAATGAAGACTCTTTCTCTTGACACCTGTGCATCTAATTGTACACAGTGACCTTTACTGGAGTATTCTAAATGGCTTTCATAAATTTCCATGTCCAAATGTCAGGGCTAGAAGAACATAGTTAGCACATTCAAGGTGGCTTTTTCGGCAGATGTCACGATGGGGGAGACGACATCTTCACTCTGTTCCATGAGGGACAATTACTTGGCTCAGACTATGGTAATTTATGATGCTTCCAGGTGCCCGGAAAGTCACATACAGCCTATATAAACAATTACATTCATTTTAAGAAGACAGGATGAACCATCTTTGGGTTGAACAGAGCAGGGACAGAAGAGACACTGTTTTCTTCCATCATGAGTAGGGTTCATGTGGTTCCTGAATCACTCTTGGACACATTGTCTTTAATAAAAGTATGACGCAGAAGTTGAGCTTAGTAGTACGCCCAAAATATAACGTCAGAAATGTCACAAGTGTGGAAAAAAATTCTACAAATTTTTGAGTGAGTCTTGAAGTTTGATAAACGTGAACAAGCTAACAGTGAAATGACAAACATACATGCGTTTCGTATTGTAACGTATCGCATGTTTTATGTACTGCCATGTCAGCATTTCAGGCTATTTTCATGGCAAAACAAACAATTAAGAAAACAAGTATAATAAATAAAATATAAATCAGAAAACAGGGCGACATGGTGGCTCAGTGGTTAGCACTGTCGCCTCACAGCAAGAAGGTCGCTGGTTCAAGTCTTGACTGGGTCATTTGGCACTTCTGTGTGGAGGTTGCATGTTCTCCCCATGTTCGTGTGGGTTTTCTCTGGGTGTTTCAGTTTCCCCCACAGTCTAAAGACATGCGCTATAGGTGAACTGAATTAACTAAACTGTCCGTAGTGGATGGGTATGTGTCTGAATGACAGTGTATTGGTGCTTCCCAATACTGGGTTGCAGCTAGAAGGGCATCTGCTGTATAAAACATATGCCAGAATAGTTGGCATGAATGAACGAATGAATGAATATTATTAAAACAAAAACTTTTTCTGGCAAATATTTTAATATGAGCTGCTTGTTTATCTCTTAATTACAAAATTAAAAAGAGCAATTCTGTGCAAACGTTAACTTTGCCATAAAAAATTTGGTTTTCACCAAAATATGGAAACCGTTTATGGGTTTTTTGGGTAAGCAAATATTTTACAGTACTTTAGAAATACACAAAAATGTATCCGTTAATGTTTTTTTTAACTATTCTATTTGATTTAACAAAGTTACACAAGTGGCAATTTCACATCCATAATGGAGAGATGTCGCATCCATAACGTCATTTTTTTCCTCATAAATGTGAAAACATGAAATGAAATAAAATCAATCATTTTTGTTAAATAGAGAGCCAACTCGTATCCTTTTGATTAATATTGTTTCTTTTGGGTTGTGCAGTTTAATTCACAGAATTTCTACAAAGTATGTTGTATACTGTAAGCCAACAGACTTTTTTGTCACATCCATAACGCATGTTTATTTTCCTCATTTAAAGTACAAAACATGTTTACGGATTGATATTTTTATGGTCTCGTAACTCTGTGGTTAGTTGTTCTGGAAAATAGAAACTAAAGTTTCAATATAATGTTAACGTATACTTTCGATGAAAATTTATGTTTTGAGTTTTTACTGCAAATGTCACATCCATAACACTGGAACTGCTCAAAACTAAAATGTGGTGAGAAAACAGCAGTTAAGTAAGGACATGCCTAGTTTACCACTTTTTTGCACTTTTGATAAATTAGCAAAATAATAGTTCATTGCAGGCCAAAACCAATATTATTGATTAAAAGTGATGTTCAGACAGAGGTTGAGCATCCTTTGACTACATTTGTTCTCTTTAAAAGGGAAATACTTAGATTTACTATAAATACTATAGATTTATACATTAGGCAAATACTTTTTTTATTTCTTTTTATTTTATTTATTCACTGTTCTGTCATTTATTTTCAATTATTACTAATGTTTAAATGGCAAAAACTTTTCACTTATTTTTAAGTCCAAATAGAAATGGAGTATTGTTTGTTTTTATTATCATTTTGTGCTGTATTATTTGGTTACTAAGCATCAATAAATAACACTTTAAAATATAAGGAGTTTTCATGATTTTCTGAACTAGTATTGTTTTGAAATTAGTGAATGCATAATAATCTTGATAACCATGAAACCGTGATTTTTCCTCAGACTTTAATCGTGCAACTAAAATCTATAAATTGTATCCCTTAAAGAATTTGATGCTAGATACTCAGCCTGATCTCACAAAGAAACGTGAGTATTTTACGTTTTGTCAGTTTAGTTGCTAATTCGTATGAATTCTTACGAGTTCAGTCGTACAAAAATGAACGGTTTTAAAAAAGAGGCGTGGCACCCAACCCAACCCCTAACGTCATTGGGAGATGCGCAAATCGTACTAAATTGTACGAATTAAATCATACAAATTCATACGAATTAGCCACTAAATCAAAAAGTAACGAATTGCCGTGAGATTGCGTTGAGATTTTACATTTAAATCTGTGCATGACATGAGATTTATTTATTTTTGTTTTTAGAGCACTGAGAATATGTATCTGCTGAATGCAGTATAAGCGATCAGATTGATTATTAGTGTTTTGAATAACTTGTTTTGCACTAGGCTGACATCATGAACTCCCATTACCTTTTCCTACTAATTTTCTTTTCATTTTCTATTTTTGCTGTTTGTTCAAACGACTTATTCAAAATGAACTTAAACAACGCAATTCAGAAGATTTTGTGGGAAAAAATATTTTTTTATGTTCAATGCCCTTAAATTGGTTACATTAACTTAATTGATTTGTGTTGGGACAACATGAATGAATTGTGTAGAGCCCTGCATTTTCTCCAGTGTAATACACTCACAAAAATAACATTTGTTGTTTGTTCAAACTACTTATTTAAAATGAGCTGAAACAACACAATCCTTGAGGGTTGTTTGGAGACAACTTAAATGTTTTATGTTCAATCAACTAAGGGCTGAACAACATATCATTTGAGTATCGATATCGTAATGCGTGTATCCACAATAGTCACATCGCAGGAGTTAATTACAGATGAAAAGACAAAAATATTATTACAATATTTTTATTTTACCGTTGATATCTGAATATCTGTAGGTCATTTGAAAACTGTTAGACACCCCAGAAAGCCATTAAGCACAATTTATTAATTAATTTTGGCTCTGTCATACTTATATTAGCTTGTAATTTCTTATATTTTATGCAGAGGTACTGTATAAAAAAAGACTTGATCATTCCAGTCAATCTAAATTTATGAATAATCTATTCAAATCATAAGGCAAAAATATATTCCTATAGCAAAATATATCAAAGCAAAACAAAATATTGCAATGTCAGATTGTTTCAATATAGTTCAGTCCTAAATAAACCTATCTTAATTCATTTATGTTGTCCCAACACAAATCGATTGTGTGAAACCCAGTATTGTATGTAAATATTTGGAACAGTCTGTTTTAGAAATTAAGGCATCTGTTAGAATCATTATGAATATGATTATTTATTTATTTTCTTTTTGGCCTAATCTATATATTAAATAAGGGTTGCCATGAAGAATGGACCGCCAACTTATGCATGATTATTACAGTATAATATCATAAATGAAGCAAATATTTGTAACATTTAAAAAGCAGACTTTTTTTTTCTTCTAATAAGGACCAACAGAGTTTTTTTTTTTTCCAGGCTGCAGGTGCATGATCAGGGTGGGCTGGCCGTCATTAGGAGCAGAAGGCGTGGTCTCATACTTTGGCCTTTTACTTTGCATGGGAAAACATTAGCCGTCCTGTCACTGGAGCCAATTTGGTGTGTGTCCTTTCACTTTGTTTCAGCGTGCGTGTATGTGTGTGTGTGTGTGTGTGTGAAAGAGCGAGATGGTGCACGCTAGATGGAGAAGAGTCAGCTTTGTCTGCTCTGGGTCGTCCATCACGCCTCAGTGTGTCGGTTTTGTGTGTCCCGTCAGACTGTGGTCTGATATCAAAGGCTGAAGGAAATGAGAATGGACTGTCTCTAACGCTCAGCACAGCAGCCCCGCGGGGAGCAGACACTATGCCACTAATTAGGCTTCAGACGGCAGAATCATTTGTCAATGCGCTATTGCAGTTTCCCACACATACACACACACACCTGCAAACTGTGACTTTCCTTATTGGTGGAGGAGAAAAGAGACTAAACTTTGGTTCTATTCTTTTCTACTTATGGCTTTATATTCATTTTACTTTACATTTTTATGATAAAAAGTGTACTTGAGTAAAAAAGGAAGAACTGTGCCATTATAGGTGCACAAATCCCAAATCCCTCTATGAAAATTGAGCACAAGATATTCTAATGTCTAGTGATAATTTATAATTGAGTTATTATGTATGACAGTTGCTTAATAACAGATGTGTGTTGCTGCCCTGTGATTCATTCATACTGTACACAGGATAAAAAAAGTTGAGCTAATGTTAAAAGGTCAGTAAATGTTTTGTAAAATGTCTTATGTTTACCAAGGTTGCATAAGAAAAAGTTAAAATGGTGCTAATACTAAATTAATGTCCCAATGTTATTCTCCTTTAGGGAAGTAAAAAAGTAATAATAAAAAAATTGGTGCTTTGCATAACCTGAGTTTGTTTACTCTGAGTTCTATAATGTGTATATGTAAAAATAGGCCTGTCACAATAAGCAATATATTGACTTATCGCACAATACACGGACATGATCTCAATCATTTTTTGGTGAAGCAATACATAATATATGCAATCCCATCATAAAAAAAAACATTTTTTATGTCAGTATGCTTAAAAAAACACTGTAGTATTTACTATAATGTACTTTAGTGTATTTTCATGTCACTTTCTAACAACTGAAAATAGATCTGGTAGCAGATATCGCAGCCTGTTACTTTGTACCTTGCACTTTTTTGAAATGTGTTATTATTTACTTATGCATGTTCACATTCTGATTCAAATGCCTAAATGTTAAATGACTATATTTATATGAAATAATCCTATAAATAAAATATGATGTGTTCTTTGGAAAAGTGTACTTGCCTCGTGATGATATCATAGTCACTCTGGCATCATATAATGATGAGTGGCATAAAATGATCCTAAAATGACAATGATATCATTTAATATGTTTTGGTGCAATATATCATACAATAAAAAATAATTATCGTGACAGGCCCATGTGGAAATCCTTCATGTTGTATATGCACTGTTTGATTTGGTGGAAGTGTAATGAAACTTGAAATAACGTGTTATTTTATTGTTTATAATTCAGATTTGTTTTTGTATTTTTTTTGTTATTTTGTTTTATTTTGTTGATGGTCTGATTTGGTGGAATGAATTAAGTTATGGTTGGGGACTTTAATTATGACACACAGATTACACAGCCTACCGGATATATGACGCATATAGTAATTGACATAAAGGCAGCAAAGCATACCAGGCATAGAACGCTATGTAAAACACGAGAACAAGGCACGGGTATACAACTAATTCAGAGATTATTAGTTTTAGCGCCTGGTTTAAGAGATAACACTGCATCTCGCATTTTAAATTAAGTTTTTTGTTTTAGGATTTAAAATGTTGTTCATGCATTTTATTGATGACAGCTGGATTCGGTCACATGATCCTTCAGAAATTGTTCTATATATGCTGATTTGATGCTTAAAACATTTGTGCAGCATTATAGTTTTGATTACTTGAATAAATAAAAACATTTTAAAAAGAAATGAAAAAGAAATGTTTGGTAACAAATCATTAGTGTTCTCTTTGATTGAATTACATCCTTGCCAGGTAAAAGATGTGCGTTTCTTCTTAAAAAAAGAGAAAAATATATACATTGCCATGCTGTTTTTCTTTTTAACATGTGAAATATTTAATACTATTTTCATGAAATCTAATAAAAATACTTGTTTGTTTTTAAATGTTAAAATCTTTTTTGAAAATAATTAGGCTCTTCTAAAAGTATTTTGACAGTCAATTCCCAATAAAACCTTTACCTGCCACTTCAATTAACTCAATAATTGATTTATATTTTAATAGAGTTATCCAAAATCCCATTCAATCAGTACTGCTGATATTACAATTGATGAAATGAAATAAATGAACAGATTAAAATGTTCTCTGGCATCTGGTATACTAATGTTCACATTTTTTTTAAATAATAAAAGAAGAAAAATCGCACACATACACACAAAAAGATATTAGCTGTGCAGGTGAAAGACTTGAGCTGCCATTATTATGATTCCCTGAGTGACACGTCTTCCCTAAATAAATGATTAGTCTCATAATTGCTGTTATTACGGTGAAAGAAAAACAGTAGTCAAAACGCCCCAACACTGAATATTCGCTCTCTCAAAACACACAAAAACACACAGACGCATTCGGCAAATTCGCGAACACACTAAAATGCATGCTTCCTGCAAATTCCATCATTTTTCAAGACATTATGGCTCTTCCTTCCCTCCATCCTTTCTGCTTCAGCCCAGACAAATTGCAGTATGTGCTTCACAGGGAGGTGCTTATAAAATGGATTTAATAGCTACACTTACCCTACAAATTGCCCATATGTTTCAAAAGAGATACATATGTCTATTTACTGAGAGGTGATCATAATTACGAGGCTGGAAAATTGCGGCCATATAATTGTACATCAACCCCTTAAAAGTCTCTCGAACGCAACACAAACTGCTAATGGAAAACAGCTAGGAGCTGAAATCTTTACTCAAACAAAGCTCATGACATGTTCCGATATTGTGCACAACATTAGACAAACGCTAAACGAAGGCACGCAGGTGCTAATCTGCTCCTCCAAAGCAGAACGCCGCTTTTCCTTTAGTCAAAACAACGAAGGCGAGAATTAACATTCGTTACGTCTAAATACGAGCAGCATAAACCGTGCGGCCGAGAGAAGAAAAAAATAATTGCTTATTTAAACAAAACAACACAAAGACGATGAAACAACCCTGCCGAACCATGAGCCAATCGTCTTCCAGCTCTGTGATGAAGATGGCGGCCCACTTCAACTGCACACACAGAGGATTCAGTGCCGCATAAGAGGCCTTGTAAAATAAAGATTAAAAAATGGCTATACATTCACATGGTGTGAAGTAGCAACATTTCCCATTAGGCTTGAAAAACTTTCCCCACCCCTCCCAGGACACTTGAGTTTGAGTGCGTCGGTCCGAAGGCTAGGCATGCAACACCAGCGCGGGTCAACATGAGGCCTGTGGAGCTGCCAGGCCCTTTTGTGCGCCGAGATGTTAATTGGTTCTAATCCGGCGGTAGAAGCTGTTTTGGTAGCCTGACCCCACGCCCTGAAGGACACCTTGGTGTGAAATACTAAAGAGCCCATTCAAGTGGTGCTGAAAGGAGGCATGGAGCATTCCAACACATTTCCATTTCTACTGTGAAAGAGAAGCGCTGACGGTGAGAGGTGGGGGGGATTCACTGGGACGGTCGTTTTTCGGGCCAGTCGGTAGCGTTGCGCTGAAACTGAATTAACGGTACAAAAGCGCAGGCAAAGGTGCCAGGCTTCCCTCATTCATGCACATCCTCCTTGCGTTTCTTCTTTTTCTTTTTTTTCTTTTTGCTGAGCATCCACACGGTGTTTCCCACAAGACGCTGTAAAAGAGAGCGCTAATTGCCCCATGTTTGGGATCAGATGGACACAAATGCAACTGTCATTAAACAGACAAACAAGGCTCACACAATTCTGCCATGACACCCGCTAAACTTACCCTGCAAGGCCCACATATTTAGATTTGAGAATGAATTCCCAGACTTTGGATGTCTTTGATACTGTAACTAAAAAAGACTGTTTACGTTGAATGAAAGCACTATTCCAACGCAATCTCAAGGCAATTCGATTTAGTGGCGAATTCGTATGTCTTTGTACAATCTTATTCGTACATTTTGTTACAATTTGTACATTGCATAATGATGGTTGAGTTTAAGAAAACACCTCCTTTTAAAAGTCATATGATTTTTACAAATGGCATATGAATTCGTATGAAGTAGCCATGATAGTTATTTTATTTTAGTAACGTTTCTTAGTGAGGGCTGTCTATTCTGATATAGGGCCTATAAGTTTTCGATGATGCTAAAAAAATGTTGATGTAATTGCAGAATCTACTCAAAGAACAAAAAACACTAAATTGGCTCAATTGAACTGAAGTTCATGAAATTTTGTAAATTGTGTATAAATAAATCAAAAGTAGCACTGTATATCTAATCAAATCATGATGCAGGCAAGTGTTTATAAATCTTCATATCATGTACATATACAGTAATCAGCATAAATGAGTATGCCTGGTTTTGGAAATGAATATTTTTATTCATTTCTACATGAATATAGGTCATATATTTTGGTGCATTTAAACAAAACATACTTCTTAAATATAAGATAATTATTAAAATATCATTTTAGTCACCGAACATCTTTACAAATAGAAAGATAATACATTTAAATTCAAGCAAAATATTGAAATAAAACAAAATTTCAACAACATTATTTTTTGTTTCTCTTTATTTTTGCTTTTTTCAAAAATACATTTTTAAATATCTTTCCCTAACACATAAATTTGAGCTACTAATTTCTGGACTGTTATTGTAAACCAGGGATCACCAAACTTGTTCCTGAAGGTCCAGTGTCCTGCAGATTTTGGCTCCAACCCTTATCAAACACACCAGAACAAGCTAATCAAGGTCCTACTAGGTATACTTGAAACATCCAGGTAGGTGTGTTGAGGCAAGTTGGAGCTAAACCCTGCAGGGCACCAGACCTCCATGAACGAGATTGGTGACCCCTGTTGTAAACTATTTGGTTAGATATAAGCTCCAGATTTGGCTTTGTTACTGACTAATCTAATATATACGCACAAATATAATATTGTAAAGCGTCCTATAGAAAATATTAACTTAAATATAAACTTCTTTTTAAAAGGACAAAGCTGCTCTTGTATAAATTAATTTTAACAGGAACACAATTTGACAATTTAATATTTCATAAAATATAAAAAAAAAATCACAACTTGAAAAGCAATTTGTTTTTAATTTAATTTGTCATCATTTCAATTTATTTGACATATTTTAGATTTCTAAAAGGAAGTGGGATATTATTACTATTATGATTAATCTCATACTAACTAACTACCCATATTTTAAATTAATATCCATTTTGTGAAGCAAGGACAAATACTTGAACCTCATTATGATCTAAAACAGTCAAGAGTCATGTTCTAAAATGCTGACAGACAAATACAAAAAAAGTAAAGAAAAGACTCTGCATTCGTGCATTTAGATTGCTTCTTGGGAGAGGACATTAAATTAGACCCAAACAGACCTGTTGGCAATACCCTAGAATCACATTCATAATTTGGAGACATGTTTTGAGATGACACCTCTGCTTTCTGACTGAGAGAATAATGAACAGACTGTTTAAGCTGTATGAGTGAGCAAATGTTCAATAGTGAAATTAACCAAATCACCTGCCAAAACACTACAAATGACTCTGTGGACAAAATTTAATACAGACCTACATAAACGACACGAACCATAGATGCCATGCTTTAGATTAAACACACATTAGCACATTTGTGTGAAAATAAAAATGATTTTCATGACAATAATTGCAGCCGCGGTACAGAAAAGACATGAAACTGCTACTCAACTTTACCCCTATTCAGAAACACGCTGAACATTGAATAAATATTTAAAAATATATATGTTGGACACGATAAACTGCTTTTTGGGGGAAAATAAAACAGAAACGTTGGATGACCAATAGATAGGCGTATGAAAGACAGTGAATCAGAGCTCACAGGGGACCTTGATGGTATTCTCTCAGACTTCAATGCTAACAGAGGGAATCCAATTATTGCAGTGAGAGCACAATGTGCTACACATTCAAAAGGCCAGGTTTTTTTCTTGATGTAGTGGACTACATATTATAAACTGAGCAAAAGATGATGAATAAATGTATAAATAATTAATACCAGGAATAAGATATTGTTTCGAGGGCCTTCATGACTACACACAAAATGCATTATTGCTTGCTTGAACAACTCAAAGGCATCAGCTACTTAAATATGAACCCAAGAAGAACCTTTGACTAAGTCACTGCGAATCAAAAGTTACAGAAGCGAAAAGAAAAAGGCATTCAGATTTTGAGTGTTAGCCAAATAAAATGATAATTAATTGATGAATTGTATTTATCAAGATGCTTCAAAGCAAGCTTTTCATTCAGGTCAGGGCTATTTTTAAAGAATTGTTTCAGAGATTCTGTCTGAAATATTAAGACATTAGCCTAAATAGCATGAGAGAAAAGAAATTAAGCTATCAAACGCTACCAAACATACAAAATAAACAATAGTCAGGAAGACCTGTATGCTACACACAGTCAGTCTGCTAAATACAGACGCACACACAATCGTGGCTGTTCATCTGTCCTAACAAAGACCTCCACAGTGATGACACCCCCATCAAACAGGAATGCTTTTAACCCCACAGGTAGAGGCAGAGGCTGTAACGGAGGACTCCCCACACGCATGCACTGATTGGGTCGTGTGTAATCAGACGTGTGTGAGTGAGTGTGTATGTGCGTTTGTGTGTGTTGGGGGGGGGTCGGGGGAGCAGTAATCTGTGTGTGTTTCCTGGCGGGATGCAGACTGAAGGGGTGACAGCTAAACTGAGACAGCTGGTTAACCCCGCAGCCTCTCGAGGAGAGGTGGCAAAGTGGTGCAGTTACAATAGATCGAAACAGCCGTAATGTTACTGCAACAGTTTGAGAGTGATTTGCAGGGACAGACGGGCTTTCGCCCCAACGCTGCCTAGCAACAGATCTATAACAAAAAAAAAGTCCAGAGCGGGCCCCTTATGATGGACAAAGTTTACACTGTTTGTCATATTTCAAATTCGTGTTGATTCAGTGGCGTACTTTGATATTAAGGACATTTTAGGAGTTTTGAATACCACGAGTCTGTCATATCGCAAAATATTGATGATATTTAGTAAAACTACAATTTATATTTAAAGTTTAACCATGTATTAGAATAATTACTTTATTTACAAGTAAAACACTGAGCACTAAAATGAGAAGAACTTCATAGACCACTTTTTGTGTTTCCATCATGTAATTGAAAGACTACAAAGCTAAATAATTATCCATAAAATTAAAGCATTAAAAATATTTTGAATATTACATTAATTGTGAATTATTTAAATAATTATACAACTTAAAATCAAACATTTTAGAATTTTTATAATTCTAAATCAATGGAAAAACAAAAAGGTGATAAAATTTTATCATAATTTTAAGAAAACCAGCCTTGTGATGTCTATATATTGACATTTGGTATATTTATATTATTTAAATTATATTGCTCATATTCATTTAAATAAATGCAAATATCATGAGGTAAACGACAATATTTTCATTACATATTTTAATAAACGCAACATACCATATGTGTTTAAAGACAGTAAACCATAAATCAAAATGTGTGTGAAACTATTATATTGATATTTGGTATATTTATATTTATTGTGGTTTATATTATATCACTCATATTTATTTAGATGAAGGGAAATATAATGACGTAAACAATGATTTTCCACTGCATATTTTGATAAACGCGACATACTGCATGCATTTACAGACAGTAAATTGTAAATCAAAAAGTGTGTCAATGTATTATATTGATATTTTGTATATTTTTATTATTTTGACAACGGTATGAATGATATCGCTTATATTTATTTAGATAACTGAAAATATTATGAGGTAAACAATGATATTTACATTACATATTTTGATAAATGCAACATACCATATGCTTTTAAAGACAGTAAACTGTAAATCAAAATGTGTGTAAAAGTATTATATTGATATTTGGTAAATTTATATTATATTTATTGTGGTATGAATTATATTACTTCTAATAATTTAGGTAAATGAAAATATTATGAGGTATTCAATGATATTTCCAATACATATTTTGATAAACTAACATAGCACATGCGTTTAAAGACAGTAATCTGTAAATCAAAAAGTGTGTCAAAGTATTATATTGATATTTAGTATAGCTATATTATATTTATTATGCTATGAATTAGATCACTCATATTCGTTTAGATAAGTGGAAATATCATGAGGTAAACAATGATATTTTCATTAGATATTTTGATAAACGCAACATACCGTGTGCGTTTAAAGACAGTAAACCGTAAATCAAAAAGCGTGTCATACATTATGTGACATGCATAATGGAATAAAAAGGTTTTTTCTTCCTATTCAATTTAGGTAGCCCATAATTTTACATACTTGGATACTATTTTTGAAAGTCGACTGTTCTATACTCGTCTTTCATTTACTTTTCTTTGATGGCAAGATGAAGTCGAACGCCCACCTCGGGCTTTCTTTTTCACTGTCACGACAATTGATTAATTACAGGCGGACAAAAGGATTAGCAACAGGAAACAGTGGATAAAATAAAGGAGGGCTGTGACATCTGAAAGATTTGTTTATAACCATGTCATTACGGGTAATTGTTTCTTCACAGAAATACCATTACCGTGCTGAATGTCTTTTCAGCACATTTAAACGTCTATTCAGCATTAAAACAAAGCGAATAGACAGTCTGGGTTAATTGCTTTTGTTGCAAATGACGTGATTAAGACAAAAAAGGCCTCGGCGTCTACGAGAAAAGATGAATGCGCTGTACGTTTACTTTGTTTGTTTGTTTCTTCAGGCATCTTGGAAATCTGACTGGGCACAAGCATGCTAACAAATTACTTAAACACATCAGCCGACGTTTACGTGTTGGGGAACAGAAGATAAAACACACACACACACAAATTGTAATTGAATTGCAAATATTCGATGTACTTTAAATCTGCATTTTCTACATACCAAACATTTCGCAACATTCTTTGCAACTTCTGCCATTTCAATAACCTCAATATTAGTTTTTTTCAAATCAGAGACTTAAAAAAAAACTTTAAACTTGAAGGTCTTTTCACCATGTTTTTCATCCTGCTTTATAAAGGACAAAGAAGGGACCAATCAGACCCGTGCTGACGGACACGGCCTTTCGACTGGGATGCTGCAAGGACTCATGGGTGCAGATCTGTGTGTTTGCCTTCCCATCAGTCTTCATTGCCTTCAATCACAGCCCACTATCAGCATGCACTCTGCCACTGATGAGGCACAAAATGGTGCTGCTATCTGGCATGCCTACATTAGCGAGTTTTTTTTTTTTTTTTTTTAACAGTGCGATGGGGGGGCGTTTCAGATCGGGGGTCTTTACGCATGCAGCGTCTTTGGCTTTCAGAAGGGAAGGCTTCAATTCTTCCATTAAGTCATTTATTTTCTTCCTGGTTTGCTAAGAGGCTTTTAGCCTGAGCTTTCCTTTGACACTTTTCGAAAAAAAAAAGGAGAAACAGGCTACCTGTGCTCCTCTGTGGGACAGTGTGTTTTGAGGTCTAAATTAATGAGATTTACAGTGAATAACATCAATAATACACATGAAGGGGGAAAAAATGAGAGAAAGATGCCAGACGAGCAGTAATTTTAGGAAGGTTCTCCATTAAAGGGGTAAACAAAATTAACTACTCAAGTGCTGAAACATCATACACAAGAGTCAAATTATGTTATCGAAGAGATGCCGGCAACACATTATGACTGCGGCATCATCTGATGTTTCAGCAGGTTAAATGCAGGATTTTGAGCGGAGGAAACAAACACACACGAAACAAAACATTGATTGTCTTTTCTTTTTTCTTTTTTAAATCTACAACAGCAACAAATGTGCACATCAAAGATAAAAGTGGAAAAATGTTGGGTGATGATCATTTACTGAGTCTCAGTCTGAATATTTGACTCATAGGATGTCTACTACCTCTTAAAAAAGAAGAAACAAACACTTCCTCTGCAATTTAAGTAGTGCTAGCTCACTTCCAAAAGCCATGCTGTAAAAAAAGTGTTTGTGATTTCAACTGTAAAAATCTGTAACCTGGTTAACAGCAAGTTTCCTTAATTTATACTGTGAATTACCACAAATTTGCTTTTCCAGAATTCCCTGCATTACACTTCAGTTTTTATGTTTTTTGTTGTTGTTGAAAATACTATGGTTCTTTTTATTTTAGTTTTTCTTGTTGTTTCACGAACATTAGAGTAGTATATTAAATCTAATGTTGATATATGATGTTTATTGCATTACTTTAATATTGTGTTACCATGATGGTGTGTAGTAGTTGTGTGAATGTCACTGAGTGTCTTCTATTTATTAGTGGGATTCTCTGCCTGTGGAATAGTTGTTTGTGATGAGCTTTGGTTCATCATATGACTTTCCTATTCACACCTGCTTATGGTTGTGCTTTCTGTCCGTTTAACAAAGTTAAGTTCAAAACATTGGTGTATGACAAATAAAAAAATACAAAATATGGTAATTTACTGCAAAACAATTGTGTTCCTACTGTATTTTTATCAGTTAACAGCTGCCATTTTTAACTGTAAATTGTTTAAGTTTTTACAGTGCAGTATATCATTCAAATTCTTTATATCAGTAAGATTTATTTTTTAAAGCAACAATAATTAATAGCCAACATTTACATAAAAATGCACTAAATGGATCAGAACTAATGTCAAGGAATTAATAGATTTCTACAGCCTAATTGCACAAGAAAAATTATTTATTTTTCCTAAAATATTTGCTTGTCTGTCAGTTTAGTGGCTAATTCATTCAGTCCTACAAAAATGTAAGATTTTTAAAAGGAGGCATAGCACCCAACCCCGCCCCTAAATACAACCAGGGTATGAGGAAATCGTACTAAATTGTACGAATTAGATGGTATGAGTTTAGCCACTAAATCAAAAAGGTATGAATTGCCATGAGATCACGATGGATATCTTACCAAAAATAAATGCTGTTCTTTTATACTTTGTTCACCAAACATCCTGAATTGTTTTACAGATACAATATTCTTTTGAAATAATTTTAAACATTTAAACTGTACAACCTTTTACTGGTTATTCATCTGTATTAAATAATTTATAAATCAGGGGTCACCAACCCTGTTCCTGGAGAGCTACCTTCCTGCAGAATTCAGTCCCAACCCTGATTAAACACACCTGAACCAATTAATAGTACCTAAAGCAGCACTTGATAATTACAAACAGGTGCGTTTGGTCAGGGTTGCAACTGAAATGTGCAGGAAGGTAGCTCTCCAGGAACAGGGTTGGTGACCCCTGTTATAAATACAGCCTTGGTATATAGGCCTACATATTCTTTTAAGAACATTTTTAAAATGCACAGTAAACACTAAACCTTTCAATGATACTTTGAGTGAAAAAAACTAAAATCAATGAAGGAAAACACACAATGGCGCAACTGGAATACAAAACTATGGTCATCAGCAGTTTCAAACTTCCTCCGTTTGAACAATGATTTCAACTCACAGGGTTTTCCTTATTTTACAAGAGTTAGGTTGACTAATCTAAAAATGTCATGAAATACAGTTAAATTTCATTTCTATGTGCCAATGACAAATTAAATTGTGCTTTTTCAACACTTACAATGTTAAGTTTCAGAAGCCATAACTCACACTGCGTTTTGTCCAATGAAAAGCTCAAAAACGAGAACCCCCCTCCCAACAGCACTATCTGCAACCAAGCAGCAAATCACGTTCATGGCAATGTTTTTACTTAATATGAAACATGTCAACACAAGGGGGGGAAACTGTGCTTTTCATATTGTTTTAAACAATTTGTGATGTGCTATTAGGTTGCATCTGACAAGGCAAACAAGTTGACAACAAAACCCTTGACAAGAAATGGAAATGACAAGAGTCAGACTGAAAGAGGCTGAACACAAAAAGTCAATTTGAATTGACATGATGGAAAAGGATGAAAAGCACTCCTCACAGTAGCCCATATTTCTGATGGACTAAAGCAGCATGAGCAAATTCAAAGATAGATCGGAACCAGTGATGGATTCACATGTCACTGTAAAATTAGAGGCTGGCAAACAAAAGCTTGTATTACTGTTAATTAACATTCAAGCAGAATGATTATGAAAAATGTTATTCTCCTATTCACGATTCTAGCCACAGAAAAAAATGATGAAAAACTGCAGTTTATTTGAATTAAACGATTATTATTAATCATTTAAAATAAGACTATACAATCTACTAACAAAAGGCTGTAAATTAGTTGAATGCAAATGTAACAGTGTCATTACGGTTTTCTAAAGGTTCTAGTCACAATTTAGAGGCTGCAAGAAATTGACAGGGTTTAAAGGGAAATTTCTAAAATTAAATTATGATAATTTATTACATTTTTATTATTAAATAATCTGATTAATTTCATAATTGTAATATTCAAAAAAGTGACTATTATTAACTTAATCAATGATTTGAAAATAAATAAATAAAATTCCATTTTACTTCATAAAAACTAATTACAAAAACAAATACACAATAGTAAAGTATGAAACTATAATAATACTTAAAGGAATTATGTATAAAATGTAGTTCAGGTAAATAAATCCACAAATAAATTAATTAATAGAAAAAAGATACAGTGTGGTTTTACAGAAACCGTTATTTCTTTTATATAACTTTTCTAATATTTTTGATTTTTAACAATGGCTTTAACATATTAGAATGTTTCTAGACAAAGATGACCATATTTAGGGTTCTGTTGCATCAAAAAGATAACATCTTAAACAACTTTTCAGTTAGAAAAAAAGTCACATGATGTGTGTGAGGCTGAGGGTTCCTAGTTGAGCATGATTCACCAGCTCAGCTGGGTGTCACGTGATCATGTCACATGAGAGGGATCATCACTCCATCTGTCTCTCTCTGTATGCATTTGAGTGAAAATCAAAAACTAAATAATAAAAACAGTCCATTGACCAAAATATACAGGCCGAAGTTAAATATTTGCTATGGAGTTGGTCATGCTCTCGATTTTAAACAATTGTAGACAAATAAATCATTCATAGATGATGTCTTTAAACACTCACACACAACTGTAAAATGCCATTTATAAACAATCCATAACAAAAAATGAAGAATTTACTGTAGCTTTTGATAAACATTTAAGTTTAAATAAAAACCTGATATGCATATCAGCAATCAACTGTAGCCCTTATTAGCAAGCTAGCATGCATAAACAATCGCTTCAACCTTCAAAGACACCAAAGGTTATTCGCTTTCTAGCTTAAATAAGCTTACAAATTGCAAGTATTTATGTTTTCTTACACTTTGGCGGTTCAAGAAATGAGTAAAATAAACAAAAGAGGCGATCGATTTCATATAAACATCTCAGCCGACTGTTAGCATGACAGTTGTGCTACATTCACTTGAATCTGACATTCGACAACACAAGCAATACATGATTATATACTGGACAAACACACCAATGTCTAGGCTTTGTTTAACACCTGATTACACACAAAATGCTAACTAAAGTGCAGTGCAGATAGAGAAACGCCAGATGTGTTCGTGCAGTCAGATGTCTATGAATGAAAGGTGACCTGAACTCACTCAGTCTGGGCTGGGAGATGTAGTTTCTGACCACGGCTTGAGCGTGTTGTCGTGCCGCCGCTTCGGGGCCATTTAGATCCACGGGCCGGTTCGCTACTAACGTCGACATTGTTGTTGTTTTAGTTAAATTAAATTATACGGTCTATGTGTAAACAGCTGAGCAGTGAGCAGAGATGAACAGCCGGAGTCATATGACACCGTGAACAGGAAATAACACTCGTGCACGCCCACGTAAAAGACGTGTGCGTAGCAGTTCACTAGCGCGTGCATGTAGTCGAGAGCGCCCATAAAAAGGTAATCGTTTCCACGAATTTACACATTTGAGTCTCATGACCAGGGGTGGCCAAACTTTTTCTTGTGAAGGGTCAAAATCATACTTGTTTTAGAGGGTGGGCCAAGGGTAAATAAACCAGGCTATAGCATTAAAGCTCCCATAGCAATTTCCTAATTAATTAATATAGAAAAATAAATAGAAAATATACTTCTATTGTATTAATAATTATAATTTTTTTTTTATATTTTATAATGAACTTCTTACAATAAAAACTTAAACAAACGTTTATTATAACACAATGGTGTTCAATGCTAAATACACAAGTCAGTCTGAACCTGCCTTTAAATTTAGGTTTAAATTAAAAAGTTAACAATAAACGAGTTAAAATAAGATTAAAAATTTTAAAAATCATTTACAAATTGATTTGAAGCCAATTAAATCCATAATTCTTATCATTATAAAAGAATGCATATATTGTGACTAAATAATTAGCCTATAAATACAAAGTATTTAAACAACTAAATATTAGCTATAAAAAATAAATGTGTAAATATCTAATACAATAAAAAAACAAATTTAACTTACACAAGTTTATCCTTAGGTTAATTAAATATATAAAATATTGAAACTATTAATTCAGTTTAAAAAAATTATTGGCCTTTTTTCATGATATTGACTTGAAACAGTGGACAATTTGACATCTGGACACTTCTGAAAATAAAGAACATTTTAAATGAAGCATTAAAATGAACAAAACAAATCTGTTTAAATGCACAATTCACAGAGCTATTGCTATTTTTGGTGTTTCAAAACAAAAAAAAACATCTCCAACAAGCCTTCATTATAGGCATGACTGCATTCAAGCGGCTAAAACTAAAAAAACTGGAATCTCCTTTTCCTCCATTTTGAATCGGTTAATGGATATGTCCTCCGTCAATCATTTTGGAAAGGCTCTGATTTAGGAGGTCCAGTTCTAAGGGAAAATTCTTTGCTACCTAGAAACCCTTACTCGGATACTTAGACCTGAAACATGCTTAATCTAAATCCAGCACCCCTCATGAAAACTGACTGCACATACCTTTCAGGACTTTATGATGATTACATACTCTGTAACACTACATTTTGTATTTCCATCAGGTGAACTCACGAAAGTCATAATATATTTACATGCAAAGTTTGTATGTTCTGAGACAGGGTTGTTCTGTTGTACTTAAAAAAAAAAAATCTTTAAATAAAAGTATAAAGAAGCAAAATTGTGTAAAATGGCTTCACCCCTCAGTCGTTACTTGTTTTTTTTAAAGTCACATAAATAATTACCACACAGATTCAAGGATATAATCGCTGTCAAAGGTGCATTTAAATGCTGATTTAATATGAATACATAGAGAAATACATTTTAAAATAATAAATGTAATAGATTTTGACATTTAAAAATCACTTACGGTGAATGAATAGTATTTTGTTTATCAGTGTTAAAAAGGTCAAATGTGTTCTGTATTTCAGTGTTGTAAAACAATAAAACTTAGGAGGGGTGAATACTTTTAGACACCTGAAGTGAAGTGGAGCATGAATGAATCACAAAGCACCTTATTTTACTGAGGTGAGGGCCTTGATTATAAAATAGCAGCACAGTGTTAATTAATGCTCGAGCTTTGAAAAGCAGACACACAGTTTTTAAAAGCTTTTTATTTTTTCTTTTAATAAACTGATTCAAAATGTTCTTATCTTCAGAGTTACCATCCGTTTTAAATGTTGTGTCTTTATAAGAGACCCGTGCAGAGTACCATTCTGTAGTCTTTGCATAAATATTTCTTTTGATTTACTGCCAAAAAAAACACATATTTACATTTTATTGAGCATAATAAAATATGTATTTTTTGGTTGTAAAGCGAATACTAATGACAGCTTCTTTGCTTTTAAGCAAGGTTTCTACATTTACCTAATAAATTAGCTGTAATAAATTAAATCAAATCAAATAGGTTACATTACATATCTATGCAGATAGATGGAAAGATAGATAGATAGATAGATAGATAGATAGATAGATAGATAGATAGATAGATAGATAGATAGATAGATAGATAGATAGATAGATAGATAGATAGATAGATAGATAGATAGATAGATAGATAGATAGATGGATAGATGGATGGATAGATGGATGGATGGATGGATGGATGGATGGATGGATGGATGGATGGATGGATGGATGGATGGATTTTTATAAAATATTTTTTAAACATCTTATTATATTTTTTATTTTGTGTTAAATCAAAATTAAAAAGTTGATCATTATATTATTTTGTGGACTAAAAAAATGAAGATTTTCATAAAATATTTGTTGGTTTGGAAAGAAAAAATATGTTGTATAATAAATAATATCTAGATAGTTGAGTTTGTGAAATAACATATGGGTTCCCAAACTTTTTAGCCTGCGACCCCAAAATAAAAAAAATATTAAAATGAAGGTTTTCAGAAAATATCTGTTTGCTTATTTTTTGGTGGAGGTGGAATAAGGATTAAATTGATTCAATTATTTAATTATATTCAAAAAATAAACTTTTAATGAATAAATTGTTTTTGATTCTGAGTGAAAAAAGTTACATTCAGAATAAATAAATGTTGGCTAGAACTTACTAAAATTGCAGTTATGTTTTCGTTATTTTGTGTGTGTTTACAGGAAATTACTGTGAAAGTCAGGGGGAGAGGAGGGCTTGAAAATGAGAGGGCTTGATAATGCACATGAAAATTTGTTTAGGAGGCAGAGCAATTTGAAATTAATATAATATTGCATTAAATCTAAAATCTACACTGTAAAAAATATCATTCATTCATTCATTTTCTTGTCGGCTTAGTCCCTTTATTAATTCAGGGGTCGCCACATCGGAATGAACCGCCAACTTATCCAGCAAGTTTTTACGGAGTTTTACCTTTTAGCCGCAACCCATCTCTGGGAAATATCCACACACTCATACACTATGGACAATTTAGTCTACCCAATTCACCTGTACCGCATGTCTTTGGACTGTGGGGAATTCCGGAGCACCCGGAGGAAACCCACGTGAAGGCAGGGAGAACATGCAAACTCCAAACAGAAAAACACCAACTGAGCCGAGGTTCGAACCTGTAAAAAATATCCATTAACTAAATGTCTCAATATTTCATGATTCACAATTTATGTTCCATTTATTTACAGTCATAAATGGCATTATGGGACCTTGATCTCTGCTCTGTCAATTTTTGATGTTGAAAATTCAGCTGTGAGAGACTTTATCGACATTTTAATAGTTTGAAACAATATAATACATAATAAATAACATCTAGATAATTGTTTTCCTAAAATTAAACAGGACTTCCAAAACAATACCATTGACTCATGACCCCCACTATCCTCTGAGGTGGTTATAAACATACAAACGTTGCACACAAGGGTGCACACACATCAATAGGCCTATATAAACACAACCATATTGACAAAACAAGAAGTGCAACAGTATATAACAACCATACATTTTTCAAGTCCTTTATTCGTTTACTTAATTTAATATTAACCTATGTGGGCACAATGTTTACAGGACAAGTGATTTTTGGTTATTGTGGATACAGCCACTTGGAAATCATCCTCTATGTTCAGTCGTGGCCTTTATTATTTACATTAGAGCTGTAAAGATGTCAAAGTTTACCATGGTGCTATTGCTGTGTCGTTAATATAAACATCCCAGAGGACGCAATTTTAAAAAACTAAAGGCTGATGGCTTTTTATTTGCATGTTGTTGTTTTTTTATGTAATTAACAAATACAATTTTTTAAATCTGCGATAGTTTATGCTTTAATAGTTAATAGTCCTTTTATTAGTTAATGTAAACACACACATTGTCCCATGACCACCTTTTTGAAAACAACTGAAATAACAGAAAAAGTACTGCTATTTTATTACCAATATATCACATGAAACTACTGTCAACATCAAAAGCTGTTAGGGGAGAGATATATTTTTCATAATGCAATGTAAATGAAAAAAACTGAAACAAAATACAGAACACTGTCAATTTCTGGATATTTTTTACAGTGCATACTTTCAGCTTGATTCAATATTTTATTATTACTTTTCTGAAGAATGCAATAACACTACAGAATCACAAAAATATCTCCCAGTTGCACAGCCTTGGTGGAGAGCAGGACGTGTGCCATTATGAGGCTTTTGTAACACTCATTCATCACAAGCTGTTTCAGGTTTTCAGAAGCACTTAAAACAATTTCTGGCTAGTAAAACCAGCAGTTATCTGGCCATGATAATATGAAAACCAATTACTAAGCGAAAAAAATAAGAGTTCCCCACGACAACAATCATTTTGGTTTAAATGCATATTTACAGCGATTCTAATATGCACTTTTACCATTTACTCTGTCTGATGTACAGAAATACAAAGCACAGAAACCTTTCATGCCATGTTCTTAGAGCTTAATCCTCCTTCTGTCGACTTTTTTGTCTGAGCACATTGGATCACAATGTCTGTGGTTACAATTCTTTCTATACAGACGAAAATGCACCCACACCTGGAATCCATCATCTAATTATATAAAAGCTTACCTGGAGGACTTGATCAAGGTTACAAGTTCCTCCGAATGGTAGATTTTCATTTGAGAACCTTACATGTACATCCTTAACAGGATAACTCACAATTTTTTTTTCTCTCTAGTGTCAGTTTCAGGGACACAGAGAGGGATTCAGCTGCCAATGCTTTCTATCAGTCTCTGTCACTCCATTAAGGCTTCACAGTTTTAAACTACTTGAGAGTGCTTCAGACAGAATACCACCTAAGAGCAACAAAAGACCTCAATGAGGTGACTTCTTTCCTGCAGTTAAAACCTGTCCAGCTCTATGCAGGCTCTTGCTTGAAGGTTTTTCTTATCAGTTGAATACTGAGAATAGCTGTGCAGGTGCAGGTTATGAGGACGTTTTGGTCACTGGATACTTTTGTAATCCACTAATTTAAACTTTTCCAGCATAAGTTTTTTTTATTCTTAAAGTTTAAATTTTAAGTAAAAAAAACTCCTAATGAATTGTTCAGATTTCAGGCAGGAATGACAATTTTATAATTACTTATGCTGTGTTGACCATACCATAGTTTCAAGTGATGTTCACTTGGATCTGCTCACATGTTCAGACTTCATCAGACATTTATTTCAGACTTCATTCATTTATTACAATTTTCCTTTGGCTTAGTCTTTATTTCAAATGTTGTCACTGTGTAATGAACCACCAACTGTTTCAGTAGCATATGTTTTACGCAGTGGATGCCCTTCTAGTTGCAACCCAGCACTGCGAAACACCCATACACTTTCATTCACACACACACTCATGCACTACGGACCATTTTTTAGTTTATTCAATTTACAGCGCATGTCTTTGGACTGTGGGGGAAAACAGTTAACCTGAAGGAAACCCACGTGAACACGAGGAGAACATGCAAACTCCACACAGAAATGCCAACTGGCCCAGCCGGGACCCGAACCAGCAACCTTCTTACTGTGAGGGAACACCACTGCACCCCCATTCCACCTATTTCACACTTTTTAGACATAATTACACATATTTACTTAAGTATACAGTAGTAGAAAAATGAATCTGGAAGTTTCCAAGTAATACTGCATTTCTGTGAGGACATGAACACATTTAGTTAGTTGCAATATTGTAATTATGATAATAAAACATGGTGTAAATGTACTTTAAGTCACACTCATGCTGTTGCAAATCTATCTCAAAATCAAATCTTCTGTGAAATAGAAAAAAAGGATAAAAAAGGATTTTTGAAAATGCTGGTCAATAAACTATTTGGTCACCAGTGACATGAACAAACAATAAATAAATAAAGTAATTAATTTTCATATTAAAATTTTATGGACAAACCCAAAAGTTGCTGAAAGTTTTAATTTAGTGAGGTAGGATTTGGAGCAATGCTATACAAGGTGCACAGAAACAAATAATGCAGAAATATGGTAAAAATAGGGCTTCCAGCACTAAATGTGGAAAAATTATATATATATATATATATATATATATATATATGTGTGTGTGTGTGTGTGTGTGTGTTTTATATATTTATTTATTTATTTATTTAAATATTTTCAGAAAAATAAATATATCTACTTTTACCACATGCAGTGCTGGAATCCTATTTTTTCATTAAAATGTTATTTAAAAAAGAACTTATGTTTTTGTTTCCTGATGTTACCTAAATGTGAGTTTAAAACATTTTCTGAATTGATTAGATTGTGAAAAGTAGTGCATGGGAGACGAAAAGTACTCAAAAAATCTGAGCGCTTAATGGTGAAGTTGGATAAAAAAAGGCTACGTTTAAAATAAATACAGAAAAAATAAATATAAATGTGACATTTTGATTTTCATTTATTCATTCATTGTTCTTCAGCTTATTTATGAGGGGTTGCCATAGCAGAATTAACCACCAACTATTCCAGCATATGTTTTAGGGGTTGCCCTTCCAGCCGCAACCCAGTACTGGGAAAGTGGAGCACCCAGAAAAAACCCATATTAACATAGGGAGAACATGCAAACTCCACACAGAAATGCCAATTTGCCCAACCAAGACTTGATCCAGCAATCTTCTTGCTGTAGGGCATGGGTGTCCAAACTTGGTCCTGGAGGGCCAGTGTCTTGCATAATTTAGTTCCAAGAACCCCAATTATACACACCTGAACCAGCTAATCAAGCTCTTTCTAGGTATACTAGAATCATCCAAGGAGGTATGTCAAATAAAGTTGGAGCTAAAATGCAGGACACTGGCCCTCCAGGACCAAGTTTGGACACCCCTGCCTTACAGCAAGAAGATCGCTGGTTTGAACACCCCTGCTGTAAGGCAACAACGATACCTACTGCGCCACCGTGCCGCCATCTATTATTATATATTTATTTATTATAATAATAAATATAACTCCTTTCACAACAAGTAGTGCTGGAAACGCCAACTTGTCCAACCGGTACTCGATCCAGAGACCATGCTGTGAGGCAACATTGCAACTGAGCCCTCAGTTTGATTTTAGGTGATCTTATTGCATGAGATCTAATTCAAGGAAAGTTTTACTGTGTGACTTTTCACTCAACTACCATCACTGTTCCTATCTGACAGTTACACTAGATGTTTGAACGCACACTTCAGACACTTATCTGTGATTTTCATTCTCCCACTGGATTCATCTCTCTCCACATGCCGCAAGTACAATAGGTCCAAAACTCAAATCTAACATTCGAGATTTGAAGATTTGGACCTCTGGCCTATGCACACACACATGCACGCAAACACACATGCACGCAAACACACCCATACTGTATGCATATGAGTACACACACACACACACACACACACACACAACCACACACACTCCAATGTGAAACATGTTGGCAGGGAAAAGCACTAGAGTTTGGAGTGGGTGGGTGTTGCGGTGGTGATTCTGCCGTTTATGAAGTCTCTTGAGAGTCAATCCAAATGTTTCAGACAGAATGCAAAAAATAGCAAATTAATGCCCCTGAAGAGGTCCCACCTACTGGAGTCATGCCCTCGCTTAAAATACATCATCCGTTTCACAATCTGTCTAAAAAAAAAAGAATAAGAAAAAAAAACAGTGTTAGATGGTGGGGTCCTGGAAGAGGAAGGTTGGAGTGTGGATGTATTTATTATTGTCAGCTCGAAGCGACCTTGCTCTGTGCAAAACGCAAATTGAATCAAAACTCTGACGTTGTGGGAAATGAATACTCTGCTAGTTGCTATTGTTGCAAATCAAGTGATTTTTTAATTGCCTAAAATATTACACAACAATGCGAAAACATGGGCCATTCTGGTGTAGTGCCTCTCACACAGGCCGACCAAATCGATTTGGCTCTCCAACACCTCAATGAGATGCTTGTTGTTTCTAATGTGGCGATTAATGGTGTTTATACCACCTGCATAATTGCTGTTTGAAACCTGTGTGATTTGATAACAACATCTGTATTTAATCTACCACAGCAGGGGCTGTTGTTGGCATGGCTGATTAATGTTTTGAGATGTCTGGGGTGTCAGATATATAATAGGCTAGTGATATGCCACCTAGTCAGCAGGTTTCTGTCATAAACAGCATGCCTCAGTAAATCACTTAATGATTAGATTGTTTGCAATCAACACAAAAATGTGTATCCTGTTTTAATTATGTTTATATTATTGTATTGTATGTTTATATTATTATATTGTTTATAATATTTCGCCATCACATGATTTTTATTTAAACATATTCTATATCAGACTCGTAGCTTGGGGTTTGGGTTCACTGAAAAATATCCTATTTTGATTGCTATGCCATTATAAATGGTTAAAATAATCCATCCAAAACCCATCAAATAAAAATGAATTTAAATACAATTGTTGTTATCATGAATTTTTTTAAATTAATTAATTAATTTATTTATTTTTATTACTATTATTCACATGGCCAGATTCTGTCTGAGGAAAGTTGAATGTGCTGGCCAGTTGGTTATTTATAATTTGCGTAATAACTGACAATATTGTTTTCCATTTAAATATGATTATTTTTAATGACATGTGATGTAATAAATTTGTATGGTAAAATAAGTGATGCCCTTTCAGATGCAACCCAACACTGGGAAAGTAAAAATAAGTATTTTAAAAATGTTTTTGGTACATCAAAAAGTGTGACCATCCGACAAGCTAATCCAGCTAAAAAAAGTGCTTACAATTATTTAAATTTCATAATTAGCTAAATAAAAAATGAGGTGTATTACAGCAAAAAGAGAAAAAAGAATCACCCTTTTCACCAAGCTGGCTGTATATAATGTATTTATTGTAATTGATTGAGAGTTAAAAGGTGGTAGGACAACATACAGTAAAAACGTCTTAATTATAGAGTGTGTCTTACAGAGGTTTATAAAGGGTATAAAGTAAAACTAGAAAGTAAGAATGAGTTATAGAATTATGTGTTAAAATATGCACACATTTGTATGAGTAATAAATGTAAACATTTCCTTATCACGTAGGCTAGATTACATTAATCAATTAAATAAATGATCATTCAAACCGGCGAAATTCGTCAAAAGTCGAGTATTCCTAGTATTTTTGACTGGATATTACTGCCCGTTATAAAACAGTTGTTAAATATGTCTTGAATTCGATCTTACCTGATTTGTTTTAAGGATAAACTGACGCCTCAACTCAATTTCGACCTGTTTCTGTGGTCAGTAAACCACGCCTACTGTATTTTTATTGGTCACCTGTGTTATTTTGACAGATGCGCTGTCAGAAGGTTGATCCAGACCAGCGCAAAAATTCAACTTTTCAACAATTCAAAAATTCTTCTGGTTGTCCAAACAACTTAACGCCGTGTAACGGAGCTTAGCGGAACAGTGCATTTCAAATATTAGGGGCCAATCTGGACATTTCTAAGTATTTCTAAGTTTTTAGGAACTGATGATGTGCGTCAGTCAGCTGATTATTTCTTAGAGGCAGAGCAAGTTTGGTTATTGTGTGGCTACGTGTGCGCGCACGATGGATAATTTTCTTTTGTTCTTGAAATGTGCCTCAAACTACAAACTCCACTGTAAAAAAATCCTGGTTGACTTAAATTTTTAAGTTAAATCAAATTAACTTTATGTGTCAGTTGAACTTATATGATGTTAAACTGACTTAAAACAGCTTGCATAACTTAAACAATTAAGATAGAGCATGATTAACCAAGTTTATTAAGTTTAGTTATAATGGCATTAATGGTTAAATGGCATTAAAAACATATGCTGTCAGGACTAGTTGATCATATAATTTACAGTGTAGGCTCAATTTTGGTAAATTTTCTTTAAAATATTATTTCAATGGAAATGTTACTTTTGAGGAAAGATCAGAACTCTTTATATTCTTTCTATCTGTAACGTCTCTGATTTAGAAGTATTTTAGTAGGCTATAATTTAAAATTTGATATCTGTATTTTTTTATTTAATTTTAGATAAAGTTTTAGTAGTTTTGTGTTTTATTATATGACCATAATGGTTTATTAATATAATTTATTTTAATAAAAATCATGCTGAAATAAAATAAATTCCATTTTGGTGTCTGCATCAGATACAAGTTACAAAATTCATTTTATATATAAAAAACATTTTCATAGAAATAAAATAAGCACATTCATTCTTAAGCACAAATTCAGCTAAAGAGTTTTTTTATTGGTCCAAATTGTATTTGGGGAAACTATAACAAGACATGGGTGAAATATAACTTAATTGTTATTCAGCATAACACATATTTACATAAAAATGAAGCCATACACTTACTGACTTGCTGTTAAATTATAATTTATGTATTTTTAAAAATTCAGTATTATAGCCTACATTAAATAACAAAAAACTTGCTGTCAAATAGATAAAATCTAGTTATCTGAGAGATTCCAAGAAGAAATAAAAAAAATAAATAAATAAACATATTTTTTAGACTCTTTAACTGCCTGCTCTACCAAATGGTTGACCATGTTTTGACTTACCATGGGATGATAACCGTGTTCAAGGTATACCGTGGTTTGGAAAAGTCAAGGTTTTGGAAACCGTCAAAATTTTCTGCTATATCGTTCCTAAAGTATGAATAAGATTTTTTATAAATTGTTTTGTTTTTGTTTTTTAGGACAACATTATCTCCAGCAGAGAAGATCCCAAAAGATGAAGACAGCAGAAGTCTATAATTCATTTAGCCTGACATATTTACTGTTTCAAAATATTTTAAACGTTTCCCAAATTAAAATAAATTGTGTACAAAGGGGAAAAAGTTTTTGATTTTTCCCAGACATTTAAAAAGAATATGTTTGAGAGCAGTAATCACAATATCGTGATACCGTGATATTTATATCCAAGGTTATCATACCATTAGAATCTCATACCAACCCATGCCTAAGTTTGACTGTTTTAAACAATGACTGTTAAAGTCGTTTAAAGAATTAATGTTTTAAATAGTGGTTTACACATCATTTTTGATATTCAAGAAAATCAAACAAACCTAATCCTGTTGCACTACACTTGACTTTGGTTTTACTGTAAAAAAAAAAAAGAAGAAGAAGAAAACATGTTAAATTAAATGGGAATCTAAAATATTTTATGGCATACTTAAAAAAAAAAGATGATTTAGTGTCCAAAAATGATTTATTTTAAATATTGTTTAAAAAATAAATTGATCTTACACTTCATATTTTCTGTTTTTCATAGTATATGTATTAATCTTAGTACTTTTTCCATAAACAGACATATCTACCATTTGGTAGAGGCTGCTATTTAAAAAATTATGGGATGCGTTGAAAAAAAATGCATTGAGTTAACTAGTGTTTAGTGTTAAATAGCAACATTAGCAGTAACCCGGCAAGCATTTTTTGTTTTTAAAAGATGTCTAATAGACCTTTTAACAGTAATCTTGGCTACAACAAGGCTAAACTTGGGCTGTCAGTAAAAATCTAATAGACGTCTACGAAAAGGCCAAAACTAGACTAGTTATCAAATAAACCAAAATGAATAACTACACATATAACGTCTGTCTATTTGACAACTAGTCTAGTTTTGGGCTATTCTTAGATGTCTATTAGATTTTCACTGACAGCCCAAGTTTAACCTTGTTTTAGCCAAGCTGTCTACGTTTAGATGTCTATTAGACATCTATTAAACAAATTGTTTGCTGGGAAGAAATGCACAAAAGTTCATTGTGGGGTGGTTAAAGGGTTCATTTTGGGCCAGCAGTGTGATCAATAAATATAATCTTATTATAATCATCAAATAATTCTTGTTATAAATATGCCTGATAAGATTTGATGGCATTTCCACTTTTGTTCCACTGAACAATAGTTAACATACACAATAACCTTGCTCTGATTCTGCTTGAGAATGTGAGTGAATCATCATAAGCTGACTCTGATGAGATTACTCCTTGATGGAATGATCTGAAATACTTTATTTCCTATATGTTTTCCAGTCAGCATTAAGACTGCATGAAAACTTTAAGGGCCCGTCTGAGTCCATGCACCTAATGTGTAGCTTAGCTTGTGGAAAATCCCCTGATTGGTTTATTGGATCAGTTAGTTAGAAAAGCCTGTCAGCATGTATGACACTTCAGGCAAAGACCAGAAGAGCCGTGACAGGATTTAACGCTCCCCAGGAACATCGGGGTCACGAGTCCACTCCATAGCCGTACAAGGCTCTTTCACAGCGTGCGTTTACGCTCTGATCACCATATGTAAGCACAAATAAAAGAGGAAGTGAGGGATGCACAAAGAGCACAAAACACCCACAGGATGCTGCCTTTCCTCCCGCAGCACAGGCCGGGGTTTGAAGGCTGGTCATGTGATGGAGGGAACGTGTTGGTGGTCTCACTCAATCCCCCCCCTTCCCTCTTTCACACTCTCCCCCATCGTCTCCACCCGTTCCCTCACCCCCAACCACAATGCAGCTCGACCTTCAGCCTAATTGGGCTGTGGGGAGGGAGGAGAGATGGAGCAAGGGGGGACTGGGATTGAGAGAGTGAGAGAGAGGCCTAGACTGTTGTGTTTTTAGGAAGATTCCCAAGACTCAGGAGGGCGGGATTGCTTGAAGACTCGGAGTAAAAAAGTGACAAAGGCCTTGGGTTATGAGATTGCAAACGATGAACATGGATACACACAGTGCTCAGCATCTCTCTCTCTCTCTCTCTATATATATATATATAAGACATTAATTGGAATCTATGCAATATTATATTTGTGCATATACATTAGATTAGTCAGTATTGAAGCCAAACCTAGAGATGATCTAACAAAATAACTTAAGATAATGGTCCAGAAACAAGTACACCCAAATTTATATGTTATAGAAAAATTTAAATACAAATTTAAAAAAGAGGAAAAATCAAGAGAAGCAAAATAATTGAAAAATAAAGTTGAAATTTTTAGGTTGTAATTTTGTTTTTGCAATATTTAGCTTGAATTTAATTGTATTATTTTTTTTAATTTCTAAAGATGTTTGGTGACTAAAATATTGCTTTAATACACATATCTGTTTAATAAATCTGTTTTGTTTAAATGCACCAAAATACACTGCCTATATTCACTGAGAAATGGATAAAATTTTCTAAATGGGGTGTACTCAATTATGCTGAGCACTGTTAAGTGATGGTAAAAAACTGAAAGCTACAACTGGTGTGTTATCAAGTAAAGAAAATGTAGGCAAAGTTGCAAATTGTTGTGTGGTTGGAAAAGGGGTTTGATGTATTAACGCCAGAGTGTACTGAGTGTAGTCACTGCAAAAAGAAGAAGCTCTAAATAAAATAACATGTTACCAGGAAAAATAAAAAAACAATTTAGTGCTTTACTTAAAAATGTGACATTAAAGATTTACATTAAAGGTGTACATTAAAGTCCACTACAGTTTTTAAGCATTATTTTTCCCTTTTTATTTTAAAATAAAATCCAAACTAATAAATGTAGTAAGAAAACACGTTTTTTTTTATTTCATATTTTTAAAGATTTATTTTGATTGAATATTAACTAAATAAAAAAGAGTTTTAAAATTATATATACAGCTAAAGTCTGTATTCTGTATTATTAGCCCCTGTTTATTTTCCCCTCAATATCTGTGATTTCAAGATTTTTTCAACACATTTCTAAACATAATAGTTTTAATAACTCATTTCTAATAACTGATTTATTTTATCTTTGCCATGATGACAGTAAATAATATTTGATATTTTTCAAGACACTTCTATAAAGCTTAAAGTGACATTTAAAGGCTTAACTAGGTAAATTAGGTTAACTAGGCAGGTTAGGGTAATTAGACAAGTTATTGTATAACGATGGTTTGTTTTGTAGACTATCGGAAAAAAACTTAGCTTAAAGGGGCTAATCATTTTGACGATAAAATGTTTTTTAAACAATTGAATACTGCTTTTATTCTAGCCGAAATAAAACAAGTAAGACTTTCTCCAGAAGAAAAAATATTATTAAACATATAGTGAAATATTCCTTGCTCTGTTAAACATAATTTGGGAAATATATAAAAAAAAAAAAAAGAAAAAAAAATTAAAAAGGGGCTAATAATTCGGACTTTAACAGTATATTATAATTAGAGGAAGGGTTGTAAATGGGAAATGAAATTAGTATTGCAAAACTTCAGTTGCACTGAGAAGTTCTGCTTTCGTTTTTTCAGTCATTGCTTCTCAGATAGCTCTAACAAAATCATTTTACAAGGACTAGACGACTTTCCATCTCCACATCTAGAAATTACTATCCATTACAGTTCAAAGAGCCACAAAAACAAATTTATTGTAAATAAAAATCCCATGAATGAGCTATTTGTAAATTAACAACTTTGACTATTTAAATCCTGTTTTAATAAAGTTAGACCCTAATTTCTTCATCCCGCTCTGCTTTTGTGTTTACCACAGATGTTTGATGTGTAAAACCAAGATAACTTGAGATATTTTCATCCAGATGCATCTCTGTGCATTCAAAAAGGTAGAACGCATCTACCTGTCATCCCAGGATATTCAGGGACATTCACCCAAGCAAGGCTGCTCTCCTGAATGTCTGTCAACATCAGAAAACGTCAGCCAGAGCTGTGATGAAACTGGCAGAGTTAAGTGACCTTGGATGATTTGTACCGATGCTGAGATTGTCACATGACCAAACAGCAATGCCATTTAGGGTTTACACAGCTCACAAAAGAAAGACTGAAAAGATTTGTTTTGTTTTGATTTTTTTAGTTATATATAATATATATCCACACTCATACCACGGTTCACAAACTTCAAGATATTTAACAACAACACCACCAGAGCTTTGATTGGATGCTCAATCATAAACCCCGCCCCCCATACATTCATTCTTTCATTATTTGCAGATATACTAATGATCTATTTATTACAGACGTGAATAATTTACAATAAAATAACAATTTTCGTTATTCAATCTTTTATACTACAGTGATCGTACCCTGTTCGTCCTTCAGAGATGCGTCTCGTCTCAGCTCTGATAACAGAAAGGGCGTTGAATTCTTCTGGAAAACGGTAGAGGGGTTTGCTGCAGACGGCAAAACGTCTAGTCCGATAATGAAAGGGTCTCATCGATGCTCCGGAGCTTAATCCCAGGCAATCTTGAGCTCTTGAAAGGTTTTCAGTTAAACACGCACCTAAACATGGAAACCAGGACTACAACTTCAGTACCAGCACACACACACACACACACACACACACACATACAGAGAGAGGAGAAAAACTGCATATTAAGACATACAAACTCACAAACTGAGACTGCCTTCAAAACTCGTTTTGGGGAGCACCCTCACAGAAACCATTTAGAGAACAATGAACACAGGACTATTGGACTATTTAACGGTGTGACAGTGGTTTTCCTTTGATTTAGTCAGAACATGTTTAACCAAACAAATACAAAACGGTATAGACACCTGATCTTGGCAAATTCGTGATCTGTGTATGTAGCAAACTGTGTATACAAATCCGCGGTGTGGCTGAATAGTTTGCTAGCCTTTGGAAAGGAATCCCGATATAATATATTTGAATATTTGAGCCTTGGCAGACGCTACTATGTAGAAATCTCACATTTAGATCGCTCTTAAAACTGAGAATGTAAAGAATGTTGCCGTGAGTTCAGTTTTTGTTTTTTTTTCTTCTCTTTCTTTCACCCAGCAGCTTTCAGATTAGTTTGATAATCTGAACACAACTGTCCAGCTCCGAAAAAAAAGGTGTACAAGGAAAAAAAAGTGCCCCAAAAATATTGCCTCAGCAACCGTTTTCATCTCTCCTCCCCTCCATAATCTCTTGCTACATTCCTTCCCCGAGCTCTCTTGTGTGTCAAATTAGAGAAACTTTGATTTAGTGCAAAAAATCCTTGTTTTTTTTTCAAAAGTGAAACCTTTTTACAGTTGTGAGAGGCATCAAGTGTGCAGGTTGATGACATGGGAAAAAACAAAACAGCACCAATGAGACAAAAGGGCGATTTTCAAGGGTGATAATCTGAGCTCAAACTAATTTCAAAACAACAACAACAACAACGACAACAAAAAATAAAAAAGGACAAAAAAAAGAGAAGAAACCCCTTAGTGATCATTCCAAAACTTTTTTGTCAAGTGCTTCTTTGCCATTGGTCCGCGAGTAGGGCTCAAAGGCGGAGGAGCTCAGGTATCGGGCGGAAAGTTCCTGCAAGTTCCCTGCAAGGGATCCAGCCATGCCGAGCGGGGTGGAGGAAATACGTGAGGCGACCGACCCGAGCAGAGAGGGCATTGGGAAGCTGAACAGCCCGTGGGCAGGTGGGGATCCCTGCAGTCCCGTGACTGTCCCAGAGCTGGTCACGGTTGGCAGCGGTGGACTTCCTCCCGCTGTGCCCGAGCTGCCGGCACTGCTGCTGCTGCTGCTGGAGGAGCCTCCGTTAGCTGTGATCCCTAGCGATGGCCCACGCAGAGCTGAGCCCAGCGACGAGCTCCCGCAGTGGGGCAGCAGTCCTGGCAGGCCCGGTGGAGTGAGGAGACGGCCCTGCTCCAGGAGGCGCAGGACGCTGCAGGTGGCGGCCGTCTCAGAGACCACCGAGCGCAGCTCTGAATCCTTCCCCTGATCCTTCTTCTGCTTGGTGCGCCGGTTCTGGAACCACACCTTCACCTGACAGAGGATAAACAGAGAGAAATTAGGTTAGAAAAGATAAATAACACGAGGAATGATGTGAGCTAGCATAATGCTACTAATGTTAATTCCACACTGAATTTGGAACGAAAGAAAGAAAGAAAGAAAGAAAGAAAGAAAGAAAGAAAGAAAGAAAGAAAGAAAGATTGAAAGAAAGTTGGTGTTATAAAGTCATGCCAACTACATATTTTTACAGCAAGTATGGAACTTAAATGTTACTATAGTTGAAGGAAGAATTATTAGCCCCCTGAATTATTAGCCCCCCTGTTTATTTTTCCCCCCAATTTCTGTTAAACAGAGAGATTTTTGTCAGCACATTTCTAAACATAATAGTTTTAATAACGCATTTCTAATAACTGATTTATTTTATTTTTGCCATGATGACAGTAAATATATTTGACTGGATATTTTTCAAGACACTTATAATCAGCTAAGAGTGACATTTAAAGGCTTTACTAGGTTATTAGGTTAACTAGGCAGGTAAGGGTAATTAGGCAAGTTATTTTATAATGATGGTTTGTTCTGTAGATTATCGACAAAAATATACAGCATAAAAGAGCTAATATTTTTGACCTTAAAAGACTTTGACCTCAAAAAAAACTTTCTTTGGAAGAAAAAAATATTATCAGACAAACTGTGAAAATTTCATTGCTCTGTTAAACATCATTTGGGAAATATTTAAAAAAGAAAATAAATTCAAAAGGGGTTTAATAATTCAGATTTAAACCATAGATATCATTTAATAAGTGTTTAAACTGGTTAAGATTAAACACATTCTGGGATTTAAAAATATTTGAAAGTGTTTATTAAATAAAGGTTTATTAAATAATATAAATAAATATAGATAATATAATATAATATAATATAATATAACAATATAACATAAATGTACTAAATTTAGAGTATTAAATATGATATTTCTATCATAGCTAAATATGGTCAGATTGTATATGTTTAAGTTGAATCCAATGAAATCAGAGTTGCAATTTGATGTGTATTTTAGGGTGGTAAAAAAAAACACTATAAATGGGGAAAAGAATCCCTGTGCACATAAAAAGGGGAACTAAAATGTAAATGTTGTAAGTGACACTAATTTTAAAATGAAACAGCATAAATGTTACTATTAAAATGTAAATAATAATGTGTATATTCTTGAATAACACAGCAACATAACTTCCTTTTGCAAGGATGTCTGGATCAATACTGTTTTGAACCAAGTAATTGTACTGTATCCATTTAATTTAGGTTTACAAAGAAAGAGCAAACTGTAATTTCCAGACAACTCGTGTTTAGATCAAATTCCAATAGCAAAACAAAGTCCTATGACATACATTTAAACTCCATAGAGCAAATGAAGTCCGCCTTATATTCGCTGTATACTTCAAATGATCGATAACAGCTTCACAGGAATAAGAACAAAGGAGAATGACTAACATCACGGAATTGAGTCACACGGTTTAACCGTCACTCTTATAAACAGCTTAAATGCATGGCAACGGCAGAAATAATCTTTAAACACTGTGTATTAAAAAATAATTATGTATCAGTTAGTTATATAAGTGCATGCCTCAATGTTTATGAATGTTGTAATGGAATGCTAAATATTGAGTTTTCAGATTACTAAATCACTAAAATCCACATTTGTCATTTGTATTTATTTAATGTTTTGCGAAAACCATGAACCCAGAAGGTCAAGGAATTACCAGCAATTACGTTTTCTAAACACAATTCTTTCCCTCTCATTCTTGACGCATTTTTGCCTTTTAAAAAACAAACAAACAAACAAACCAAAAAACACACACACATTGCTGGTGCACTTTCACAAATGCATGACTTTCCACAGAACATTCTGTGTTTCCGAACACAATGTTAATTTCATGAAGCTGTCATTAAGGAGCACTTCACCCTCCTCATCAGGCGGCCAAGAAGAGACACGGGAAGCTTTAATGTAATCAAGGCATGGATTTGAACTGCGCTGCTGCACGGGGCATTAGAGAGGGCATTAGTGAAGCGAACTCTATTGTGCACCCTGTGTTAGCAGCACCGATCTGCCTCAGGGCTTTAAATGTCGTAATTTCGGTCCACAGGAGAGCAGAAGAATTTTAAAGTCGTTAGTGGGGCGATGATGTGATAGAATGTGACATAGTTCAAATGGCCAATAGAATTAGAAACATTGAGACGGCATTGTCGGTTTGCAGGTGTTCAGAGAGTTTAATTAGTGCATCCCTGACTGACAATACACATCACCCAGAAGAAATGAGTACACCCTAACAGATTAGTTTTTTAGAAAGATTGATTCTGAGATATTTGTGCAAATCTCGTTTATTGGTTTATTTTACATTAGATTAAATAAGACAGAACTAGAATTAATTTAACAAAATAACTTTAAGAAGCCCTGGTGCAAAAATTACAGCGCCCAGCAGAAATGAGTACACTCTAACATATTTGTTTTTTAGAAAGATTGATATTTGTGATGCTTTACACTGAGATATTTGTGCAAATCTAGTTTATAGGTTTATTTTACATTAGATGAAATAAGACAAAAATAGAACTAATTTAGAATTTAATTTAAAACTAGAACTGGTGCAAAAATGAGTGTATTTGCAAGGAGAACACTTAAATATTATTATTATTATTATTATAGAACAAAAAATCTGTTTATTAAATTTAGTTGATTGTTGTGTAGGTATTTTTTTTTGCATCATTTGAATGCATTTGAAATTTAATTTATAATTTCTATGTATAACAATGTATATATTTGTAGAATTTAATTGTATAATATATAATCCAATATTTAATATGCAGTGCATAATTGAATACAGCCCAATTTTGAAAATTAATTTTTGTATCCATTTCTCAGTAGTTATAGGCAATGTATTATGGTGCATTTGAACAAAACAGATTTATTAAATAAATATATTAATTAAAATAATATTTTAGTCAGTTATTTGAAAATTGAAAGATAATACAATTAAATGCAAGCAAAATATTGCAAAAATAAATTATAACCTACAAAATTTCACCTTTTTTGTTTTTTTTTTTTTACAAAGTTTTTGCTTCTCTTAATTTTTCCTCTTTATTAAAACCGTTATCATAAGTTATTTTATTATATAAGCTCCAGATTTGGCTTCAGTACTGACTAATCTAATGTATATGTAAACTCAAATATAATATTGTATAGCTTCCCATAAAAAATATTAATTTAAAAGAGAGATTTGTGAGGAGTGTACTATATATATATATATATATATATATATATATATATATATATATATATATATATATATATATATATATATACATATATATATATATATATATATATATATATATATATATATATATATATATATATATGATTTGAAATTATTTTATTTAAAACTTAAAAAATGTGTTTATATGCAAATTATTTATATTTTTTTCCCCAAGACTTTTCTTATATTTTTAATGCATAATGTATACTTTTTCTAATCCTAAAATTGTTAAGTCACCATAGTCTAGTTTTAATAAATATACCTGTTTCGTTAAAACATTTGTTATAATATGTATAATATTGATAAATGTTGTACTCATGGTGTACTCGTTTATTCTGAGCAGTAGGTACTTTATATAATGAATATTTAATCTACAATTTGAGTAAATAAATTAACACAAATAAATAACTAAAGCCTTAAAATTGGTAAACACAGCAATGTAATTTTGATTTATCATTTTCCAGTGACTTATTTTCCCTAATAAAAGCAGTGCTTGGTCACGCAAGCATGTGATATAATGAACATGTTCACTGACGAATAAACAAATAAAAACATAGGATCCAAAATTAGCCTTACTACTGCAGTCAGAGTTTCCCCGCACTGCAGATTATCCAGGGAGACACGGAGGGAGAGGGAGAGAGAGAGCGAGAGGGATAAAAAGAGGTTGAGAGAGAGAGAGACAGAGTGCATGTACAGTTCAGTCATGTAATCTCAAGCTTGTGACCTCTTACTGACCCCTGTGCAAAGCATGTGCCGCAAATGCATCACTAGGCTTATTTTTGTAAAGCGGGCCTTTATGCCACTAACAGACCATCAAACTATTGCACTGCTGAAGAGGGCAGAAAAAGGGAATTGTCCAGAAACAACAAAATGCGATCAGATTGTTGATATTTTAGGTTGCCTTAGGGTGATCAAAATGCAAATAAATGAAATATTAATATCATGAAGTAAGTGCATTTTATTTTCAGGTAGCTCTGTGTGTTTTGGTAAAGAGCCTCCGCAATGCACTTCTTTATACATTGAATAATAATTATGCTAGTGCATCAGACATGAGTCACGTGGAAAGACATATTTGTGAGAGGCAAATTAATTATTTTGCAATTGTATGGCAGTGGCTGTCTTCAGTGGTCTTTATAATGTATTTGCAATAGTGTTTGTGTATCACTATTTGCATTCGAATGTGTACCTGAGTTTCAGACAGGTTAAGTTGCCGGGCAAGTTCAGTTCGTTCCCGTCCCACAACATACTGACACCGCTGAAACTCCATCTCCAGTCTGTATAGTTGCTCTGCTGTGAACGAGGTCCTAGTGCGCTTTGGTCGGTCTAGATCCAAACCCTTGGGGAGAATAATTTCTCGAATCGACCCTTTGGCATCTACATGTGAAGAGGAAAATGTGTTCAGAAAATTGTCATACCTGCTATAAGACTAATATTAAAATTACTTGAGATAAGCAGAATATGTTATAAGTTTTAAAAAATGCTAAAATGCTTTTTCTTTTGAGAAATTAATATTGGTAGTCATGCAAATCGTATTAAACATTGCACAATTTCGATTGCTAAATAACCAAAGCATTTGATGTTTTTATTAAATAAACCCTTGTCCTGCCTGAATGCTGTTTTTGTTGTTGCAATATAAATGCCAAACAAATGCTGATTAGAACAATATTATTTTATTAACAAACAAAATTACATACTCTTACAAAAAATCTGTAAGCAGAAAAATGCTAAATTAAATTAAAGTTCAAAGCAATTTTAAATAAATTTGAAAAATGGCATAAATCACAAATAAATAAAAATACTGTCATATAAATAGAAAAACTATTTTCTATTTTAGCTGTAAAATTTATAATCGTTCTGCTGTCAAAACAGATTAAGTAATAATAAAATTGTTAATAGTAAAATAAGTTTTTAATGACGTACATGAATGCAAATAGGAAGAGAAATGCGTTGTTTAAAACAGATATAAAATATTTTAAAACATTCATCAAACACATTAGCTGGTGTGTTTTTGTATGTGTGTGTATCTCTGTGGAGAATGTGCTCTGGTGTGCTTAACCCTAAAAATATATATATAAATCTTTAAATATTATTTACGAATTGTGACAACTGTAAAATTACTATTAAAAACACAGTGGTTTATTTAATTATTCAACTTGAAAATAAAAAAGACTGCATTAGCTGTTAAATTTTAACAGATGAAATTACACAATAATTTCATAAGGTTAATTTCCTCATATTTCAATAGGCCTCTGAGACTGACCTAGATTTAGCTTCACAACCTAAATAAATTAATGGATCTGATTGCTCTCCAGAATTTCACAATCAGCTGACACCAGCAGGAGGGGCTTCACAAATATTCACAATTTAACACAAATATAGACAAACTGCTTTTAGCCAATTGATCGCATTATAATAGCTAGAGCTTAAATAATTACAGCTTCTCTGTAAACGTATTGTGAAAAATGATAAATCTACAAATAAACTGCTTTGTGGGCTCCACAATATAAATGAAAATTGTGACTAAGTAAATGTAAGATGTAGTAAAATAAATTTAGATATATAAAAATGGAGCAAATATAAATAAGAATGAGAGATTATAAAGCAGAATAACTCCAAAAATAATAAACAACATCCAAATAAATGTACATTATCGTTATGGACAATAGTAAAGTATTGCTTACATAGCTAAAATTTTTAAAAACAACCATAATCATGCAAAAGTAATTTCAATCATTTTTAATTATTAGATTTTAGCATTTATGTAAAACATTTATAATTTTAATGCACAGCTGAAATTAGTCTAAATAGCATTTACAATTATCATTAACCAAAAGGTAGCACAAATTTTTATTTTAATTATCAAGCCATTAACTGCACCATTACAGTGAGCAAAATTAAAGTATTATTTTTTTCAACAATATTCATACTTTTTTCTGTTATCAGCTTAGTTTGTATCAATTTGCATCATCTACACTTGTGCACACTCAAATCTATACACACTTGCCGATGGAGGAAAAATAATAAAAATCCAGCGACTAAAACTGACACAAAAAGCAAAATGAAAAGTTCTTGTTATATCGATTTCTTGTTTATTTTATTAGTATTTTTTGAGGGATGGGAGCAAAATGTGCAGAAAGCTCCCAGGAGTGTTTTTAAACTCACCCCGAACTAGAATCCTCCGGCAGTAGTCAGGATCTCCTGAGCTCGCCCGGCTCTTTTCACAGTTTTCCACCGCTCCGGATGGAGAGAAGGACTCCTGCTGGTCCTTCAGGAACGTTTTTGAAATGCTCCCCTGGGAATCCTTTCCCTCTTTCCCCTCTTTTAGTCCATTCTTCAGCAGCATTCCGGACTCTGAGTCTTGACTGTAGCGGACTTCCATAGTCTCGTATCCTCTGCGAAGAGTTCTCCTTCTTTTTCTCCTTGTTGGGCAGAAATAACTGTTTGGGGACGGACACACACTGCTTATTGTGGGTAATATAGGTTTGGTCTTTCTATAAAACAGCAGCTTGGAATCAGAGTCAGATAGCTAATGTGCCACCAGCACTTGCCCAGTCCACTGATCTGCCCTATTATCTCTGTGCAGACTCACTTGCCCAATGATCATAGACTTCTCACCCAAATTCAACAGCAATTTAACAGCTCCTCTCCTTGCAACATTCACATCAGGCTGATCTCCGGGTAATCAGAACTGTGGACGGACGCATGCTCGCCGCTTCAATTGATTACGGTAATTTTGCTGCCTCCACATTTGCGTAACCTCATGAATACTCTAAACTGTTTGGGAAATACACATTGTCCTGATAGAGGGGTCCGCTCACTCCGACCCCTCTCTCCGCCCTCGTTCGCACAGGATCAAGGGAGATGATTTGCCTCGAATCGTCACCACGCACAATCACAGCGCCAAAGGACCGCCAGAAAAGTTCCACTTCATTCCTCGATGCCCCGGCACTGGCAGTTGCCCTGCTGTTGGGCTGTAGACGTTGGCTCGGGGTAACTTTGTGCGCAGGCTGACAAATCTCCCCCCGGATAACGGCCCGATACCAGACGCTGAACCCTCGGAGCTAATACAAGCAAAGACCGAAAAGAGATAGGGAAAGATCGGTAGAGAGCAAAGAGAGAGGGAGAGAGAGAGAAAGAGAGACAGAGAGAGAGAGAGAGAGAGAGAGAGAGAGAGAGAGAGAGAGAGAGAATGAGGGAGGCGGAGAGACCTGAAATACGAAAAAAAAAAGGAATCCACTTCGCTCGGAATCTGTAGTGGTAATGAACACGGATTCACAAAAGAAAGGAGATGAACACAAGGGAACTCTGTCGAGCACTGGACAGTGAGCAACAACCACCTCGAGTTACCCAGCACCTCTAGTACAACCCCAAAGCAAACACTACGATCACTCAGCCTATAGGAAACCTACTAAAGAACGCCAAAAAACTCAACCTGCCCAAGATCCCAATGCTAACACCCAAAACGACCCCCTCCTCCTCCTCCTCTCTCCCACTCCTTCCACACCACTACACACCCACCCACTCAGTCTCGCCTATTTTCATTGTCAACGCAACAATATCTGGGGGAACAGCAGTGGTCTGTAATCCAATAAGACCATTGATTAGGCTACAATGATTCAATTCAAGCCAATGGTTGTGAGCAGGGAACAGGCTCGGACCCTTCTTGTCACCTTGCTGGGCCAGAGGCCCTCTTCATGCTGAACTCCCCCCTCCCGAAGCCATTCAGTCCTTTATGGGAAACGGAGAGCAAAAGGAGTGAAAGATGGCAATTATCTAATTGGACTATTAACAAACAATTCTGTGAGTGTGTCTGGTAGGGAGCAGAAGAGGATGGGGAGGGGGTACTGGACTAACTTCATTTAGCGAGTGTGTGGGGCAGCCTGTTGGAGAGAGGGAAAGGTTGTTTAAAGAAAAGATGAGAGGGAGGGATTGTTTAAAGAAAAGGTAAGAGGAGGCTACGAAAGGGGGCCGCAGGGGCAGCCGGATGATTCTACGCTGAGCTTGGGAAAAAGAGTTTGGTGGGACGTGCACCAGCTGTGGTCCGAGACGTCCCAGGTCAACAAAAGATGAAGATGTCCCGCATAAAGACTTGAGGACATAAACTGTCTCAGCACAGAGGCATCTTTAAATATTGCAAGCTTCTTTAGCCGGCATGCCCCATACAGTAACATCTAAAAATAACTAAATCTCTTAGGTTTGGGATGGAAGGTTACCTACCATGCAATAAGTCACTAAAATTATCTCTTCAGTTACTGATCTCTTGAGGTTCTAATAAACACCATTAAGTAATGAAGTACCTTGAAGAACTAGTATGCACCATTTTGTAAAATCATTTTTGTCTTTTTCATGATATGACAGTATTGACTGATAGAAATCACAGTTTAAAAGAGAATAAAAAGGCACCCCAAGTAAGGAATTGAACTCAAATGGCCTAAAGCAAAAAACTGATATAAACAAATATGTGAAAGCGCTGCCTCTGAAAGCAAACTTTTTTGAGTTTCTTTCTTCTGTTGAACACAAAAGAACCTGAAACCAGTAGACACTGACTTCGATTGTACTTTTTTGTTGTTGGCTACCCAAGATTCTTCAAAAATCTTTTGTTTTCAAAAGAAAAAAGACCACTTGTAGGTGAGTATAAATATATAATCTCTCAAAAAAGGTTTTTTCTAGTTTACTATAGAATACTTCTTTAAAAAAAAAAAAAAAAACAGAAACTATACTTTGTATATCCTTCTCTGAAATGTACATATGTACTGCTCAATAATACTTATTATTGCCCTAAAGTATACTTGGCTTTTACTAACAGAAAATTTTTAGTATATTTGGCTAATGTTTGTTCATTGATATATAATTAAAAGTATAATTACATATTATAAGTATACTTGGTCTGCAGTTGTTTTTATTATTTTGATTAAGTGGCCTATTCGTTTTTATTCATTATATTACTATCTATCTATCTATCTATCTATCTATCTATCTATCTATCTATCTATCTATCTATCTATCTATCTATCTATCTATCTATCTATCTATCTATCTATCTGTCTGTCTGTCTGTCTGTCTGTCTGTCTGTCTGTCTGTCTGTCTGTCTGTCTGTCTGTCTGTCTGTCTGTCTGTCTGTCTGTCTGTCTGTCTATCATCTAACTATCTATCTATCTAAAAATACTTATTTTGCAACACAAATAAGCTTGAATCTTGACTAGTTGTGTACCTAAAGTGTACTGCTGTTACATTTAGAATACCTTTAAAATATTATATATGATAATTTATTCCCAAGAGGTGTTCAAGCAGTATACTTACAATAATAGTTCTAGTACTAAACGTACAGTTTTTCTCAGTGGCTTTAGTGCATTTCTCACAACACTATTTACATTTGCACAACAGTAAATGCATTTCTCAAAACAATTCCTGCAAAACCACGTCACTTGCTCTAAATGGATAGCTCATTCCTCAAAAGCAAGTATTTATGTCAATCAAAGTGTCAGTGTCATCAAGATGAAAAGTCCTGACACCTTTGTTTATGAACAAGATTTTTCATTATGACAGTTTACTCTGTAAATTTTTTCCAATGCAAGACTTTGGAAACAATTTGCACAGCCAATTGAAAATTACAGTAAAGTTAGATATCACTGAATTTAGTAAGATATCTAGGTACAAGACACTGAATATGTATGTTTCACAATTTTACTGCATATGCTATGTGCAATTCTAATTTATTCACAGCATTGTGCAAAAGAATAAATACACCTTTATTTACAACATAAACTTCCTTTGGGTAGAGCTGCGCACAACTGTAAACAATATTGCAGTACATATTGGAACTGAACCTAAAATATTCATAGGTATGTAAATCATTCATAAAATTGTTCAATTTAGAAAATATTTTCAGGAAAAAAGTTCTAAAAATGCTTATAAAATTAGCTTGACAGATTTTGACAACTAGTTCAACATTTTGTATGTGATAACTCAAGTAATGAAATGAGGTTATTAGTTTTATATGGACTGACTATTCAGCATTCACAAGTGTAGTTAATTTTGACTGACATGACATAAGCGAATGATAATCTTATAAAACAGCAGAGAGCTGTATGAAAGCAATTGATGCATGTCCAAAAGCATTTGCAATTTGTTGGAAGGAATAAGAAACTGCTACTATGATGTGCACAAATGACTAATTGTTTTGAGAAATGCATTAACTGTTGTGCAAATGTAAATAGTGTTGTGAGAAATGCACCAACGCGATGGAGAAAAACTGTAATACATGAAGTATATGCTTTAAATATAATCCATTCTACGTTGTTTAAGTACTTAATCAAATTAATTTGAAGCATTTTTACAAACGTTAGCCATCCGTTTTCCAACATAGCAGATCAAACATATGTTTATGCTGGTGTGTTTATGTATAAGCACAAATGTCTATACTGGTGCAATAACTAGATGGCCACCTAACCAGTGTAAACCAACATGGACTAGTATGCAAGTTAAATTCTTATTTAGTCTGTGCCAATAATAGAAACCAATGGCAGAAACTTTGTGCTGTGGATTTTATGTTTGTTTTTATTAACAAGTGGAGTGTAATGAGGGTTGATGTACTATTGGGCAATGGGATTGGACTAAAAAGCAGGTCTTTGAGAGCCAGCAGAACTTGCATGCATCTGACATGTCAGAAAACATTTGACCCTGTACTCACGTAAATTACTCATCAATCTTTTGATAAATACTAATTTTGCAAGCATTTGAATATGAAAGACAAAAATTCCACAGATTTGACAGGGTCTAAAGCCTCACGGCACAACCATTTGTTTAGGAAATTGTTGTCCTGACCTTCACTTTAGTCACTTCTGTCATAACAAAAGCAAACAAAACATTGTGAAATGCTAATATTTTGAATATAACATATTTTTGGCTTTCATCAAGTTTTTTCGTTGTTGATATTTCTATATGAAAGTTATTCAGATATTCTCAAATAAAGTATCTGTGAAGATCTCAAAACAATGTTAGTGCCATTTCCTCTTCCTCTCTGTATGTCACTATTGTGCCAGTACTGGTAAAGCCTCCAATCAGATGGTAAGTAAAGCTCACAGTGTCAGAATGACAAAACTCACCCACCTCATTTATTTACAGACAACAAAACACTTCAGCGTCAAAAGAGAAGAGGGACAAAGGGGAGATGGGCGGAAACACACACAGATAGAGACAAAAAGACAGATGGTGAGACATATCAATAGATAAATAAGAAACAAGGCACGACATGACAATACCTGTAAATGTGAAAGGTACATTTGGTGCAGCTCCTTTGAGACTGGGTGATGCATTTGGGAAACACAGCTCTCAGAATGCCAAGTTTTTAAACACCGCCTGTGGATTTTGAAAAAAACATAACAGGTGTGCATAAGAAGAATGGCAAATTCCAGGACTGTAATCACTTGAATAAATACAGAACACCTGCTTCATAAAATATCTGTAGATGCTATAAATGTCTAAAACTATTTGAACTCCGAATTTTCAACATTCATAAAATTTCATAATTATTTAAAATAAAAAAGAATAACAATAAGTCTAAAAATACGAAAAGCACTTTTTCCCTCCAAGTATGATAATTAAACGGAGATTTCTCCTTTCCTAAGGGAATAAATGAAGAATGTTGCATATAATCCCTCAAGCAAAGCTCTTATTACTATTTAGTGTGGACACATCATGGTCAGAAGCAGCTTTACAAAAATAACAGATAAAAAATTTAGTAAGAAAAATGACTAACAAAGAAATTTTAAAACATTGCAAATGACGAAAGTAAAATTCAACAAGTCTCAGTCAAAAAAGGTTTGGAGTGCATATTTGATGCATAAAAAGTTAGGATGGATCTTCCTCTGCTTGTCAATCTATAAACGAACACTTGCGATGGGTTCATGTGATCGGTCAGATTAGTATGTACCGATCGAGGCATAAAATGTGATTATCGGCTGATATCTCTGGCCGATCGATCGGATCCCTAACATATAGTAAATTTAACATACAGTTGAAGTCAGAATTAATAGCCCCCCTTTACATTTTTTTTAAAAAATATTTTCCAAATAATGTTTAACAAAGCAAGGGCATTTTCACAGTAAGTCTGATAATATTTTATCTTCTAAAGAAAGTTTTATTTGTTTTATTTTGGCTAGATTTAAAGCAGTTTTTAATTTTTTTAAAACCATTTTAAGGTCAAAATAATTAGCCCATCTAAGCTATATTTTCTTCTGATAGTCTACAGAATAAACCGTTATAGTACAATAGCTTTCCAAACTATCCTTACCTGTCTAGTTAACCTAATAAACCGGTAACACTTTACAATAAGGTTCATTAGTTAATGCATATAACATTAACTAATCATGAACAACACATGTACAGCATTTATTAATTATAATTTAGCATTTACTAATGCATCATTAACATCCAAGTCCATGCTTGTTAACATTAGTTAATGCACCATGATTTAACATGAGCTAACAATGAACAACTGTATTTTCATTAACTAACGTTAACTAACAAGAACAAATACAGTAGTAAATGTTTTGTTCATTGTTTGTTCATGTTAGTAAATGCATTAATTAACATTAACTAATAAACCTTATTGTAAAGTGTGACCAATAAACCTAGTTAAGTCTTTAAATGTCACTTTAAGCTGTATAGAAGTGTCTTGAAAAACATCTAGTAAAATATTGTTTACTGTCATCATGACAAAGATAAAATAAATTAGTTATTAGAAATTATTTATTAAAACTATTATGTTTGAAAATGTGTTGAAAAAAAATCTGCTCTTCGTTGAACAGAAATTGGGGGAAAAAATAAACAGGGGGGCTAATAATTCTGACTTCAACTGTATATGGCCATACTGATGACTAAATCTTTTTGGTTTGAATTTATTTTAAAAAATTATTTTGTATATTTTATTTTAATCGTATATAATATTATTAGGTTATCACATTCTATTTTATTAAAAATATATTATATATTATAAAAATTATTATATATATAAAATATATTATATAAATATATTATTAATTTTAATAAAAAAAAGCTGTTTCAAACGCCACGTTAAGAATAACAAAACTATAATCGACAGAATAAAAAGTGTAATATTAACACTGCCACTAAATCAATGATACTTTTTAAAGCCTTTTATTAGGTTAGACTTAACAATTAGCACACATGACTAAATATCAACTTTATATAATTGTAAAAGAATATCTAGCACTGTCAGATAAACTGATGTGATATCAATAAATCTCCCTAATCACTAAGTAATGATCAGTTTGTAGATTTAAATACTGACAGACCACTGTACTTGTAGCATTGTGGCAATTGAAAAAATAAAAGTACAAAAATAGTATCTGCAGAATCACAACACAATAAAAAAATACAGTTAAAAATCAACTAACTTACTGTAACAGGGTAAAACATGCATCTAAAATACAGATTCTATTCGACACCCCCAACAAACACAAGTGCGGTCTTACACTGCTAATACACCCATTATCAGACAAAGTGTGTTTTGGCTGCAAAAGAGACAGAGGGGGAGAGACTTGAGTCCTATCTTGCTCTTAATAGCTCATTAGTAGGGCTAAGCAGGCTCTCTTCTGTATCGCTAGCACCTTTATTCTCCTAATGTTCCCCGTACCTCTTTCTGCCCTCTAAATGTGTCAAATGTGCACAGAGAGACCAAGAACAGCCAAAACCTGGGAACGGTTTCAAAACATACTATGTTGCTTCCACAGAGGGATTGCTTTGAAATATCCTGAAAGGGTCATCCTTTTTTGTGTTGTGGGCTTGAAACAGGCAGCTGCTTCCGTCTAGTTAAAGTATGAAAGTTCAGGTGTTTGAATCCTTACATGACACGTGAAAGCAAACAATGCCTGCGCTTAAACTCAGCACCAAAAGGCATAATATAATACCTTGAGCCCCATAAATGCACACCATATTCAAATACAGCAATACTACATCGTTTATGCAACAAAGATTTTTTATTTTTTTTTTGCAAATTTAAAGCATGAAAGAGAATTAAATAAACAAATATCCATTATATTATTCATATTACACCGCATATAATATTTGGCTCACTTCAACTGAATATATGCTGCAAAAATAACATTTCATCAGAAAGGCTATAGGGGTTGATTTTCGTATATGCATTAGATATTTTAGACCCTATGCATTTATAGACACTCAATTATTTGACGTCTGGCACATTCAGGTCACAGATTCATTGTTTTACATGTAGCGGCTCAGAGTTTGGTATATTCACAAGGATTAGACAAAAGACCTGGCTTTTTTAAACGGAAGTGATTTTCACATAATTACTCTGAAGGGCATATGGTCAATGTTTCCTCTTTTCTCTTCCATGCTGTGACCAAAAGCCTCTCATTCAGATATATGAATCAATATCTCAGTCTCTTCTCTCCTGTTCTAGCAGTGTTAGGACCACCTTCAAATCATAATAGATCCTATAATACCAGCATAAAAATAAAACACAGCTTTGTGTAAGTGTGTCACCCTGACCTGGAGTCTGTGTCTCTCAGGCTGAGCTTTCTCATCATGTATAGAACATTTTGTGAGGGTCTAATATGGAGTTTCAGAGCCATAATAGGTGGAGCAGGAGGGGTGTTTGTAGCCACGGCTCTCATCTTTGAGACGAAATCGCTGACAATCACTCCAATTTCAATTAAATGAGTCAGGCTGCAGAGAGATGAGGAATTTGTGCATGTTTCAGTTTTCTTTTATGCTCAATAAAAGCTTGAACAAAAGCAAACGTGGTCTTGTAAAATTAAAAAAGTGCAGTCATTACGTTTTTAAAGCATTCAAAAGGCACACTAAAGCTTTGATGTTTACAGGGGAAAAATGATTCAAATTCAATAATCTAAACAAAGAACCTGTAAATATTTGTGAACATTTAATGATTTTCTGTTCTCTTATTTTCTTTTCACTTCACACAAAGAAAACCAACTAATATGCTTGCACTGTTAAATGCATGCTCTTTTAACCAACTACTTCTTTAAAGGAAAAATGTATGAATAAGTTCCCAGTAGGACAATCTGCAGTTATAAAACATGCAGCGTTTAGGCTTTTTAGGATAAAGATCTCCCTCCCCCTTCTGGTGTCCCACTTTAGCTTGGTTTCAGGATTTCATCTGTAAAGCTCTTCTTATAGGAGCATCCTCCTAAAAACCTCAATCTGTTTCCGTACACGAGTTTGAGAGTAACGTAAATTAATGCGACGCACTGGCTGAATATAATAACTTACACTGAAGATTTGCAGGTGCAGGTAACGTTATGGTCATCGGTAGACATATGCGAGGCTCTGCAAGACTGATTCAAACAGTTGCAGCCAAATACAAAGTCTAATTTGTACATTGCTACTACCTCAGTGTTTTCTTTTTTGAAAGTAACTTAACTTCCGTGAAGCTGGGAACACATACTAGCGTTGAGATTTCAATTAATAGCCAAGCCACCTTCGAAATAGGTCTGAAGGTGCCTGTAATACAAATTAGAATGAGCGAGGATAAATTGTTTATGTTTTATACAATTCTGGAGAGCAAACCGACCTTAATCTCGTTATCCACAGTTTCCAAAGTGCTTGCCTTTGGCGCTTCTTCAGCCTCCTACAGTTTAGCGACTGACGCCATCTTCTGGTGATGTGACGACATCACTTGCTAGTTACTAGAGGATAACTTTTGACCTCCGATAAATTTTACTTTATGTTTTTGAAAATTAAGTAAGCTATTTTAAAGGGCATTGTTTGTAAAAATATTAACATGTTAAAAAATATTGTGATGTTCACAAATCACACTGATATCCAAAAAATATTGCTTTTGACAATATGAGGCAAAATATTTCCATGTTTGACATTTTAGCTGTTTAAATGGTTAGAAAACATAAAAAAATAGTAAGTTAATGTTATAGAATGTTATCAATCTATTTAACGGGCCGTTATCAATGGCTCTGATAGATATGGGCCAGTAGGGGCCCTTTTGCACTGGTAGGCTCAGAAGGCTGTTAACATCCATCCACATGCACTGTAAAAAATGCAGGGATCCACACAATTCATTTATGTTGTCCCAACACAAATTGATTAAGTTAACGTAACAATTTTAACAAATTTAGCCTATATACAAAAAATAATAATAAATTAAAAAAACATGGTCCCAATGAAATGTCAAGAATTGTGTTGTTTCAGCTAATTTTAGTTTAAACAAGTAAAAAATGTTTTTTGAGTGTGGTTAGTCAGCTATACTAATAGAGAAGACTCCAGATCCAGATCTGTTTTGCATTACTGTGACGGTTGGGTTTAGGGTTGGGGAAGGGGTAGATGTTAATACACATTACAATTAATGCGAAAATTAATAAATAATAAAAATAACTTTCTTTAAGTTCTGGACGCAGTCACATGTGATCTATAGGTGATTAGCCATGTGGATGCATGATTACAGTCTTCTGAGCCTACCAGTAGGCTCAGAAGGCCTCTACAGGCTCATATCGATCAGCTGATAAACACTGATAACGCCCATTCAATGGAGCGGTGACATTTTTATCAGTCCTCAGATAGTTAAATCCTGGTAAAAAAAAAAAAAAAAAACAATAATCAAAAAATTGTTGAGAATTAGAAAATATCATTGACCTCTTTATAAAAACAATGTAAGTCTGTGAGCCTGAGGTATCCACACTGTTTTACCACAACAAAAATTAATATAAGTTTTTGACGCTGAAAAAATATTCATAGGATTAAAACATTTCTTTAAGATAACTAGTTGCAAAAAAAAACTAATTAAATGTAGTAATTTTTTATGAACTTAATTTTTTTTTGATGAAATGTATTTGTTTAAATTCAGCCCATTTCAATTGTTTGCTGCCAGTTAGTAAATCCAAAGAATAATTTTAGTAAGTGTATACCATAGCAGCCAAACTGTTTTTACTACATTAACCATAGGGTAACCATGTAATTTGTAGTAAAACTGAATGGAGCCAATAAACCATGTTACTATATGCTTACTATAGGGGGGACAAAATCTTGTTTATTTTTCGTAACAGCAAAATAGTCAGATCTTACAAGTTACCTGACATTCTAGAAGAAACAACAATAGTTAATGCGGAGGAATAAATGCAGCATTTATAATAATTATAAAACAATTAAAAGTTCAACACTTGACAATTAATGTTAATTATTTAAAGACATTCCAAGAGGATACTTAGTTATTTGAGTGTCTAATTTGACTGTATGCTTACTGTTGTCTTTGTACACAAGCTATCTTACAGGTGATATTTGTGAGAGGAGCAAGTAAGGTGAGTTTTTTTGTAAATGTTCAGAATTGAGGTGGAGTAGACATGCTGTAGCAAAGCAGAACTCTTGTACTGACACATGACATGAACAATCAACAATGACAATACTGGCAACATTAACACATGTCACAAATATGCCTTCAAGAAAATAGGGTGATTTTAATGAGTCAGATGAATGAGTCGCTAGCCATAATCTCTTATCTTGTGATAAAGGTTTGAAAGAGGAACAGTGGTGAAGCTACTTATTCTCAGCCAGACAGAAGTAATCTTTCTAAAGCAACTTTGCGTTCGTTGACTTGGGTGAGTATCCATTTGAATTTCATTCTTCTGGAGAAAGCCTTATTTGTTTTACTTTGGATAGAATAAAAGCAGTTATTATTTTTTTTAATTGGGGAAAAAAAATAAACAGGGGTTCTAATATTTCAGGGGGGCTAATAATTCTGACTTCAACTGTATGTATATATACACACACACACACACACACACACACACACACACACACACACACACATATTACTGGATCTGGGTGAATCATTGTGAAGAAATGACAGCATAGTTCACCCAAAATACAACATCTGTCATCATTTATTTAGCCTCTACTTGTTCTAAACTAGTTTTTCTTTTTCTGTTGAACACAAAGATATACTGAGGAATGTCAGAAAGCAACAGCCAATGCCTTCCATAGAATTTATTTATTTTTGTTCTTACTATGGATGTTAAACCTAATGACTGCAGGTTTACCACAGTCTTCTGATACCTTGTGTTGCGCTTAAAAGCAGAAAGGTATACATAAAATGTTACAAGCTCTTTAATATTTCCATAGGAAATATTCATTTTTACAGTATTACACTTTATCAATGTTTTTGTATAAATAAAATACTGGGTCATTAAAGAGGAATTTTGTTTTGAATTCCCAGTCAAGGTGAAAATGTGACTTCCTGTTTGATTACTTCATATAGATTTATATGCATTTGCTTTTTCTTGTAGTCTAGTTATGACTTGTTCGAATATGTCAAATGATATTTGCATTGTTATGAAAGCTTGGCATTAGTATGTGAATGAAAAGGTTAACTTCATGTAGGTGACTTTTTAAGAAAACTAGCTTTTCAAGCTATGCATGTACCGCCTTTTCCATACTCAGGCACTCTCACTTGCGTTTCAAGGACAGCTGTATCCAGATCTCCACACAAAGCTCCAACAATGCTTAAGGTTAGATTGTCTTTCCCTTTTGGATTTATTTTAAGCACCTGCAGTTGACATGCTTGTAATGTAACATTTTGTGAGACATAAAATAGTTCCCTTTTTTCCTCTAGCTGTAATGATTGCTTACATCAGTTGAGAGTGCAAATCTTGTGATCATATAGATCATGTGTTATTTGGGAATTTTTGTAAATCAGATGGTGATATTTCTCAACCGCCTCAGTTTCTGTTTCTGTTTGTTTTTCTTTTAATAGAAAGAAGCCAAGCCATACTGGAATCTGTCTGTCAAAGTTTTGCGCGCAAAGATCCATCAGTCCTACGACTACTGTGAGACAATTCACATTCTTAACAGCAACCAAATATAATCTTACAGATTACAGACCGTACTTTTTAGCAAAAGTCCCAAGCTCACTGCAAGCACGTCCAAACCTGTTTGCAGATTTGATGTAAAATGTGTGCTGTTGTTTGAACTTGCTCTGCTGATTATGTTTGACGCTTTTATAGAATATGTAATAATACACAATAAAAGTTCTAATCCAAAGTGTCAGAATGAATATCAGTATGATCCTTTCCAGACTGAAAGGCATTTTTAAGCATTTACAATTCGACTGTCCATCATAAATATCTCTTTGTAAGTGTACATTATGACTCACTAACATTTTCAATTTATTTTTCTTTAGTGAATGAATCAGACTGCTATGTCATCCTGAACTTACCCACGGCATCAGCCCGCACAAAACGCACCAAGACTATCCCAAGTAATAACAACCCCGAATGGAATGAAACTTTCACTTTCCGGGTGTTCAGCAACATTAAGGTAAACCATTGAAATTGATAAGATTTTTTTAACCTCCACTATTCAGTCATCTTTTTAGTAGGATGTGTCATATGAACTAAAATGTAGGCATATCATTTTTACTTTACGTTTTACGTTTCATCATATTTACGTTATGAGATCAGTTATTATTAATTACAGTTACTCTTGCAATTCTTTATTCATGTCCTCCTGCACAGAACGTTCTGGAGATCATGGTCTATGATGAGGATCCATTCATGAGAGATGACCAATGCGGCACAATCCTATTTGATGTCAATAACCTCACTCCTGGGAAAAAGGAGACCAAATGCTTCATAATAAATGAAAAGGTCAGTGCTATATATGAGCTATATATGAGAATCTAAAAAGACAGTGCAACATAAAACGCATTCTTGACAGAGCACCTAATATTTGGTTTGTGATTATTAACATTTCTTTCTCAGACCAAGAATGAACTGTGGGTAGAGTTTGAGATGACTAAAAGGTGAATGAGCTTCTGGTAATTTTTTTTTTATATTTACTTTTATGTACAATTATAAACTTGTAAAAACTTATGATAAAGGTTTTTTGCTTGTGCATGTATTCCAGCTCTGTGACACCAAGACCATGTACATCTAATGGAGTGTTGGTGGTATGAATCTTTACTTTGACAGCTTTCTTACGTGTATCATGAGTTACAGTAGAATATATTGTATTCAGATTATTCTGAATGATAAAATTCTGAACTATAGATTTTCTCAAAAGGTTTCAGGTTCACTCTTGGCACAAAAAAAAAAGATTCCTACATCAGATTAACTTTTGGTTTCTCATGAAAACAGGCAGGACCTTTTTGTGAGCTGAATGTGGAGATAGACAAGCTTCTTAAGAACTCTGAAGGTAAATATGTTTTCATTACAAAACATTTTCATCCTAATTTTTCAAGTAAAAGCTTCGATAATAATACTATTCACAAATAGATGCAGTAGAAAATAAAACGTGACCCTGGACCACGAAACCAATTATTTGTAACAGTTTTATATATAAATAGATTTGTCCATCACATGAAAGCTAAATAAATACACTTTCCATTTATGTATACGTTAGGATAGAACTATAATTGGCCAATATACAGTACAATGTAAGTAAAATGTTTATCTAAAAACAAGAAAATCACCTTTAAAATTGTCTTCACCCGCTTCGAATGATATCACTCGATTGAATGAGCATTATCAGTGGTTATCAGCTGATAGATATGGGCCAGTAGGGGCCTTCTGCACCTACTGGTAGATTTAGAAGGCTGTTAACATCCATCCACATGGTTAATCAGCTATAGTAATAATGAAGACTCCAGATCCAGATCTGTTTTTACATTACTGTGATGGTTAAGTTTAGGGTTGGGGTAGAGTAGACGAGGTGTTAATAAAATATAATGGGAAATTTAATAAATAATATTAATAATTCTCATTTACTTCAGGCCACAGCCATATGTAATCTATAGCAGATTAACCATGTGGATGGATGATAACAGCCTTCCGAGCCTACCAGTAGGCACAGAAGGCCCCTATTGGCCCATATCTATCAGCTGATAACCACTGAAAACGCCCATTTAATCGAGTGATAACATTTGAATCGGCTGTAGTCTTAATGAAGCAAACGCACAACATCCAAAAAGGGAGTTTTGATACAAGAGGAAATTTACAAAAGATCTTCAAGGAACATGAAAGCACGAATGCTTTCTATTTAAATGATTAATGGCATTAAAGAAAAATGTCATCATTTTGACCTATAAGATGCATATTTGGCTATTCTTACAAATATATGTATGTAACTTAATACTGGTTTGTTGGTCACAAATGGTTAACTGCTTTATAATTATTGTTGACAACACAAGCACTGTATAAAGCACTAGACAGAGTGAAATAATCCCATATTTAGGTGTGCTCCTTTTTGTGTTCCAGCAATGCAGAACATGGTGTTAAAACTGAAAGGGGCATATAAAGAGGATATTGTGATCTCAAATTTGGATGAAAGCTCCAGCATCATGACAACATTACGTTACTTCATTAACCGAGATCTGGAAACTGAACTCAATCTAACCTCCGAGGCAGCTGTCAGGCCAGAAAATGTAAATCTGTAATGCCAACATGCATTTCATACACACAAATATCATGTTTATTGATAATGGATTTATCTAAAAAAATCAAAGCAATTATATTGGTATTTGGTGTAATTGGAAACGACACGCCTCACATGTTGGGTTATTTTTAAAGCATCTAAAACAGAAATTGTGGATTAAAAAAGCTTTTAAATATTATATATTAAACATCCTTTTCTCCAGACTGTCGTAGTGGATGGTACAGTTCCAGCTCTTGTAGATGCTGAACTGACTTCTGTTCCTTTAAAACCACTTCCAGCCAAACAGAAGCTTACTGTCTCTTTGCCTCTGGGAGAGGTAAGCACTATTAATGTCTTTTTATGTTTACAGTTTATTGATTATATATTAAAACTATTATGTGTTTATATTCTTACTAAGTGCATTTTATCTAAAGAGACATCTTTTTTTTCTGTCTTTTTTCATAGAATAAAGTGGATCTGCAACTGAAAACAGATGATCGGTAACAAACAAACCTATTTTCAATAACAGTTTAATAACAATTTGTTATAATTCGGATGTGTAAACAAATCATTGTAAGCTAGAACACTATTATTCATCTACTTTCATATCAAATCCACGCTGATATCAGACTGAAAATGTGTTTGTGTCTGTTCTGAAGCTCTGATGAAGAGATGGATGTGCGTCTGGATTTTGACATTCCAGAGAAGGAAAAAAGATTTCTGGCAAAGAGAAGAAAAGTTGTTTCACAAGCACTTCAGAAAGCTCTGAATCTCAGCTCTGCACCAGATCCAAGCAAGGTACTGCATTGCGTACACACAGACACAGACACATTGTGGCTTATGTGGATATTGGTTAAAGTATGATTTTTAAGTGTTTTTAATTATGAGGACACAAGACATGTCCTTGTAAACCACCTTCATGAAACACAAACACATTGTATATGTGGTTTATGAGGACTGGCATTAGCTATGATTTTTAAGGGCTCTATTTTGACGATCCATGCACAAAGTGCAAAGCGCAGGGCGTAAACGCATTCAGGGCATGTCAGAATCCACTTTTGTTAATATAAGGGCAGAAAAATCTGCTTTGCGCTGTGGCGCATGGTCTTAAAGGGTTGAGCTTATTTTCTTTATGAGTTATAGATGTGTTTTGAGAATTAACCAATCAGAGTCTCATCTCCCATTTCCTTTAAGAGCCAGTTGTGTCGCGCCATTGCTTATTTGCTTTTTACATGACGACTTTGTAAGTGGAAAAACTGAGCCTTTCACTAGCAAGAAAACAGCTAAACAGAGCATCTGCAGCATGAGAATGAGAGATAAGGCCTCTCATTATCTACTTTCCCTTTCGTTCTAGTGGATAGGGAAACCTTGTATGCACAGACATCAATTAGCCTATAAATAATTAATTTCGTTTGGTAAGCGCAAAGATTTGTTTCAAAACTATTTCTAAATTCAGTTCTAATTTCCAGCAAACGAATAAATGAACAATAATAACTAAGCGTGGTCAAAATACTGAGTTATATCCAAATACACATGCTGTGCCCCATATGGTGTGAAACATGAGAGGTGGGCAAATCTAAGCTTGTTTTTAATAAAACAAATATAAATATGGATATAATAAATAATACGGCTAATAATAATAATAACATTATACAAAAGCAAATTGTCACGGAAAAACTGAAAAAGTCCCCGAGATGAGAAAAGCATGAAAGTTTGGTTTTTATATTTATGTAGGCTAGAAAATAATATGTTTTGTAATATTTTAATCCTTTATATTTATATCCTATATATATATATCCTTATTTTATACTTTATATATCCTTAATATTTTAATTATTTTTCATATGTAAAGATATTTGTGTATTGCTCTACATCTTGTATGTATTCAGCAGTGTGTAAGCGAGGCGCACATAACGCGCTCTGCGCTGGACAATAGACCAGCTTTGTTCTGGTCTATTGAAAAATCTATTATAGTTTCTCAAAATAGCAACGCGCCAGCAATCCGCCTCAACACGCCTTCCTTTTTAGACCAGAACGCCTATGGGTGCACATTTGAGTGCAAATGCATTTGCTATTTAAACAGCTTGGTTAAACGTCAAAATGACTCTTACACCAAGCTGAAACTAGCAAACAACAATTGCGTCGCGCCTTGTGCCACATTGCGCCGGGTGTATGATAGGGCCCTAAGTGTTTTGAATTAAGAGGACACAAAGCATATCCTAGTAAACCACCTTAATGGCGCACACACATTGTATTCTGTATGTGGTTTATGAGGATATGCTTAACATATTTTATTATTAAAAAAAAAACTCTCATTTTATGGCCTTACCCTACCCCTACCCCTAAACCCAACCATCTCAGGAAATCTGTGGCAAATTTTGAAGGTCCAACCCCTATCATTTTAAAGGGTTTTGAGTTATGAGGACACAAGGCATGTCCTAGTAAACCACCTCAACAAACGAACATCTAGGTCATAGCCATGTAATTATAAAATTTTGTGTCCCCGTACACCACATAAACAAGTACAAGCACACATACACCCAAAACCCAGAAACTTCAACTACAAAATTGAGCAAAAAGAATCAGTTGAAGTTCAGCATTTATAACCAAACAAACCAAAATGTGATAAGTTCGGTGTTTGATGTGACTCTGCAGGTACCGCTGGTGGCTGTGGTGTGTTCGGGAGGAGGGAGCAGAGCTTTAACAAGCACATACGGAAGCCTTAAGGGTCTGCAAAATATCCAGATTCTTGATACAGTCAGCTACATCACAGGGGTTTCAGGTGCCACTTGGTAAGAACGAGGAGCATACGTGTAGTTTTAATCTCTTGTTTCAGGACTGATAAAAAGCCTTTGTGCCTTTCTCTTGAAAGAAAAAGTGCCAGAACGTGTTTTGTGTAACGTTTGCCTCAGGCAGACTGCAACTTAAGGGGTAGTTCATTAACAAAAACCTAATGTTACTCACCCTTTGATTCTCTTTTTTTCTGTTAAACACAAAATAAGATATTTTAAAGAATGTTGTTAACCAAGAGAAGAAAACACCAAAGAATTCAGTGGCTATTAGTTTCAGTGTTCATATTTGCTGCTTTCTTGTTATACTGAAGAAACATGTTTTGGAAATGGAGGGAGAGCAAGTTTTGGGGGGAACTATCCCTTTAATACAAAATTAATTGAAGATGAATAAGTACACTGTATAACACTGCTACATTGTTGTATGGCTAAGGAATTTATGTTTTTTTTTTCTTTTATCTCTGTAATTCAGGGCTTTAGCCTCTATTTATGAAGAACCGAACTGGTCAAAGGGTGACATTGATAAAACGATGGAGTCTGTAAAGAAGGAGCTCTCTAAAACCATATTCAGTTTGTTTTCTTCGGAGCAGCTACAGCGATACAAAGAGAAGATAGATGAGCGAGAGAAGCAAGGACACATTGTATCTCTCATAGACATGTGGGGTCTGGCTTTGGAGTATCTTTTCCGGGGGAAGGTAAAAGCAGCACCAAATGTTTGCTGGCACTTTTAGGCTTAAAACTTGAAACATATAACATATTTTTTTTATTTAGCAGTTTGTGGATGTAAAAAGACATAATAACTAAGGGATAAAAACTGACATTATTACATGACTCTTTATTACATGCTAATTACATGGTTACTTAAAACTGAACAGTTTTACAAAAAGCATTTATTTGAGCTGTAGTAACTCTGCAATTAAGCATAAAGCTGACAGGAACACAGATGTCTGAATTAAATCTATTACTTATGTCTATTTAAATTCAAAACCCTACACTACACATGCACTGTGCATGCTGAGAGTCCTGGATGAGTTTTGAATGTTTTTCCCTATATGCATGAAGCATGTCACCATCATGAGATACATATGCTGATTCTTGATGTCTCTGTGTTATTAAGTTTCTCAAATGTGCAAAACATTCAGGCTGCAATGTGTTTTTGTAAAATCAAAGTGAAACTATATTCAAATACAATTTAAAATCAAATCAGTCTATTAAACATTGATTTAATCCGATTATTTCTCTTGTTATAACTCAAAATGACAGCAGCCAAAGAAAATTATGAGCCAGAGAGCACAAGTAAAGCAGCCACTGTTCTTCAGAATGGTGATCTTTAACAAACCCAGTGTTTTTAGTAGATGTTACTAACATAATACAACAATTTTGATTCATTTAGTTTTAAACAAGTAAGACAAACATGTTAAAATCATATTTGAGCTACAAGTGTATATTCAAAGCAAGTTTTCTTTGAGTAGATGCAAAATATGTGCCCTGATTAAATCATGTTCATTCAACAAATAAGTGTACATAATGCACTACAAAGTATATACACTTATGTTCATGTTACACTTGCAACAGAGGTTTGAGTTGATCAACTTGTTCGTCCAGTGTTTAATGATTGATTGTGGGCTTGTATTGATATAATATTCCTACAGTGTTTCCATTCGCTGAGACAAGGAAGTTCAAATGCACTATATCAAGAAAGGGCAAATCTTTAAATTAAATTATTGTAACAATTAAAGTATTTTGATCTTGTATGTATACAAAGCATAATAAGGAATCTTCCAAATGGTATAATAGAGACACATCACACACTTTCTTTTTATAGAAACACATGGGAACACTCTCTGAACTGCAGAGGACTGTGTCTGAAGGCCAGAATCCTCTGCCTATCTTCACATCTGTCAACATAAAGAATGGCAGGGCAGAGTGTATAGAAGATGCAGGTATGTACTAAAAAAATATAATGTCTATTTGTTCTAAGACTAAAGTGTATAAGATTATGTGCAGTAATCATGTTGAACACATAGTGTTGACTTAAGGTGCTTTCTTTAATGATCATAGTTGCGTTTAAACTCAGATGTGTCCTGCTGTACTGGTCGTACAAGTTTCTTGCTGACATAATTACTGGGTGTGCATCATGCTTTGTTTTAAAAGTTACTACATGGGTTAAAACAATACGTACAGGATTAAATAATCCTTTCATAGTATACTGTTCTGTAGCTTACATATATTTCTAGAAAAACTGCTATGCATTTTTTTTGCATTTATATGGTGTGTAAATCAATTTGTACACTGAAAAAAATGTTATGTTGAATTTACTTAATTTTATTACGTCAAGGGGTTGCACGAAATAATTTTATCTAAATCCAGATATATTTTTTAAGTTAAGTGAATTTATATATTTTAAGTTGAGTTTACTTATATTTTATAAAGTGGTTCTACTTATATTTTATACATTGAGTTTATTAATCTCTTTCAGTAATTTCAGATTAATTATATTCATAATTTTAGCTAAACTATTTTGAGTAGAATTAACTCAAATTAATTGTGCAACCAGATCAATTTAATCGTTTAATTTCTACATATTAAAATTAATTTTAATCCAATATTTTTTTATCTATTGTATCTTTCATTAATATTCAGACAAATAAAGCAAACCCAATATTTTCAACTCTAACTTTATTTTTGTGATCCAAGAGATATTTTTGCTCTCTCAAAGAATGGCAGTAATGTAACTCAGTAATCATTTCTCAAATTGTTTTCTTATAACAAAATGCAGTATATCATCCATTAACATAAAATACATTGTACCATTCGTAACAAAACAAGTGCACCAGATTAGCTGGAAGACAGCGAACACTGAATAACTTGCGTGGGATTATATTTAACTGCAAACTTACATTGAGTCAATATTCCAAAACATCATTAGTGCAGCTTTAAATATTTACAATAGTGGCTGTATACATATAGACACAGGAGAACTTTGGAGGGAAGCCTTTTAACACACAACAAAACATATACAAGTAACAAAATACACCAGTACTATACAGAACAAAAAATGCTATAGTACAAGAACTGTCCACAGCTGCAACACAGTGCACACTGAGGACCTGATGCTGAAATTACAAAAAAACTGTAGTTACATTAAAAAAATACTAATTAAAAAAAAAGATTGTTATATAACAAAATAGATTTTATGTTTGGCTGAGGTGAAAAAGTTGGTGTATAAATATGGAAACAGACTTACTAAATAAAATGAAACGTGACTTAAATGTCCACTGAAGCTTAAGCTACTCTAAAAAAAAAAAAATAAATAGTGTCAAATGAAAACATCACATCTGTGTGAAGCAATGAGGAGGCTGTAACATTCTCACATGAAACTAACAAGAATTGTCATAATTCCATGTTTTACACATGGTTCCCCATTGTTTGAACTTTGACTGGAGCTCTTTTAATGACGTCATCTCATTGTGTCCTCTTCTTATGCAATGCCTTAATGGTGCAGACATCATCAACTGTTTATCTCAAAGCGCTTAACTTCTAAAATTCATATGGCGTTAATGGATGGATGGATACTTTTTGTGCTGAGTGTGGATAGAAACCTGGCCTATTTACAGGATTGCAATTTTTATTTCAGGTGAATATTCCACTAAATCCAACGACAACTTTAAATGTTCACACCAGTGGTTATGTATTAAAGTCCACCACTCACTTTGTTTTCAGTTTGAAACATTTTCTAGGGCTGCATTTTACATCATACTATATGTTTTCTATCGCCTCCCAAACCAGATTTAAAAATGCAGCTTAGCAGCGTTTACATGAGCGGCTGAAGAAATCCTACAGTCCAGCAATGATTTTGTTCTTTAGTCCAAGGACTTTGGGGGAAAGTCTTTCTCCATCCATTTTCAAGAGCACATTTTGAATGAATTCATAAGAGTACTTCAGCTCTTTGGGGTAGGCCAAGTTCAATACATAGATGACTCCCAGCATCATTGCAGATGCTTGGGCTACAGATCCAATGTTGTCCAGAATGATTTCTCCTTCAACATAAATGTCATCATGTGCTCCAATTTCTCCACCCTCCTTGTTGATGACATATACGCCCATGGTGGAATTCTGCAGGTCTCTCTGGATGCCATCTCCTTCAATGTCCTGTATATTTGTAGAATATAAGAAAAACATGAATTTATGTAATAGATTTTAATGACCTGCAAATTCAAAATTTCTTTATATTTACAATACATAATTACACTGGTCAGTAAAACCATTGAAAATATTTTTGTCAGTTAAGTAAAGGTTCATTTGAATTAACAAACCACAGATTTTTGTTTTTATGGCTTTATAAAAAATATCCAAAATTTTCTGCAAATGGAGCAGACACAGAAGTCAGAATGGATTGAGAAATGGACTAACACATTGTTGGTTTTGGTCTTTTAATTTAACAATAAGAAAAGTTATGAATAAAGCCTGCCTTATTGTTTCAAGAACCAAACTGATGGTTTAAAATGTTTTAGCCAATTACTGAACATCTCCAGTCCAGACACAGACAAATGTACATCATCCTGTGACAACATCCATGTTATTTTACTCTGCAACATTTCATTTCCTCAACATAAAGTTTGTCAGAGTCTGTTAATAACTATTGTATGTCAGACTTCTTGAATGCACCAGGGTGTGTTTAGAAAATGTTACCTGCTTTGAAAACTCTGCAGCAAATTGTTGATTTTATAAAAATATTCTCATAATGTTAAAGAATAAAAAATGAGCTCAATGTTAAAATTGACCAGAGTTCTCCTTTAATGCATTCATCATCAATGGACTAAAACATAAAAACCACAGTATGATCCTCTGTAGTGACATGCTTTAGTGGCTAGAGCATTTTTCATAAGTTTTGCATTAGTTGATTTAAATAAACAGCAGTCTTCCACACTATAATAGCTCTAGACCCCAAAACACGACAGCATGCAGACTGTGTAGGACTACAGCTGCCATAGTTTTGGTGTCAACACACTGATTTTGTTGTGCACTGGGTTTGTTTTTGTTGAGTGCCCCTTTAAATGTATTTTCTTCTAACTAGTGGGTTAGTGACATTAGGATCTTAAAACATTTTATAATACAAGACAGTACATCAGACTGATAAATGCAATTACAATTACTTGCCTTATACTCCTGAATGAGATGTTCATCATCCTCACCAAGATAGATGCAAAGTGCCTTGAGGACTGCTGCCCTTTTAAGATTGATGTCACTTGTAGCCTGTGTAAAAGGACAACAACTATTAAAATACAATTAATAATAAAAAATGTCTAAAAACTGTAGAATACTTTAAACCTGTGGTAACCTCAAAAATATATACACAATGACTTCATGATACATTCTGTAAATGGGCTGCCTTCTTTAGCTAAAGAATGTTAGTGTATTGTGACTTCATTTTCAGGTCTGAATGTGTAGGGCGATAGGGTGACAGTTCAGTCTGCATGGTAGGTGCAAATGTACCAAAAGATCTCCGTTTTAAAACAAAAATGTAGTAGTGTGGATGTAGCCTTAGGAACCTTGCCATTTACAAATAATCAAGGCTGGCACTAGACAGGTACATTTCAGGTTTCTCCACATTGTATATGATATTTTCAACTAAAATGTAAAAACATGTTTACCTCTTGCAAGATCGCCAGATGTTTGGCTAGTTTTTGGCCAGAAACACCTTCCTGATGTCAGCTAGGGTAAATGGCTGTCCAACTGAGCCATAAAGGTTGTTTCAAGTGGGATGGTTGTTATGCGCTGGAATTCAACATTTATCTACACACATAAAAACAACAACAGAAGACAAAGAGCACTGTGATCAGCCATTGGTGTAATGATATTTTGTAGCTATTAAATAGATATAATCAAATTTTCTTATATTAGGTGTACAGTGTGTTCTAGCCAGATGTATTGCTATCAATCAAGAGTAATGGCAAGATATCAAAACTGGACCAGCATCCTTATTTAAACCTTAATAATATTTTTTTTATATTTACAATGGGTCAAAGTGCAATGTAAAAACCCAGGGAGCAAGCATGTGCTTACCTCATCAATGTTTCTTAAATTAACTACCATTGTTTGTACAACAATGCATGAAATATAAACACATGTACAGTGATTTAGAATAAATAATTGTGTAAGGTTATTTACATTGTGTCAGATCATATTATATGGCGATTTATTATAAACTGTTTGTGAAATCAGAAACAGAAAAATCTCTTCGCAATGCAGTCCACAAGCCTACTACTACTAAGTACATTGTGAGATATTATAACTGAGTCAACAAGTCAAGACCCCTGCCAGCTCTTAGTTTTGTAAATGTAATTAATTTGTTAATTTAATTAAAATTAATTAATTATTTATTCTGTCTTCATGCCATATCACTAACTCTATTAGTATTTGGATTTGTCATGTTCCACTTCTATACTAAAAGTATTAGTTTAAAATTGGGAGCAATAAATGCAATGCCAACATAATTGGTCTTTGTATTTAACGTTAGAGCAGAAACAAAGTTGAACAACATCAACCTGCTAGCTAAACCCTGGTCTTTCACTGGACTATCGGCTGTGGTCGTACTAGTTGGTCCTTTCGTGTCATATGCAAATCTCCTGCAATTTAGTTATGAAACATTTGCATGCTTCTACAACATCTACTTTCACCCCCACCTTTACGTTTTAAACCCTGATAAGGCGAGTCGGAGACAGTCCACGAGGACTGCGACCCATGCCGCTGCCACGAAAGAGAAGCTTGTTTACTTTTCCTACCCGCATTCCGCGAAGATCTGCCTCTGATTGGCTAGTGTTCGTTGCAATCGTTGGTTAGGTCAAAAAAGCTCTTTGGTTAGGTTTGCGCAAGTGGAGCGACGTCACGATCGGTCGGAGCCAGTCAGCGTCAGAGTAGGGGCGGGTCTACGGGTGTAAAAAAAAATACAAACTTTTAAAGAAACGATAAATTCAGGTACCCAACGTAACTTATGACTGCCATTATGATTATGTAGAAACATAAATTCTTGCCGTCAGTGCACATTAACCACATTTTACCAACATGATTTCACAGGTCTATTTTGTTCTAATGTTAACACATTGACAAGATTAGAAGAAATGCTTACAGCCAGTCAGGAATAACGTTATGTAATGTTAGGCTTGGCCAGTCTAACGTAACGTAACGTTACAAGCCTAGACAGCAAGGAAGGTGCTGCTACAATTAACGTTAACATTCGTAAAACTGTTTTGCTTTTATTCGGCTTCCACAAACTAATAAATAATCAAGACAAACACTGAATTCACCAAGCATTTAACACTTAAGCTAAGTTAATTTACTAACCTTACACAACTCACGTAGTTAAGCTAATCGCTGACACCTTAGTTGTAATTTAATTTAATGTAACGTTAATTGATATAAAAACATACCAATTTAGCATTAGCTAAACACATTTTTCTATAAAATGTTTAAAAGTGTAAACAGAACCATGTTTAAGTAACAAATATAACACACCAATGATTATATATTGATTACTTACCGAAAATGCAGAGCTGGATGCAGCATTCAAATGAGTGCATCACGTTCAATCTCCCCGCCTTGGCCCCTTCAGGAAAAAAAGTGTCTGCACATGCGCAGACCGGATAGTATATGGAAATTAAATGAAACGTATTTTTTTCTAATTACTTTTAATTGAATGAAATTAACTTGTTTTAAACAAAAGCAGTAAATTTGAAAACTAATAATAAAAAATAAGTAGGATTAAATAACACATTAAAATCAGTGAAATTAACCAGATAAAAACATGTAACATTTACAAGGGGTCAGAATCATTTTTTTCAGTGTAGTTAAAGGTGCTGTATGTACGTTTTTGACTCTTCTAAAGCATAAAAATACTATAATATGTTTGCAGATATTTAGGAGATATGTTAAGTTAACGTTATTATTTATCTGAAAAACAATGCTAAAGTCAAATATTGTGCTTTAAAAATGTGCATTAAGTGCCAGAATTCTGTTTTTGTTTTGGTTCTTTTAACCCGCCCAATGTTTATCCAATTCTGTTTCAGCACCCCGGGTTGCCTTGATTGAAACCCGCGTGTTTCATTCATTCAGTCGGGAAGGCTCTTAAAGCATGTGTTCATGACTGAAATGCGACCTCCGGCGGACAGTAGCAGACTCCGAAATGAGACGCATATTCATAGTTCCACATGATGTTATTAATTAGCAAATTATATCAATATTATGAACGTAAACATTAGGGGAGCAGGTTACATTGTAACCCCGAGTCCTAACAACACGCTACATGACGAGATGCGCAGTAATAAGCAATTTGGCTGTTTGCACCTTACAAAACATGACAGAAATTTGAATACCGCCATTCAGAAGTAAATAATATGCACTCACTAACTAAATGGTAAGGTTTTAATCTAATTTATACATATTAAACCTCAATAACATTATTAAATGTTGATGCTCAATCACAGATTGGTGTTGGTTTGCATTATTTCAAAGTTCTAAAGTTCAATTTCAAATGGTTTGGTTTGTTTTCAAGATCTGAGGTAAACTATCTGCTACTGCTTTCAGTAGTATGGCACAAAACATCATATAAAATGGCATTCAAACTTACTTTGTTAACATTTAAAACTGAATAAAGCACATGAGATGTACCTGAGGTGATCATTGTCAGTTTTATAAATTCCAGGTGTTGGTAATGACAAAAACTCCTTCTAATATGAAAAAATTCCTTTTATCACGTGCCGTTGCTTTTATTTAAAAAACAATTTAAATCACCCTTAATTTAGCCTTTATAGGCTTAATGGTCAGGCACACTCCTGTTGGTTCTCAATCTGGGCATGTTCAACCCCTGGGTGTCAAACTTACATACTGCACCTTTAATTATACAGTACATCCATGTGTGATAATATAAATATAATTGCCATTAATACAAATTGCCATATTTAAAAGCACTGAACTGCTTGATAAATGTCTCTAGCAAGTTTTAATTTAAATAAATGTCATTTATATTAAATGTGTTTTTATATTTTATCGTGAGAGTTGCATTGTAATTGTTGCATCTTTATCACATTATATCAGAGTGTTGCCTAGTTTTCTCCTCCTTTATTTTAATCCAACATTGACTGTGCAGAACAACAGAACATTGTTATGTAGAGCAGTTAGTAGAATTTCCCTCTGTTTTCTCTGAAAATGATTTATCAAAAGCCTAATTCAAAAATGATTCTTAACAGGTCTTAAAGGTTACTTCACATTTTAGAACAGGTTCACTTTATCTGTTTAAAAAAACAAGACATAACAATATCTAACTTGATTTCATGTTGTGCTTTATTTAGAATGGTGTGAGTTCACTCCATATGAGGTTGGATTTCCCAAATATGGTGCCTTCATACCTGCACAGAACTTCGGGAGTGAATATTACCTTGGGCACATGATCAAGAAGCTCCCCGAGACTGCACTCTCCATTCTTGTGGGTGAGTTTGAGGTTATGAAAGCATGAAATGGCTATCAGCGTCTTAAAATTTGCATTGCTCTTAATAGGCTGTAGACATCTGTATCTGAAAGTGATCCAGTGCTCCAAGTAAGTGATGTGATGTAGCCAGTCACCATTTACAAATCCAAACTCTGTATGTTTTGGAAGGAATGTGGAGCAGCATTTTCTCTGTAAATCTGACAAACATCTGGAGTATAGCCACGGGAGCCGCACCTTCCTGGACCCCTCAGGTTGAAGGAGGAAAGAGCAACACAGGTGAGATTTTAAACCCTGTATGTACTAATTATGTATGTACTCAACTAATTCATAGAGCACAGACATTTTTTAGATATTTAATTATTTAAAATGTACTGTTATGCATTAAATCACTACACTATTACTATTTTATGTATATTTAAAATAAGTAATGCAATTAAAAAACTTGACTGGACACTTGTTTTTCTGTTCTTTTTTCTAAAGAGACTAGTAAACCGACAGCACTTACCACACACCTGATCAACCCGGTGACTGACTTTGCTAAAATGCTCTGTGGCTTTATGACCAGTCGTCCCATAGTCAGCCAAATGTACAACTTCCTGAGAGGCTTCAACCTGCACAGAAACTACCAAGAGAACACAGGCTTCATAGCATGGAAAGGTCCAGAGCTCTCTACTATACTTATTCTGTGTTTTGCATCTCCATTTAGAAGTCAGTCAGTTGTTTTATTCTTCAGATGGTCTCTGTTGTGTCCTATTTCATGTCTATAAATGTACTTGATCCCTACCATTCTAGAATAATGTTTTTTACACCAGTATAGTGTTTGCAGTCCTCCATAACATTCCTGTTTTGTCTTCAGAGAAACATCCGGATGCCTTTCCTAACACCATGACTCCATCTGATCCAGTGCTGAGTTTAGTAGATGCTGGATTTGCCTTAAATGCAGGATTTCCACCGGTAGTTCGCTCTCACCGGAATGTGGATGTTATTCTGTCTATAAACTACTCCTGGGAGCTGGATCAATTTAAGGTGAGGAAGATCTGGAAGATTATGAAAGATCTGGTTAAAATACCAAGGTCAGGAAATTAAAGGGCTATGAAAATAGAGTAATTCCTTGCTCATCTAGTGATGTATTTTTCTTTCTGACCACAAAAAAAAGGTAAAAAACTCTTACAAACACTAGAATGGCAGTGGATAATATCACTTGAAAAGTATTAAAGAATGTTATGCAAAACGTCATACTTTTGTGTTCACTAAGTGCTCTCAGGGTTTACAAAGAAGTTTGGTAAAAACGTGAACAAACCAAAATTGTGTATTATTTAATAGAACTCTTAACTTATTAACACTTCTGTTCACAAAAGCAGACACATGCACAGTTTTGATCAATTGAGTTAAATCAAGCATACAACAAAATACCGTAATACCCTCAAAAGTACTTGTTTGTTTCTGAATATCACCAAATGAGATCTACAGTTTTTAGTTTCAAGGTGCATATTTTTTAGATTAAACCCTGGCTTGTTTTTCACTCAGCTCTATCATGCACCCTTTAAACACTTAGAATATGTGTACATCAAATGCAGTGTATACCTGCAGTTCTACTTTATGAATTTCAATGCTAATTCATTGGAAACCTATGAGTGAGTTCAAGCAGGACTTTTTTAAAATTTAATACAGAAGGGCAAATAGCTTTGAAATAATAGGGTGAGAAAATTATGACTCAATTTGCACTTTTGGATCAAGTATGCCTTTAGGTTTGCTTGAAAACATAAATTTTTATGCTTGCTTGTGCCCAATAGGTCGTAAAGCAAGCCCAGGAATACTGCACCGATCGAAAGATCCCATTTCCAAAAATTGATTTCAAAAAGCTGGAGTCTGAGCCACTGAGGGAAGTTTATGTGTTTGAAGATAAAAATAATCCTGATGCTCCCATAGTGCTTCACTTTCCCTTGGTCAATGTCTCATTCAAACAGTTCAAAGCTCCAGGTAAGACCTACTAACTCTTTGGACATCTCATCTGCCATATTCTTGGATATTACATTATATTTAACAATGTTAAAATTTGTTGTTGTTGTTGTTGTTGTTGTTGTTTTGTGCGTTTTTTTCTGGAAAAAAGAAGCTTAAAATAATATTTATTTAAAAACCATACAAAAGTCTGTAGTGTTACTTTTAATTAATTGAAAGTGTCTTTGTTGAAAAAGTACAGTATGAATGAATAAAAAGTCATTGTCAGGGTGTTTTAAGTGAAAACAAAAGATTTAATTTTGAAAATCTTCCTTTTACTTAAACTGTTAGAATGCTCAGATGTACTACATTGCCACTACTGTACTTTATTTTACACTGTTTGCATACTGTTTTTTCTATTGGTCCTGACATTTGTTTTGCCTATATTTATTCAATTATACTTTACATTGTACGTACAGACATGAGAATATCAAAAGCAGCTCTAAAAACTGAATCATATTATTCTGTTTCCTCTCAAGCCCTGGTATTTCCTGTAGGAAATGTAAATGTGACCCTGGACCCCAAAACCAATCATAACAATCTATTTTTGGATATTGGGATGTAAACATCATGTGAACGCTGAATAAATAAGCTTAATGCATAGTTTGGATAGGGGAGCATTTAGCCAAAATAAAACTGTGAAAATCTAAAGGTTTAAAAGATTTATAAATACTGAAAAAACACTCAAAATCACCTTATGTTCTTAGCATTGTATATTACTAAACAAAAATTATGTTTTGATACATTTATGGAAGTAAGTTTACAAGCATGTGGTCGATGTATCTGTCCGTTGTGGTAAAGAAGGAGCTGAGATAAAAGGCAAAGCTCTCGATTTACAGGTCGGTCTACGTTCTTACTCTCACCTATCGTCCTGAGCTTTGGGTCTGGGGTAATCTCCTAAGACTGTCCCCGCGACCCGGCCCTGAAAAAGCGGACAAAAATGATAAAATGAGATAAGTTTACAAAATGTCTTCATGGAAGATAAATGTTAATATTTTAATGTTTTTTGGGTTTTTTTTGCACTCATCTTGACTCATGCAATTTATATTTGTCTATTTCCAAATATACAAGTGCAACATAAGGCTGGATTTGTGGTCCAGGGTCAAAAACTATAGATTCATATTATATTCTATGCATGAAAAGTTTATTTGCAGTGTGCTTTGAAACATCAGCTAAAATTTGTTGATCATGTATTAGTTGATCATGTATTATATTTTGGTACAATACATCAGTAAACATTTTCCGACGTCCAAAAAAGTAGCTCATTAATAAAAACTAATCATAAATAATGCTCTGTATGTACTGTATGTGACGCAGGAGTGAAGAGAGAGGGTGAAAAGGAGCTGAAAGAGGGAGCGGTTGATGTTGACTTTAACAGTAACACATCTCCATATGCCACTCACAAACTGACATACACACCGGAGGACTTCCAGAGGCTCATTAACCTAACTTCCTACAACATCCAGAATAACAAAGATGTCATTCTGAACGCATTAAACAAAGCACTGAACAGAAACAGAGACAAGAGGACAGGGGAAGAAAGCAAAAAAGAGGAGAAAGGAAAGACCTGTTCAGCACCAACACCACAACCAGGATCACAGAAAACACAAAAGACACAAAAGTAATCTGAATGCAAAACTTGATATATCTTGAATTGTTGTTGTTGTTACAACCTACTCTAATCATGTTTATGTAACTTACAACTAGGGAATGTTACTTAAAACTCACTAAGTTACATTCAACTCACAATTGTGATTAGTGCTTGTGATAGACTCAAGGCAAGACATGCTCACTGCCAGAGCCACACATAGAGGGCAGTATATACAGTAGTACTCTAGTATGCACTCTACAGGAATGCTGCTCTGAAGAGCAGAGAAGTATAGTTCAGTTTCAGAGTTTTCCCTTTGGTTTGAGATACACTGCTGAAAAATAAATTGAACTTCTATTTTATTAACCAATTGTGTGTGTGATGAGAAGTATTGAGTATGTTTTACATTTGCACATAGACAGCTTTATCTGCACTGGTACTATATGAAGGGCAATTGCAATGACGTGTGCAATGTTTTTAAATGTAAACCTGTGCCAAAAAGCCACAGCTATTGCATTATGAGGGTAGGGTAGTGTGACATTTATGATGTCATAGGTAAGGTAACGGATGTGTAGTTCCCAGCATGCTTTACGGAGAAAAAAAAGGAGAAAATGATAATAATAAAAGCATTTATATCACAATTTTATTCAAATTTTATTCCAGCTAATTAATTCATTTATTTTTTTTTTTCGGCTTATTCCCTTTATTCATGGATCTCCATGGTGGAATGAACCATTAACTTATCCCGCATATGTTTTTAAGCAGCGGATGCCCTTCCAGCCGCAACCCGGGAAACACCCATTGCATTCACACACATACACTACGGCCAGTTTAGCTTATTCAATTCACCTACACCGCATGTCTTTGGACTGTGAGGGAAACCGGAGCATTCCTGCTAATAAAACATGCATATTTACATTAACATGAAAATGATTCTTCCTTAGATAAGTTAAAACAGATCCTTTCAAGCTTGCAATGAGATATAAAATAGCCAGACCAATCAAGTTACATTCACTGACAGACAGCTATGCCTTAAGCCTCTGTACATTTTCAAATAATTAAACTATAATTAGTAATGGTGTCATGGTGGCACAGTGGGTCACATAATCGCCTCACAGCGAAAAGGTCACTGCTTCGAACCTCGGCTGGGGCCGTTGGCTTTTCTGTGTGGAGTTTGCATGTTCTCCCCGTGTTGGTGTGAGTTTCCTCCGGGTGCTCCGGTTTCCCCCACAAGTCCAAAGACATGCACTATAGGTGAATTAGGTAAGCTAAATTGTCTACAGTATAAGTGTGAATGAGTGTGTATGGATGTTTCCCAGTGATGGGTTGCAGCTGGAAGGGCATCAACTGCAAAAACATATGCTGCATAAGTTGACGGTTCATTCCGCTGTGGTGACCCCAGATAAATAAACTAAGCCAAAAAGAAAATGAATGAACGAATGAATAATTAGCAGACTTACATTTGTCATTGATATTGTACAGGTGTTACCACATGATTTACATTTGTAAGTTGATCCAAAGCAAATTTTCAGTATGCTCTGAAGGAAAGGATGGTTCTCTTAAATAAATAACGCAACAATTTTAAACAGCAAAAATTGATTCAGAAACAAACTTAACTAATTTTGACAGATATCACATGTAGTGTACAAATTCATTAATTTCTGATTTCTGACCAATTAAGCAGAGAAATATATTTTTCTTCCTGCTAACAAAAACACAAATAACTGACAAACGATTTAATAATACAGTAAAGATGTATTATGACTTGTTTGTTTGACTAATTGTTGGATAGACAGAAGTTGGTGTTCTTTTTTTTTTTGGATGTAGTTCATTTCCTAATCAGGTTTTTACCACGTGCCATATCTGTGAATGTATTCATTGCACTTCCACTATGTAAATATTATGAGAACTAAAATGTATGACTTTATAAGGTATACTTTGTAGAAATGTTCAATATATATATATTTTTAAGTATTTTTACAATAGTGCCTGTTAAATAAAAATAAATAAATAAATGTGGCAGTGTTTAGTGTATCATTATTTTGTATATTCTATTATTCATTTTCTTTTGGGACAATGGGCAATAAACAATTCAGTAAAGTTGGTTTAGCAATGTTTACCAATATACAATTAACCAATATACATATTTTTTATTAAGTGAAACCAAAAAAGCGTGCTACAATAAATTAAAATATTCAATTTCACCAATAACATTAAAAGACTTGATACAGGCTACTACTAAATTTAGATGTGACCTACTAGACAATTTTGAGTTTGTGGAGTAAATTATTTTACAGTGCATAAATAATAATCATTTATATTTATAACATAATTGTAAATAATATTCTTTCAAAATGCTGAATCATTTATTTTTAATATTTGTTTATTGTATGTATTTTTTAAAATAAGATTATTATTATTATGGTTTACTATTATAGTTTTTCTAAAGCAGATTGTGGTGAATTGCACAGGTTAATATGAATATATAATAATAATAATAATAATAATAATTTCATAACTATTCAGAATATGATTTTACAATGTTTTTGGCACATGAATACCAATATATATATATATATATATATATATATATATATATATATATATATATATATATATATATATATATATATATATATATATATATATAACATAATAAAATTCAACATAGGAAAAGAACAACAAAATAAATGCAGCCTTTTTTATATTTCATGAATTTATTATTTGATTTATTTATTTACAACCCACGAATCCACCTGTGACCAATCACTGCTAGACAATTTAGAGTTTGGGGAGTAATTTTTTTTTACATGAATAAATAATTAGAATTTATATTTATACCATAATTGTAAATATTATTCAATTAAAATATGGAATAAATACATTCAATATTTGTTTTATTTATTGTATTTTTTAAATTATGATTATAATTATTAAGGCTCATTATAGTTTTCATAGGGTAGTTTGTGGTGAATTATTTACAAAATCAGGTTAACAGAGTAATAATTATATATAATAATAATTACATAACTATTCAAAATATTATTAGTTTCATAATAGTCTATACCCCTGGAATAATGATAAAGTTAAATATTTAAATAATAAATAACATAGTGAAATTCAAAAAGAAAAAGAAAAGAATTGCAGCCTCTTTTATATGTATTAAATAACCAATTTATTAATTGATTCATTTATTCAGAATGGTTGCTTCCACGATTCCTGCGACTTCCACATCTTCAGGTGATTCTGATGTAAATCTGCTGTCCAGAATCAGCTGGTTTGTCTTAGTCGGGCATCTCCGCTGAGACCAGTCCACTATGGGTGACCCTGCCGGTATCTGTGAAGTACCAGTGGCGAAGCTCTCAGCATCACTGATGCACACAAGCCCTCACAGCACGTCAAGCTGCAAACCACGTGAGGGACCCTAACCTAACCTACCCTACCCTAACAGACACCGCAAATCACCAAACGCATCGAAACTCTAAGAAGAGTCCAGCGACCGACCAGCAACACGAGAACACCTGCTCAGAAAACCTCGACAACCGCGCAGAAAACCACCTGAAACATCCTGAAGACCACCGAGCAAACCAAGAACTTCAAGTCAACAACACCAAGAATCAATAAAAACAACCAATTGATGAAACAAAACATGCAAAAGGAAACTTACTGTGAACTTGCTCTACAACTATGTACACTATATACATATATACATACGCAGGCCTGCAGTGTGGTTTGGGACACTGTGAAGACTCAGCGTCTGGCCCTCTTTCTGCTGGGCTTCTTAGGCAGTGGCTCTCCACTGATGTCCACATGGAATCGAGGAGCGATGATGTTTGGCCCGGGTCCACATCTGCGTTCTGTAATCAGGATTCGTCCATCAGCCTGCACCGTCTCCTCCATCACAGGACACCTGAGCGCCTCCCACAGCCGCTGCTTGATCTCCAGGCCCAGCTGAAGGCTGTAGGGACGACTCTTAATCATGGGCTCGACCACAGAGCAGTAGATGTCCTGGTAGGCCTGAACGCTGTAGCCGTGGATAGAGAGTGGCTCCTCCTGCTGTCCCACGTCCACTGAAGGCACTGGGGATGCTGGACGGATGTGGGGAAGGACAGTCGCGTTCTTCAGGTGACGCTCCTCCAGACCTGGGGAAGAGACACAGCTGTAAGTGTGATCCAACCTGATCACAGCTGCAGGATCCTGAACAGATGGGACACCCTCCAGCAGGAAGTCCTTCAGGTGTGCTGGAAGACTCCTGGTTCGTCTGAGGCGCCGCTGCTCCATGAATATCAACTTTCCAAATCAGACAAATCTGAAGAAACTTGTCAAGCTGGAGAGTTGAAAGAGCTCAAGTGATCAGATTCAGAGAGATGTGTTGATTTCCAGTGTAAACTCAGGTTGCCGTGGTGACAGAATATTGGAGTCATTTAAATGTAAACAATACTTGATCAGCAGAAAGTCAATTAGAGCAGTAGAGGAGTTCTTCTCTGTTGCTTCTCTTTTACATAGTTTGTCATTTTTACATTATAAACAAATAAATATTGTGTGATCTAAACAAAAGGTGTAATACAGAAACATTAACACTTTCAGTTAAAATTGATCAGTTAGGTTAAGCAGATATCATGATAATTATTATTATTATTTTATCATAACTGGGTCTAGATCCCAAAACAATAATAAAAACGAAAACATACACAAAATATTGTCTTTATTTATTTATTTATTTTCGTAATTAATTTTAATCAAATTTTGTTGCAATCTAAGTTTATTTAACCAATTTTCAAATTTCATTTTTTTTTATCTGATCATATTTTTGCATTAATTGTTTTATTATTAGAATATATAAAACAAAATTACACTGTAAATAAAATAATTGTGGACACTGACCAACAAACATTGACTCAACAAATGACTTCACAATAATAAGCCCCAAACGAAAAAAAACCCCACATTATTAATTTTAGCGGATGGTCTGAAGTAAAAAATAAAATATATATTCACCAAACATAAAACTGTGCTTTGCCAGTTTATCAAACAGAAGTGAAATAGTATTGGAGTTTGGCGAACAAACCTTGCAGCAAAAAGCGCGTTTACGCATGCGCGTGAGAGTCGTTTGTTGGATCAGATTTAAATTCCAGCGCAGCAATGGCAGAGCTCCTCCGAAACATCATATTCAGGCGATTTTTCTTCCTCAAAGTTATGGTGACTGTGAGTAGTGAATTCTGTATTTATTAAATCGTTTTTAAGTTTAGCCAAATGCAAGTCTCAGTAATTCCTGACATAAAACGAAAAGGTATTACGTAGCTAGCCGCTCCGTCATAATGTTGTACATAACATTAGCACTTTAACGTTAATTATGTGCATTTATTTAAGACTTTTCTTTACTTTAATGAGAGGGAAACAATTATGCCTATACTTTTTTGGATGGAGTAGCTTTTTTGATAAAAAAATGTGACAACAGACATGTCAGACGATTGTTACATTACTCTGTATATAACGTACCTCCCCAAAATTTTTTGGACCAACTTCTCTGACTGCATTCAATGGAAGAGAGCATGGTTATTACCTGAAAAATTCAACATATCCAACAAAATAAGAGAGATACATTTTAAGATCTTGCATAATGTTTATTCTACAAATTCCCAAATTGCTAATTATTTTGATATATCTAATTTACTTTCTGCAATATACATGAAGAGACTTTATTTCACTTATTCTATAGTTGCACTCACATTAAACATTTTTGGAATGACATCATTTTTTATTTATCATCCTTATTTATTTAAACATGATTTAAATTTGTTTATAAAAGATATATTTCTGTACTTCTCAGATGATGATCATGCTCTCGATCTTATTGTAAATTTCTTTTACACAAAAATAAGTTTCTAAAAACAATACCTATTTTTAATTCTTTCCTTGTTGAAATTTCGCACAATATTGAATCTCTTAAGCTTATTAATAATAATAAGAATAATAAGTTTCTTAAAGCTTATGACTATCTTTTTTCTTAATAATTGTGGCTGTTTTTTGTTTTCTCTCTCTTTTCTTTCTTATTTTTTGTTATTGTATTTTTTCTTCAATGCAGTGATGTTATTATTCTTGTATTCAATAAAAAAAAACCGTTAACGTTAATTAACTTGCATACATTGCTCTGGCTAACTATACGTTACCGGTTGTCAGTTCTACTGTAGCCTTATTTATTTTCTATAAAACAAAATATTATGTAAAACACAAGCCTGCCTTATTGATTTCAACTTGAAAATATTAAACATTGATTTGGAGTTCTTAAAGGGACAGTTCACTCCCAAATCTAACTGTACTATTTACTCAGGCACATGTGGTTTCTAACTTTTGTAAGTTTCTTTCTTCTGTTGAACACTAAATGCCATATTTTGAAGAAAGCTGAAACCTGTAACCATTTATTTCCATGGTAGGAAAAACAAAGACTATGGAAGTCAATGGTTACAGGTTTCCAGCTTTCTTTAAAATATATTATTTACAGAAGATAGAAAGAAAAACAGGTTTGGAATAAGTGAAGGGAGAGTAAATTATGACAGAATTTTCAGTTTTGTGTGAAAGATAACCTGTTTTTTGTCTTCTGACGTTATTTACTCACTGTAAATGATATTTAGAACCATTGCTGTAAACAAACAGGTGCCTGGCCAAAGTGACATTTTACATATAAATGTGCAATTTACCACATGGCATTCTCACAGTATGGAAAGTATTAATTACTTTACTGTTACTTACTATGCTATTAATTATGTGAACATCCACATTCTGTCATTCTAAAATAGCATTTTCTGATCCAACAGGAATAGTGTTTTTGAAAATAACACAGTATTATGGTGACATTTGAATATGTATTTGATATAGACTTAATATTGACATTGCTATGTTATATTTTTAACATACAGGGCCATTGGAAAACCACACAACTACAATGAAGATGGGAATCCTTGAAACAGTAAGCAGTAGCAGCAGCAGCATGAACTTTAAGAGCCCTGTCAACTGTGCTGAATGTCTGCTGTCCTGGAAGAGGAGATGGTGTTTGACAATAGGAGACTTTATCAATGCATCTTTTGTGCTTTTGGATTATAGAATCTACTCAACCTGGAATACAATCACTAAATAGGTTTACATGGTGAATATTTAAAACAGATGCAGCTTTATGTGCTTGAAGTTCCTCTTGAAGATTTATTTTGAACTTTTCTTGAAACTTTTGTGAGTTTTTTTTTCCTGTTTTGGAGTCATCTGTGTTAACTGGGTAAAGTAACTCATTGTTTAGATTTGATGGTGTTTTTAAGATTTTAATATTCATTTATTAATTTTCCTGCAGCTTATTCTCTTGTTTATCAGGGGGCGCCACAGCGGAATGAACCATTCATTTTCCTATGAAAATATATTAGATGTTTAATGTTAATGAATGGGTTTAACCACTAAAAATGTGATTTCATAAGTTCAGATTACCTTTTGTAGAATGAAAGTATTCAGGTGACAACACTAAACAATGGTTAAAGTAACCTCACAAAAATACTTACATTTTATGCAGTTTTTTTTTTTTTCATTTTTGCAGATAAAGTATTTGGAATATATATCAAATATACTTCAGCTCTATGTATTGACCTTATTCCTCATGTACGAGCAGGCACAGCCATTTGAATCTTTTTGTCTGGAGATTTCTGCTCTCGTTCACTTCCATTGATTTTTAGACATTAAAAACTGTTTGTTATGATGCTTGATGTTGCAAACTGATATTTTCTTATTATATTATTCTGCTTTGTCTGTAGAGTCAAAAACACACTAGTTTGTAGAGGAAGTAGTTTGTCTATTTTCCAGTGTTTATTATTCCTAGTCATTTCTCCCATAGGGCACTGAATCGGATGTTCTAAAACAATCGCAAAAACGAGGGCACTTCCGCCTTGAAGAATAAGGTCAATATTAGGAGAAATAAAATGCATGACTTTATAAGGTATACTTTGTTAAAATGTGTAATGTATTTGTAATTCTAAAGTACTTTTACAATAGTGTCTCTTCAATAAAAATAAATAATGAAACGTGGCAGTATTTAGTGCATCATTATTTTGTAAATTCTATTATTCATTTTCTTTTTGGACAACGAGGAATAAACAATTCAGTAAAGTTGCTTTAGCAATGTTTACCAATATACAATTTACCAATATACAATTTTAAATTAGGTGAAACCAAAGAAGTTTGCTACACACAATTTAAAATATTCATTTGGGCCATTAACATGATTGGGCAGACTTGATGGTTTTTTAATTGGCTCAACACATTGTTTCTCATTGAGCCAATGTTGACAGGCTGTTGCTACAATTGAATTCAGATGTGACCAGTCACTAGAAAATATAGTTTGGGGAGACATTTATATTTAAATTTATTTAAATAAATTATTATATTTATTCATTTTTTACAGCATATAAATAATTAGAATTTATATTTATAACATAATTGTAAAAATTATTCAATCAAAAACTTGAATAAATTATTAAAATATGTGTTATTTATTGTATGTTTTTTATTATTAAAATTAACATTATTATGGCTTATTATATTATAGTTTTATTATAGTTTTCATAGTGCAGTTTGTTTTGGATTGTTTTGAAAATCAGGTTAAAAGGTTAATAATAATTCCAGAATTGTTACTTTTATTTATTAATTATAACTTGATAAAAATCAACATAATAGAGAAAAAAGAAAAGAATTGCAGCCTCTTTTATTTGTATTAAATAACAAATTTATTAATTGATTCATTTATTCAGAATGGTTGCTTCCACGAATCCTGCGACTTCCACATCTTCAGGTGATTCTGATGTAAATCTGCTGTCCAGAATCAGCTGGTTTGTCTTAGTCGGGCATCTCCGCTGAGACCAGTCCACTATGGGTGACCCTGCCGGTATCTGTGAAGTACCAGTGGCGAAGCTCTCAGCATCACTGATGCACACAAGCCCTCACAGCACGTCAAGCTGCAAACCACGTGAGGGACCCTAACCTAACCTACCCTAACCTAACAGACACCGCAAATCACCAAACGCATCGAAACTCTAAGAAGAGTCCAGCGACCGACCAGCAACACGAGAACACCTGCTCAGAAAACCTCGACAACCGCGCAGAAAACCACCTGAAACATCCTGAAGACCACCGAGCAAACCAAGAACTTCAAGTCAACAACACCAAGAATCAATAAAAACAACCAATTGATGAAACAAAACATGCAAAAGGAAACTTACTGTGAACTTGCTCTACAACTATGTACACTATATACATATATACATACGCAGGCCTGCAGTGTGGTTTGGGACACTGTGAAGACTCAGCGTCTGGCCCTCTTTCTTCTGGCCTTCTTAGGCAGTGGCTCTCCACTGATGTCCACATGGAATCGAGGAGCGATGCTGTTTGGCCCGGGTCCACATCTGCGTTCTGTAATCAGGATTCGTCCATCAGCCTGCACCGTCTCCTCCATCACAGGACACCTGAGCGCCTCCCACAGCCGCTGCTTGATCTCCAGGCCCAGCTGAAGGCTGTAGGGACGACTCTTAATCATGGGCTCGACCACAGAGCAGTAGATGTCCTGGTAGGCCTGAACGCTGTAGCCGTGGATAGAGAGTGGCTCCTCCTGCTGTCCCACGTCCACTGAAGGCACTGAGGATGCTGGACGGATGTGGGGAAGGACAGCCGCGTTCTTCAGGTGACGCTCCTCCAGACCTGGGGAAGAGACACAGCTGTAAGTGTGATCCAACCTGATCACAGCTGCAGGATCCTGAATAGATGGGACACCCTCCAGCAGGAAGTCCTTCAGGTGTGCTGGAAGACTCCTGGTTCGTCTGAGGCGCCGCTGCTCCATGAATATCAACTTTCCAAATCAGACAAATCTGAAGAAACTTGTCAAGCTGGAGAGTTGAAAGAGCTCAAGTGATCAGATTCAGAGAGATGTGTTGATTTCCAGTGTAAACTCAGGTTGCCGTGGTGACAGAATATTGGAGTCATTTAAATGTAAACAACACTTGATCAGCAGAAAGTCAATTAGAGCAGTAGAGGAGTTCTTCTCTGTTGCTTCTCTTTTACATAGTTTGTCATTTTTACAGTATAAACAAGTAAATATAGTGTGAACTAAACAAAAGGTGTAATACAGAAACATTAACACTTTCAGTTAAATTTGATTAAAATCAGTTAGGGTAAGCAGATATCCAGATAATTATTATTATTATTATTATTATTATTATTATTATTATTATTATTATTTTATTATAACTGGGTCTAGATCCCAAAACAATAATAAAAAGAAAACAAACATAAAATATTGTCTTTATTTAGCTATTTATTTATTTTCATAATTAATTTTTTTATCAAATTTTGTTGCAATCTAAGTTTATTTAACCAATTTTCAAATTTATTTTTTTTTTATCTGATCATATTTTTGCATTCATTATTTTATTATTAGATTATATAAAACAAAATTACCCTGTAAATAAAATAACTGTGGACACTGACAATTAAATATTGACTCAACAAATGACTTCACAATAATAAGCCCCAAACGAAAAAAAATATCCACATTGTTTATTTTAGCGGATGGTCTGAAGTAAAAATTACAAATATATAATCACCAAACATAAAACTGTGCTTTGCCTGTTTATCAAACAGAAGTGAAATAGTATTGGAGTTTGGCGAACAAACCTTGCAGCAAACAGCGCGTGTACGCATGCGCGTGAGAGTCGTTTGTTGGATCAGATCTAAATTCCAGCGCAGCAATGGCAGAACTCCGAAACATCATATTCAGGCGATTTTCCTTCCTCAAAGTTATGGTGAGTAGTGAATTCTGTATTTATTAAATCGTTTTTAAGTTTAGTCAAATGCAAGTCTCAGTAATTCCTGACATAAAACAAATAGCATGGGTATTACGTTAACAGTTAGCTAGCCGCTCCGTCATAATGTTGTACATAACATTAGCACTTTAACGTTAATTAACTTGCATACATTGTTCTGGCTAATTATATGTTACCGGTTGTCAGTTCTACTGTAGCCTTATTTATTTTCTATAAAACAAAATATTATGTAAAACACAAGCCTGCCTTATTGATTTCAACTTGAAAATATTAAACATTGATTTGGAGTTCTTAAAGGGACAGTTCACTCCCAAATCAAATTGTACTATTTACTCAGGCACATGTGGTTTCTTACTTTTGTAAGTTTCTTTCTTCTGTTGAACACTAAATGCCATATTTTGAAGAAAGCTGAAACCTGTAACCATTTATTTCCATGGTAGGAAAAACAAAGACTATGGAAGTCAATGGTTACAGGTTTCCAGCTTTCTTTAAAATATATTATTTACAGAAGATAGAAAGAAAAACAGGTTTGGAATAAGTGAAGGGAGAGTAAATTATGACAGAATTTTCAGTTTTGTGTGAAAGATAACCTGTTTTTTGTCTTCTGACGTTATTTACTCACTGTAAATCATATTTAGAACCATTGCTGTAAACAAACAGGTGCCTGGCCAAAGTGACATTTTACATATAAATGTGCAATTTACCACATGGCATTCTCACAGTATGGAAAGTATTAATTACTTTACTGTTACTAACTATGCTATTAATTATGTGAACATCCACATTCTGTCATTCTAAAATAGCATTTTCTGATCCAACAGGAATAGTGTTTTTGAAAATAACACAGTATTATGGTGACATTTGAATATGTATTTGATATAGACGTAATATTGACATTGCTATGTTATATTTTTAACATACAGGGCCATTGGAAAACCACACAACTACAATGAAGATGGGAATCCTTGAAACAGTAAGCAGTAGCAGCAGCAGCATGAACTTTAAGAGCCCTGTCAACTGTGCTGAATGTCTGCTGTCCTGGAAGAGGAGATGGTGTTTGACAATAGGAGACTTTATCAATGCATCTTTTGTGCTTTTGGATTATAGTATCCACTCAACCTGGAATACAATCACTAAATAGGTTTACATGGTAAATATTTAAAACAGATGCAGCTTTATGTGCTTGAAGTTCCTCTTGAAGATTTATTTTGCACTTTTCCTGAAACTTTTGTGAGTTTTTTTTTCCTGTTTTGGAGTCATGTGTCAACTGGGTAAAGTAACCCATTGTTTAGATTTGATGGTGTTTTTGACATTTTAATATTCATTCATTAATTTTCCTGCAGCTTATTCTCTTGTTTATCAGGGGGCGCCACAGCGGAATGAACCATTCATTTTCCTATGAAAATATATTAGATGTTTAATGTTAATGAATGGGTTTAACCATTAAAAATGTGATTTCATAAGTTCAGATTACCTTTTGTAGAATGAAAGTATTCAGGTGACAACACTAAACAATGGTTAAAGTAACCTCACAAAAATACTTACATTTTATGCAGTTTTTTTTTTTTTTTCATTTTTGCAGATAAAGTATTTGGAATAAATATCAAATATACTTCAGCTCTATGTATTGACCTTATTCCTCATGTACGAGCAGGCACAGCCATTTGAATCTTTTTGTCTGGAGATTTCTGCTCTCATTCACTTCCATTGATTTTTAGACATTAAAAACTGTTTGTTATGATGCTTGATGTTGCAAACTGATATTTTCTTATTATATTATTATGCTTTGTCTGTAGAGTCAAAAACACACTAGTTTGTAGAGCAAGTAGTTTGTCTATTTTCCACAGTTTATTATTCCTAGTCATTTCTCCCATAGGGCATTAAATCGGATGTTTTAAAACAATCGCAAAAACGAGGGCACTTCCGCCTTGAAGAATAAGGTCAATATTAGGAGAAATAAAATGCATGACTTTATAAGGTATACTTTGTTAAAATGTGTAATGTATTTGTTATTCTAAAGTACTTTTACAATAGTGTCTCTTCAATAAAAATAAATAATGAAACGTGGCAGTATTTAGTGCATCATTATTTTGTAAATTCTATTATTCATTTTCTTTTTGGACAACGAGGAATAAACAATTCAGTAAAGTTGCTTTAGCAATGTTTACCAATATACAATTTACCAATATACAATTTTAAATTAGGTGAAACCAAAGAAGTTTGCTACACACAATTTAAAATATTCAATTGGGCCATTAACATGATTGGGCAGACTTGATGGTTTTTTATTGGCTCAACACATTGTTTCTCATTGAGCCAATGTTGACAGGCTGTTGCTACAATTTAATTCAGATGTGACCAGTCACTAGAAAATATAGTTTGGGGAGTCATTTATATTTAAATTTATTTAAATAAATTATTATATTTATTCAATTTTTACAGCGTATAAATAATTAAAATTTATATTTATAACATAATTGTAAATATTATTCAATCAAAAACTTGAATAAATTATTAAAATATTTGTTATTTATTGTATGTTTTTATTATTATGATTAATATTATTTTGGCTTATTATATTATAGTTTTATTATAGTTTTCATAGTGCAATTTGTTTTGGATTGTTTTGAAAATCAGGTTAAAAGGTTAATAATATTTGCAGAATTGTTACTTTTATTTATTAATTATAACTTGATAAAAATCAACATAATAGTGGAAAAAGAAAAGAATTGCAGCCTCTTTTATATGTATTAATTAACCAATTTATTAATTGATTCATTTATTCAGAATGGTTGCTTCCACGAATCCTGCGACTTCCACATCTTCAGGTGATTCTGATGTAAATCTGCTGTCCAGAATCAGCTGGTTTGTCTTAGTCGGGCATCTCCACTGAGACCAGTCCACTATGGGTGACCCTGCCGGTATCTGTGAAGTACCAGTGGCGAAGCTCTCAGCATCACTGATGCACACAAGCCCTCACAGCACGTCAAGCTGCAAACCACGTGAGGGACCCTAACCTAACCTACCCTAACCTAACAGACACCGCAAATCACCAAACGCATCGAAACTCTAAGAAGAGTCCAGCGACCGACCAGCAACACGAGAACAACTGCTCAGAAAACCTCGACAACCGCGCATAAAACCACCTGAAACATCCTGAAGACCAACGAGCAAACCAAGAACTTCAAGTCAACAACACCAAGAATCAATAAAAACAACCAATTGATGAAACAAAACATGCAAAAGGAAACTTACTGTGAACTTGCTCTACAACTATGTACACTATATACATATATACATACGCAGGCCTGCAGTGTGGTTTGGGACACTGTGAAGACTCAGCGTCTGGCCCTCTTTCTTCTGGCCTTCTTAGGCAGTGGCTCTCCACTGATGTCCACATGGAATCGAGGAGCGATGCTGTTTGGCCCGGGTCCACATCTGCGTTCTGTAATGAGGATTCGTCCATCAGCCTGCACCGTCTCCTCCATCACAGGACACCTGAGCGCCTCCCACAGCCGCTGCTTGATCTCCAGGCCCAGCTGAAGGCTGTAGGGACGACTCTTGATCAAGGGCTCGACCACAGAGCAGTAGATGTCCTGGTAGGCCTGAACGCTGTAGCCGTGGATAGAGAGTGGCTCCTCCTGCTTTCCCACATCCACTGAAGACACTGGGGATGATGGAAGGATGTGGGGAAGGACAGCCGCGTTCTTCAGGTGACGCTCCTCCAGACCTGGGGAAGAGACACAGCTGTAAGTGTGATCCAACCTGATCACAGCTGCAGGATCCTGAACAGATGGGACACCCTCCAGCAGGAAGTCCTTCAGGTGTGCTGGAAGACTCCTGGTTCGTCTGAGGCGCCGCTGCTCCATGAATATCAACTTTCCAAATCAGACAAATCTGAAGAAACTTGTCAAACTGGAGAGTTGAAAGAGCTCAAGTGATCAGATTCAGAGAGATGTGTTGATTTCCAGTGTAAACTCAGGTTGCCGTGGTGACAGAATATTGGAGTCATTTAAATGTAAACAACACTTGATCAGCAGAAAGTCAATTAGAGCAGTAGAGGAGTTCTTCTCTGTTGCTTCTCTTTTACATATTTTGTCATTTTTACATTATAAACAAATAAATATTGTGTGATCTAAACAAAAGGTGTAATACAGAAACATTAACACTTTCAGTTAAATTTGATTAAAAGCAGTTAGGGTAAGCAGATATCATGATAATTATTATTATTATCATAAGGTTTAGATCCTAAAACAATAATAAAAATGAAAACATACATAAATATTGTCTTCAGTTGATTATTTATTTTCATAATTAATTTTTAGCAAAGTTTGTTAATCTAACTTTATTTAACCAAATTTCTAATACGTTTTTTTATCTGATCATATTTTTGCATTAATTATTTTATTATTAGATTATATAAAACAAAAATATACTGTAAAAAAATAATTGTGGACACTAATAATTAAATATTGACTCAACAAATGACTTCACAATAATTAGCCCCAAACAAAAAAACAAACACTTTATTAATTTTAGCTGGTGGTCTGAAGTTAAAATTACAAATACATATTCACCAAACATATTAAATTTTGCCCAGCCAGTTATTCAACAGAAGTGAAATAGTATTTGGAGTTTGGCAAACAAACTTTGCCGCAAAAAGCGCGTGTACGCATGCGCGTGAGAGTCGTTTGTTGGATCAGATTTAAATTCCAGCGTAGCTCCTCCGAAACATCATATTCAGGCGATTTTCCATCATCAAAGTTATGGTGAGTAGTGAATTCTGTATTTATTAAATCGTGTTTAAGTTTAACCAAGTGCAAGTCTCAGTAATTCCTGACATAAAACGAAAAGCATGGGTATTACGTTAGCTAGCCGCTCCGTCATAATGTTGTACATAACACTTTAAGGTTAATTACAGACATGTGTTCTTTTTGCCTCTTTAATCTCTTTTTTTTAATATACTGTGATTGTATATTCTCATTTTCGTATAAAAAAACATTAATTACAGACATTACTCTGGCTAGTTACCGGTTGTCAGTTTTACAGTAACGTTAGCCTTATTCAATTACTATAAAACTAATTATGTAAAACACAAGCCTGCCTTATTGATTTCAACTTGAAAATATTAAACATTGATTTGGAGTTGTTCTTAAAGGGACAGTTCACTCCCAAAATAAATTGTACTATTCACTCAGGCACATGTGGTTTCAAACTTTCGTAAGTTTCTTTCTTTTGTTGAACACTAAATGCCATATTTTAAAGAAAGCTCAAAACCTCTAACTGTTTACTTATATAGTAGGAAAAACAATGATACGCATTATGCACTATGGAAGTCAATGGTTACAGGTTTCCAGCTTTCTACAAAATATATTCTTTTGAGTTTAACAGAAGATGGGAAAACAAACAGGTTTGGAACAAATGAAGGGAGAGTAAATTGTGACATAATTTTCAGTTTTGTTTTTTGACTTTATTTACTCACTGTATATGATATTTTAAACAATTGCTGTAAACAAACAGGTGCCTGGCCACAATGACAATGCAATTTACAGCATAGCAATCTCACAGTATGGAAACTATTGAAAGTATAGTATGGAAAGTATTAATTTAAATTAATTAAAAATTATGTTAATGGCATGGTGAGAATTGTATTAATATATGTACACTTAGTATTGACATTGTTATTTCATATTTTTAACATACAGGCCCATTGGAAAACCACACAACTACAACGAAGATGGGAATCCTTGAAACAACATCAGCAGCATGATTAACTTAAAGACCCCTGTCAATTGTGCTGAATGTCTGCTGTCCTGGAAGAGGAGATGGTGCTCCAACTTAGAGACTATCAATGTGATTTTTTTGTGCTTTTGGATTATAGTATCTACTCAACCTGGATTACAAGGACTTTCTAGACATGTTCGCATAGTAAATATTTGAAAAAGATGCATCTTCATGTTCCTAAAGTTAATTCCTCTTGAAGATTTTTGTTTCACTTTTTTATGTTTTTTTCGTCTTTTCTGGAATCATCTGTGCCAACTGGGTTAAGTTGTAGAAATTTCAGGCACATGCATGATATTATGAACAAAACAACCTACGTTAGCTGTACAGGTAAACAACGCAGTGTAAACAGTTTATAATGGCTCAATTTTCTTCATTCAGAGCATGAATCAGCAGGAGTGACGATAATGTGGCATGTGAATAAAACAGGGCTTGGCTGATATTTACGGGCATGGAAGGGTAATCTCTGAAATGTTGCTCACTCCGCATCTTAGGAGTTTTAAAGCATATCATGAGCCTCAGTGCATCACATTTATTTTATTAATCAGTCAAAACCAATCAAGTATCTGTAAAGTTGCCATTGAAAACATATTTCACGATAATTATTTTGCAACCTGCCAGATCTACAAAACATTAACAATAATACATTTTAGAGATGGATGATGAGCAAATAAAGGGTGGAGATTATTGTAAGCAAGCTTCATGGACCCAACTTCAGTGCTATAACTCAAGACACTATCAAATGTATTATCAGGGAAAAAAGGGATGGACAAACTAGTTTCTCAGGTTTTCTTTGTTATATGTGACTTTGACTGGTGCAATCTTCATTTCTTATTTAGTTCTGAGACTTCACTGCAGGCCTGCTGAGGAGAAAACAATGCTGAAGGTATTATTTAGCTCATGGACATTTGACTGTAATTAATTACAATGCTTTTTTGTTCGTTTTGCCTGTTGTGAAGATTATGTCCAACCAAGGGCTGAAAAGGTTATTAAAAAGTGGTTCAAAAGATTTTGTTATTTTTTATTGAAACTGAATCTATTGAGAATGAATATAATATAATTAATATTGCCATCTTTATTATGTTATTGTTTTAACTCATTCATAGTTGGATGGTCATAAAACAGATTTGTTTTTCAAACAGAACAGAAGTAAAACATTTACCAAACTTAAAATTGAAATGTACAAAAACCAAAGTGCTTGCAATAATATTAAACACAATTGTATTTATATACATTTATTTATTTATTTACATTTTTATATATTTTCATTAGTCTTGAAGTTAAGCCTCAGGTTTAAATGAGTGAAGCTTACATATTCCATATGTACTGTATATATTCCATGCAACACAACTTCTCTATTAAGATCAGTAATCATGTTTCTGTCCAAAATTTCCTTTAAAATGTAAATATATCTGTTTTTATTTTACTTTTGTTTCACAGATAGAGTTGATGCCATACTGGAACCTCAGTGTCACTGTGTTGAGGGGAACATTCAGTCAGTCATATGATGTTTGTGAGTTGTCAATCAGCCTCTGAAAAACTTTGTGACTTGTGGAGAACTAATGATAAATATGCTTTGTAACATAAATATTTAGCTTGATTTAGCTGTCTTTGATTAGAATACCTATTTCATGTAATAATCATGCTTGGTGTGCATTGATTGAGCTATGTCTGTCCAGTGTCCAAAAATGACTGCTACGTCACGTTAAAGTTACCCACGGCCAGTGCCTGCTGTCACCGCACCAAGACTGTGAAAAATAGTAATGAACCAAAATGGAATGAAACTTTCCATTTCAGAGTGCACAGTGGTATTAAGGTAAGAAATACTGTTTTAGACAATTGCAAAAATTTTTAAATAATATCCTTGATGACGTAAAACATTAAGTTTCTCCACCCTCATTGTTCTTGACTAACGTGACAAATAAGGTTGATTTCAATAATAGTGGTTAATAGTGGTAATCTGGTTGACAACAAAGCCATTTTACATAGAAGTAATTAGATTAATTACTGTACTTAATCAAACTTTCATCACATTTATGTAACCATCAAAACAGTTCTCATAACGCTTGTTTAATTCTCAGCTAGTGGCTAAATTTGATTGCAGTACCTTAAAAATATACTTTCTGTGAATTTCTGTAACAAAGTACAGTAGATTGTACAACTTTTATCCAGTCTGTTTTTGCCTTTATCACCCAAAATTAAAAATAATTACTTACCTTTTACTAACCCTCATGTGGTTCCAAAAGAATTCGAAAATCTTTCTTCTATTCAACACAAATTGAATATATATACTTTTCTAAAGAAGAAAATTAAGAATGTTGAAAACCGGTAGGCACAAACATCCACAATACTAATAATGCCAATGACTACTTTTTTTTTTTTTTTTTTTTAAGCATTGTTCATAATAGCTTCTTTTGTGTTCAAAAAAAGAAAATAAATGAAATGACAGAATGTTCATTTTCGGGTAAACTATCCTTTTAAAATTGAACTAAAGGCATAATGAGATCAGCTTTGATTTACACAAATAGATAATGTACTTTTGTAACTACATCCGCAATGTTTTTGAAATTAAAATAATATTTAACGTTTTTAATATTGTCATTTTGATTTAAAAAATGCATCCTTGGTATGTCAGTCTGATGTTATTGCTGCCATTTTTTTCAGTTGATTCCAGCGAGTCAAAACACCAATGGCATAAAGACAACTTAACTGTACTAATAAGACATGGCTGCAGATTTCGTTATTGGGGGAGTTTGGAGTTTTTATTGTTTGTTAGTTCACAAAATCAAAATGTTTTGCAGTGAGATTTAAGCTTCAGACTCATCTGCGGATTAAAACACAACTCTCATGAACAAAATATTGTTAATCCACAAGTGTACCTTATGCTTCAACCCTAAAGTAGTACATGTTTAGCTTCAGCCCACGTTTACATTACTACAGACCAGAATTGTCTCACAATAATAATTTGATTTGGTTGTTTTGCTTTTCTAAAGTAGACTGTATTTTTGTCTTTTCAGAACATTCTGGAATTCCACATGTTTGATGCTGACAAATTAACGAAAGATGACCATTTATCCACCATCCTTTTCGACATCAGTAACCTCACACCTGGACAAAAGCAGACCAAATGCTTCATGTCAGATGACGAGGTATTGTATGTAATTTGGAATTAGAAAATGACATATAATATCTCCTTTTATTTAAAAAAGTTTTTAAAGTCAAAGCCTTTGGTATCCATTACTTCAAATAAATGAATGCATGTCAAGTATAGTCCTATGAATGCATGTCAAGTATAGGCCTATTTTTTATTTATTCTAGAGAAGGGGTGCACTGTGGGTAGAGTTTGAGATGACTGTGAGGTGAGTTAAAATAAAATTGTTAAAAATTATGGGGAAAAGAACTTAAAAACAGTTATAAAGGTGGCAAAAATGTTTTGTTTATGTTCTCTATTTTTTTTCTCCAGCTCTGAGAAGCCTATACCATACTTTTCTAACGGAGTACTGATGGTAAGAGTTTTGACATATTTAAATCTAAAGGTAATATTAGCGCTCCTGAGAAACTGTAATTCTTTTTCAAGAACTGTGAAATAGGACTATGAAATATTTGAAAAATATTAATTTTTACTTTTCTTCCATCTAGGGACATTTTTATATTTTACAGATTAAATATATAAAAACTCCATTAGTTTCCATTAAACAAAACTGACTGTAATTTGAAAATCGTTGTTGAATTAAAAGAAAAGCAAAAGCAATTTTTTCTTTCCATCCCACTCATTTCTAGGCAGGTCCATTCTGTGCACTGGATGTGAAGTTGCAAAAACATCTGAAGACAAATGGTAAACAGAAGAACATTCAATCATTTCTGAGCTTTGACGTCAAGAATTTTACTCATACAAATTTACATACACTGTAAAAATGCTGAGTTCCACACAATTCATTTATGTTGTCCCAACACAAGTCGATTAACTTAATAGTTTTAAAAAATCTTAAGTGTATTGAACATAAAAAGTAAAGTTGTCCCAATACTTCAGAATTGTGTTGTTTCAACTCATTTTAAATGCGTAGTTTAAACAAGCAGCAAATTTTTTTTTTGAGTGTAAAGCTAACCACAATGTGACATTAATATATACAAGCTTTATAATGACAACTGAACAATTATAACTGAAATTATAACCAGTTTTTGGTGGTAATTTAAGTCAACAGTTATAATTTACAGTAAATTTTGTACTAATTAGAAAAAAAAATCAATTAAAGGCGATGGAATAAGTATGTTGTAAAAATTAAGATTTTTTTCTGCATTTACCTCAGCTGAGAACAAGATGATGTTAAGACTGCGCGGCGCATATAAGGAAGACTGTATGATCCTGAGCTCTGATGAAAACTCAAGCTGCTTGCAGAACACGTGCTTCTACATCAACAGAGATCTGGAGACTGAGTTTAGTCTCTTACCCCCAAAAGTGTGTGACCGATTACACAGATGATCTCAGAACATTTTTTTAACAACTTTTACCAAATTAAATAAGGAATACAAAATAAGCAACGTATGACAAAATATGAATCTTGCTTATTTGTTTGCATTTTTTTTCCTAGGCTGGGGCAGAAATGGATGAGAAATATGCAAATACTGCAGACATTTTGTCATCTGTTCCTATGAAACCTTTATCGGCCAAACAGCAAATGAAACTCTCCATGCCTATTGCACAGGTACGTACTGGTAAAATCAGATTTTTATTGTATATCTATACATTTTTCCAACGTACTGTAAAATGAAAAGCTAGTAACTAATTGGAGTAATAATTTATTTTAGGGTGAAGTGCATCTAGAACTGAACACAGAGGATTGGTAAACAATCTTTTCTATAACCGTTTAAATAAACTTCTTTTGCATGCAATTTATTGATCAAAACTGAATGCTTTTAATTGTGTAATTGATTATAATTAAATAAGATAAATCACAAGGAACTACCAGCATTTTCTCAACTGATTCCATGAGTCATGTGAATGTGTTTTTGTTCTAAAGCTTAGATGAAGAAATGGATGTGCGTTTGGAATTTGATATTCCAGTGGAGGAGAAGAATTTTCTGCTGAAGAGAAGAAAAGTTGTTTCACAAGCTCTTCAGAAAGCTCTGAATCTCGGCTCTGCACCAGATCCCAGCAAGGCAAGAACACAAACACTCACATAAAGGCATTCAGCAGATAATAGGATAATGGCCTGACATGCATATTTTATTTTTATTTTATTTCTGGGTGGAGTTTGCATGTTTTCCATGTGTAAATTTAATTAAATTAATCACATTTAAAATGAATAGTACTGTCAAACAATTATTTGTGGCTAATCAAATTCAAAACAAAAATTTGTATCTACATAATATATGCATGTATATTTATTATGTATAATATAAATAGCACTAAAAGTTATTATAAATGTATTGAACATATTTACTGACATAATGTTACAAGAAGTTAATTAATGTCACATATACTGTATATGCATATACTAATTTAAAACTACTGTGTCTATATAAATCTATGATGATTCTTCAGGTCCCACTGGTTGCTGTGGTGTGCTCTGGAGGTGGGACCAGAGCGATGACAGCCACATTCGGAGGCCTAAGAGCTCTGCAAACGCTCCAACTTCTTGATGCAGTCAGTTACATCACAGGGGTTTCTGGGTCTACCTGGTAAATGTAAAATTAATATAAATTTAAAAAGCAATACAGGCAACACATTAACATTTGCAACTCTAAATCAGTAGTTCTCATCTGTTTTGTATCATAGCTTTTAGATTACATAAATGTCATGTGAATAATTATTTTTATCTTATCTCACAGGACTATGGCTTCACTTTATAGTGATGCTAACTGGTCAAACAGTGACCTAAATGTGGCTATGGAGTCTGTAAAAAAGGAGATCTCTAAAAGTGTGTTTAGTGTATTTTCACCTGAGCAGCTACAGCACTACAAAGAGAAGATGGAGGAGCGAGAGAAACAAGGACACCTTGTATCTCTCATAGACATGTGGGGTCTGGCTATAGAGTACCTCATCCATGGAAAGGTACTCTGTGTCTTTAATATCAGATGCAAAACTCATTTTATAAGCATAAAAATATCAAATTTAAATGCAGTGTGCGAATTATATATTGACTATCAGGGGGGTCATCTTTTTCGGTAATGTTAGTTTGTTTAATACATCCTTCATGAAACAAATGTATGCATTCATTTAAATGACATTTAATTTAATGAAACATTAGTTTTCAGTGTTTTGTGGGATATTTTGTGTATTGTGTATTTGTGACCTACAATATCATCTGATTAGCTGTTTCAGAGGTTACTGTATATCAAACTTTTCATCTAATTTTACTTTACTTTTAGGCTAAATGTAGAAACAAACACCTATTTGTGAACACTTACCATGTCTATTGGTGTAGACTGATTGATGTGTTTATGCTTTCACAATGGTATAATCCATCATAGGGGTGGTCAAATATATATTTATATTATCTATGTATTTTTAAGTATTAGCATTAGTATTTAAGATACAGATCAGAGCAAACTATTTCTCACTAGTTAGATGGCTGACCCCCCCTCCCCCATGCTGTTTTGATGTCCTTTAGGAGGAAACAAATATTAATTAGCGGGGTCTGTCCCCTCTAAACCCCCTTGTAATTCGCATCTTGTTTAAATGTAATTTAACAATTATTTTCTTCCTCAGAAAAAATTGGGTACACTATCAGACCAGCAGATGGCACTGTGTAATGGCCAGAACCCACTTCCCATCTACACAGCTCTCAACATGAAGAACGGCAAGACGGGATGTATCATAGAGACTGGTGGGCAGTGTCTTTAATTCACTTTGGCTTATGTAATCGCCTACCACTTCCTGTCCTGCAAGATAATGGTCCATTAAGGTCATGTTTATTATGTTTGTTACTTAACAGATCAATTCTCTGGATTGAGAGCAGCTGAAAGTGCTTACGTTAGATATTAGTGACGGGAGAAACAAACTTTTGAATCAACAACTGGAATCAACTGTCCTAAAACAATTCACTGTTTCAAAAGTTCAAAACTGTTTAAATGCATCGAAAACTCAAATGATTACAAAAAATGTAATCTATTAAAAGCAACAAATGAACAAATCAACACAACATTAAATATGAATTGTGTGTATAATATGTCTAATTTTCAAGTCAATAGAGGCATTAAGTTAATCAGATCAACTGCAATTCCTACTTTTTATTACACAAATTTAATTTCAATGTCTAAGAAATAAATCAAGTTCACAGAGGTTATCACCCTCTAGTGATAGCAAGGATGCAACTGTATGACATCATCATAATGCCTATATTATTTGATTTTGGTATTTTCTCCAAATCACTGGTTTGAAGCAAAGACTTCAACAAGAAAATGTTTGAAACCTTCACAAATCAGCATTTTAAAGGCTTCTATCATGCTTCTCTTTGCTCTCTTGTCAGAATGGTGTGAGTTCACTCCATATGAGGTGGGATTTACCAAGTATGGCGCCTTTATACCTGCACAAAACTATGGGAGTGAATATTACCTCGGTCACATGGTCAAGAAACTCCCTGAAGCTGGAATATACTCTCTGTTGGGTAAATAGATGTAAATGCACTTGGAGTAGTAAATCATAACAAGTCAATGATAGTGACTTATTGTTCTCAAAATGTCAGTCAGAATGTGTTATGTTTACAGGAATCTGGAGCAGTGTTTTCTCTTTGAGTCTGACTCAGCTTTGGACTGTCGTGACTGGAGTGATTCCCTCCTGGGCCAGCAAGGTTGGGGAAGAAGTGAACCACACAGGTAAGAGAAAAGCAATGAGTTTGAGCACAGGAGAAAATGTCACCAGGTAGTGAAGCTTTTTATTTCTTAGGCCACCTGTTTTATTAAAAGGATAGTTCACCCAAAAAAAATTATTCTTTCACCATTTACACACCTTTTGCTTGATCAGAATTTGAGTTTCTGTCTTTTGTTAAACACAAATGCTGGTAGCTAGTGCCATTGATTTCCAGAGTTTTTTTCCTATGATGGAAGTCAATGGGTGCCAGCCAGTAACCAGCATTCTTAAAAATATAATCTTTTGTGTTCAACAGAAGACAGAAACTCAAGGATTTACAATCACATGAAGGAGAAAATAATTTAATTGATCTACTATGATTTAATGAATAAAATTTAATTAAAATACAAAAAAATAATCACCAGCCTGTAACTTAAGCCTCTATAGATAACATTACATTTGTTGGCAGTACACTTTATTACACATTTATTATTTATTTATTTCACATAAAGATTGTAACTTCTACATTAGTAGGTCAAAAAAGCACTCTTAATTTCAACTAATTGCATTTAATATAACTTTAAACTACAATCAATATTTTTTTTTTTCAACTGCAAGTAACATGGACTTAAGAAAGTAAGAACTGACTGATTCACTTTGACTGGGTTAATTTGCCTGCAACTTTCCATCATTTAAGATAATGGTCCATTATGGTCAGTAAGTAATTGTGTTCCTCCAATGATCAATTATTTATATTGACATTGGCCGACTAAAGTGCTTACTGTAAATTTGCTGCCCATGCTTCTCTGCGTTCTCTCTCTATCTTTTAAATTGTTTTCTGGCAGTGCAATTTATGAGGAAAACTTGGATATTAATGCAAAAATATGAAATTTTCACTGCTAGAGGGCATGTATTCATAACAAACAAGTGTGCATTGTGGAATCATGGGAGTTGTAGTATTCGTTACATCAGGACTCCTGCAGAAATCATGTTCACGGATAATCTAAATCAGTGGTTCTGCTCCTGTTTTTAGAAATAGTTTTGAAACAAATCTTTGCACTTAACAAATGAAGTTATGAAATTAAAAATGTAATTACTGTCTTCAGTTATAAACACACTCTTAGCTCATTGAGAAAAAAAGCATAACCCCTTTTGACAATGCACAGATGCAGTTTTTTTTTCATCCTTAAAATAGCAAAAGTGGATTGTAATATTGCCCTTAGTGCTTTTGTGCCATGCACATTAAACTTTGTGCTTAGATCAATAAAATAGAGGCCTATGTCTAATCATTTCATAAAACTGTGTGCAGACTAAGTATATGCATTTTGTTTTATCTATATGCAAAAAAATCCATTATCAATAGACACGGACAACAAACCATCAACATCGAACACGCTTCATGTCAACCCTATGACTGAACTGGCAAAAAAGCTAAGCAACTTTTTAACCAGCCGCCCCATTATCAGCCAAGTGTTCAACTTCCTGAGAGGCTTCCAACTGCACAGGAACTACACTGAGAACTGTGACTTCACCGCATGGAAAGGTCAGAACATCATTTATGCAGTTCAGTTTAGCTTAATTAGCACCATTCCTTCTTTGAATCAGTTTAATCTCACAAGGCATGGTCTTAATTATAAAGTGGACTTTTTGCAGACACACATCCAGACGCTTTCCCGAACTCCCTGACACCAGCAGATGCCACGCTTGGTCTGGTGGACTCTGCTTTTGTCCTCAAATCTGGATTTCCTCCTGTGTTACGCTCTAATAGACTCGCAGATGTTATTCTTTCTCTAAACTATGCTTGGGACTCAGACCACTTCAAGGTGAGAGTCACCAGAAAGACCTGTCAAATTTTGATGAGAAAAATAATGAGGACAAATTTGATTTGGTTGTTTATGTCTGTGTCCATTACTGTAGATCTTAAAGGAAACTCAGGAGTACTGCAGGGAGCACAAGACTCTATTTCCAAAGATCGATTTCAAAAAGTTGGAGACTGAGCCAATCAGGGAAGTGTATGTGTTTGAAGATGAAGAGAATCCAGAGGTTCCCATAGTGCTTCACTTTCCCTTAATCAATGTCTCATTCAAACAGTTCAAAGCTCCAGGTGAGTATTGCCCTCATTACCTTTAATATCATCATCATTTGTACCATCAAAACACATTGGAGTTCACCTAATCCATCCTGTCATGTTCATCAGGCATGTTCACACCAAGTGACAATGATATAGTTAAAATATATACTAAAAATGTACTACACCATTGTATACTATAGGAATGATGTAGTTTGAAGTTATGGAAGAAGTTTCAAATATATGTGTGTGTATATACAGTGAGGCCAATAAGTATTTGATCACCCTGTGATTTTTCAATATCTCCTACTTAGAAATCATGGAGGGGTCTAGAATTTTCACCATAGGTGCATTTGCACTTCCAGAGACAAAATCTCAAAATAAAAATCCAGAAATCACTTTGGATGATTTTTTAACAATTTATTTGTAAATTAGTGTGTCAAATAAGTATTTGATCACTTGCTTTTCAGCCAGATTTCTTACCCTCAAAGACCTGTTATTTTGCGTTTAAATAGTCCAGCTACACTCTGCTCATGATTTTAATTTAGTAGCACCCGTTTGAGATTGTTAGCAGTCAAAAAGCCACCTGTGCACTCCACAATCAGTCAAAAGTCTAAGTAGCAACATGGGCAAACCAAAGAGCTGTCAAAAGACACAAAAGACAAAATTATAGACCTTCACAAAGCTGGAAAGGGCTACGGGACAATTGTCAAGCAGCTTGGTGAAAAAAGAACAACCGTTGGAGCAATTGTCAAAAAGCGGAAGAGGCTAATAATAACCGTCAATGTCCCTTGGACTGAGGCCCCATGGAAGATCTTTCCTTGTGGGGTATCAATGATGCTAAGCATGGTCAAGAATCAGCCCAGAACTACACAGGAGGAGCTGGTCAATGCCGTGAAGAGAGATGGAACCACCGTTTCCAAGGCTACCATCAGTAATACATTAAGACGTCATGGTTTAAAATCTTGCATCGCAAGGAAGGTTCCTCTGCTTAAGTCAACCCATGTTTGAAGTTTGCCAGAGACCATCTGGATGATCCAGAGGAGTCATGGGAGAAAGTGCTGTGGTCTGATGAAAACAAAGTAGAACCTTTTGGTCTTAACTCCATTTGTCGTGTTTGGAGGAAGAAGAATGATGAGTATCATCCCAATAATACCATACCTACAGTGAAGCATGGGGGCTGGAAGCATTATGCTCTGGGGGTGTTTTTCTGCACAGGGGACTGCACTGTATAAAGGAGAGGATGACCAGGCCATGAATGGTGAAATGTTGGGCAAAAACCTTTTTCCCTCAGTCAGAGCATTAAAGATGGGTCGTGGCTGGGTCTTCCAACATGACAATGACCCAAAGCACACAGCTATGAAAACCAAGGAGTGGCTCCGTATGAAGCATATCAAGGTTCTGGAAGGGCCTAGCCAGTCTCCAGACCTAAATCCAAAGGAAAATCTTTGGAGGGAGCTGAAACTCTGTGTTGCCCAGCGACAGCCCCAAAACCTGACAGATCTAGAGTAGATCTGCATGGAGGAGTGGGCTAAAATCCCTCCTGCAGTGTGTGCAAACCTGGTGAAGAGCTACAGGAACCGTTTGACCTCTGTAATTGTTAACAAAGGCTTCTGTCCCAAATATTAAGCATTTTTGACTCAAGTGATCAAATACTTATTTGACACACTTATTTACAAATAAATTGTTTAAAAATCATACAATGCAATTTCTGGATTTTTATTTTTAGATTCGGTCTCTCACATTGAGAAGGACCTATGGTGAAAATTCTAGACCCCTCCATGATTTCTAAGTAGGAGATATTGAAAAATCACAGGGTGATCAAATACTTATTGACCTCACTGTGTATATATATATAAATGTTTTACTGAAGATCTAATAAAACAATGAAATCAAAATCCACCCTGCTTTAAAGAGCTTGCGTTTATAATAAAGAAAATGTGGATGCTTAAAGTTATCATTACAGTATTGTTGTTGTCTCTATGATTATCATTCTAAATGAGAATGGACATTAAGGCCCAATCCCAATTCTACCCCTTAGTCCTTCCTTTTACCCCTGCCCCTCATTTTGCACTTTCCCGTAAAGGGGAAGGGATAGATAGCCCTTCTAATGTATTTTTCAGGACCACACTCGAAACCAAAGGTTAAGCAAATTTTCCAGAATACACCATCTACAACGACAGTATAGCTGCACCCGGAAGTAAGGAGATCCACAAATTTGTATTTTTATCATTATTAGGAATTTTTACAACAAACAAGTACATGTTCGTGTTTTACTGTGATGCTTAAAAAAACCCGCTAAAATAAAAACTGCTAAATTTCTTGACACAAACTCCTGTACAGCAGTCCCACAACATTCTGACACTCGATGCCACTCGAATACCCTGTCAGAAAAGTCTAGTGGCTGGGAATGAGCTTTTTACAGTGTCTGCTATAATGTTAATGTTGTTTTTGTGTGTTTACATAGATGAATATGGACAATGTGTAAATACACGAAACAGTTATGATCTTATTGCCACATTATATTGTTATGATAACATAATACATGCCTTCAGTGATTTTCAGAAGATAAATACCAAAAAAATAACACAACTGAAATAACTACAGCAGTCGCGATCGTCTGATCTCATATGAAGCATGAAATCGCAATGACATCTGATGATGTGTACAGGTGTTGAAGTGGTTTCCCATTTCTTAGGGGTAAATTTTGAAGCCCTTTCCCTTCACACTCGGTTTTAATGGCCAAGGGGAAGGGGAAAGGGAATGGGTAGGGGTACAAAAATAGAATTGGATTTGGGCCTTATTCTCCAAAAAGTAGATATTTAAAGAATGTTTTTTTCCATTGCATTGATATTCAGTGGAATCTAAAACAACTAAGGACCCAACTGACTTTCATTGTGTGCACTGAAAAAAGTTGTCTTTATAATATCTAATAAATTCTATTTATATTAAAATATTCCTGTTAACTATTCAACTGTTAATCTTAAATTTGGATTCTTCTGTGAAATTAAATCAACCTCATAATCTACTGATTGTAAATACTACTGCTACTACTACTAAAAGAGTGTGCGTGCCTGTGTGTGTGTTGTTAGGAAAGAGGCGAGAAGGTAAAGTGGAGATGAAGGAAGGAGATTTTGATGTTGACTTCACCAGAATGTTCTGTCCATTCTCCACTCTCAATCTTACCTATGAGCCTGAAAATTTCCAGAAACTGTCCAGCCTCACCGCCTACAACATTCTGAACAACAAAGACGTAATTTTAAATGCCCTCAAAAAAGCACTTAAGAGAAACAAAGAGAAAAATCCTATTACAACAAACGTGTCAAAATTCTAGCTTTGACTTTTAGTCAGGCTTTGCAGCAGGAGCAATTGGAGCAACTGATGTTCATATATCTACTTATAAAATGATGAATTATAAGCATATTTCAATCAAAAATGCCATTGTTCATCATCATAATCATCGGTGGAAATGCTCTTCTGTGGATTGTCCTTCAACATTGACATTCATATTAAACTGAACTGAATCAGGTTTAATCTATACCAGCATTATACTATACTCTGTTTTCTGCTTGATATGCTATGATTTTCCATAATCTGAAATGTTGCCATGGCTTTTATTCTTAAGAAATAAAGGTGACTTGACATATAAACCTATATATGGCCTTCTGTATGTTTAAGAAAAAAGCTCTAATAATTTCAATTTCTGGGGCGGCATGGTGGCACAGTTGAAAGCACTGTTGCCCCACAGCAAGAAGTTTGGTATTTCTGTGTGGAATTTGCATGTTCTCCCAGCGTTCGCTCAGGTTTCTTTCGGGTGCTCCGGTTTTCCCCACTGTCCAAAGACATGTGTTCTAGGTGAATTGGATAAACTAAATTGTCAGCGGCTGTTTTTCATTAATTTATAAAAAGCACACAAACATACAGACAGTAATATGTAACTTTCTGTTCAATGTTATGGGTCAATGATGCTAATTCCGCACAAATCCATCATTCCCCTTTCTGGCTGTTCTGTCTATGAATGAACTAACGTTATGTAACTGTTCATGTGTGCTTCCTTGTTGGTTAACAATGTTATATTTCATTGCACAAAAATTAATCTATCAGGCTTTTTGGCTAAAAATAGAGCAATCTTGGTTTCATTTGTTATTATTAAATTATTTGTAAATTTCACCTCTCCTGCTGAGCATGAACTAAGTTGTTGAATGGTGAGCGTATGAGACGGCAAGGCTAAGCTAGCTTCAATTTTGATTGAATTATTCTCTAATCGGTTGCCTATTATGTTGTGAACATACTCCTGTAATGCATACTGCAGTTCTTTTTTGTCTAGCTTCTTAGATATCTCACCTGTTCGCCAAAAATGACATTATATCCCTGGCAATGCCTGACATCGGCGCATGCACATTGTAAAAACCCTGCCAGGCATTAAAGCTTGACAGACATTGCAACAGTAACTAAGGAGGGAGGGGCTTAGCGAAGGGTCAATTGGCTGTAGTGTATGTATGTAAATGAGGGTGTATGGATGTTTCCCAGTACTGGGTTGCAGCTGGAAGGGCATCCGCTGTGTAAAACATATGCTGGATAAGTTGGCGGTTCAATCTGCTGTGGTGACCCCTGATGAAAAAAGGGACTAAGCCGAAGGAAAATGAATGAATTTTAATTTCTGTATATTAGTTTTACTGTAAATGAATGTTATACAGTATATTAATTTTCCAATAATAATAACAATGATAATATGTTTAATTCAGGCAGTTCGCTGTGGTGACCCCTGATTAAAGGGACTAAGCCGAAAATAAAATAAATGAATGCCTTTCAAAAGTTAAAGAAGAAAAATACATGACTATTAAAAGGGCACTTTCCCAGACCAGAAAAAAAGGCTAACAGTGTTGCGTAGTAGTTAGGCCTATTCTACCAAGATGTGAACGATATCTAATAAAGAGGACCTAATTGGCTCTAAAAATGCACACAAAAATCCTATCAGTTCAATAATAATTGTACGAGTGTTCTAGAATCATACTTTAGTTTTGTGTTAGAAATGTAAGAATTTAAATGTATAAAATATTTACCAAAATCCCTTTCCACGAACCACAACCATAGATCCAAGATCTCATATTATGTGCATATACAGTTAAGTGCCACGTGCTCAAAAGATGAGGCTATTGTCAACGTCGAAAGCATTTAAAACGGAAATATCTGTAACATGGCTACAGTTGGACTTACTGTAGCCATATGTAATATTACAGGTACTTCTGTTTGCTGTGACTTTCTTGTTAAACGGAAGTATTCATTTTTATGCAAATTTTTTTAACCCTAAATTTATGAGCTGTAGTATGTTTACGCAGCAATACACGCAAAAGAGTGTATCAAATCAAAGTATCAAAAATTCAATCGCTTACACTTTTGACCACTAGGTGGACCTGCAGTCATTTCTGGCGGTCATTAATTCACTTCAGACGTGCACTTTCTCCAGTGTACATCGCTTCTGCAGTTTTTCCTCAGTTTTAACAGGCTTACAAGGAATTATGGAGTCTCTCAGGACGCTGCCGTTACCTGTCATGATTTGCTCAACAGGAGTGACATTGATGCACAATGCTCTCAATACCTCGGGGCGAGTCAGTGTGGAAGTGTGAATGTGTTAGCAGATATAACTAAGAGCCATGTTTTATTAATCACCAAGGGGAAAAGCTGCACCTGTTTGTGCACATTTGATTGATTTGCCCTGGGTGAAAAAAGCTCTTGAAATCCACCGAGTAGGCTTTTTTTCACAGTGAACTTTTGAACTGACATTTATATAAAGTTGTTTTTCTCAGTTCAAAATAAAGACATTACAATGGCATGTATTTAAATAAATCCAGTTAATATTTTATCAAATAATATTTAATTATTAATAAAGGTTTTTAGGCTACAATTTTGCTCTGAAGCTTTCGGAAATGAAAGATGAAACCAAAATTGTGCTCACAATGGGCAGTGCACTTTCTCTCACATCAGCAGTATAACTTAATTTTTCACTTGGCCAAATGAAATATGGACACTGACTAAAAGCTGTTGAGTCATTTGGTTTCCATTACACATACTCTGAGTTATGCTGAGAGGGCTCATTCTCTGACTGGACATGACTGTTGCAATACAGTCAAAGGGGAAATGAGGCCAAAGAGAAGTGATTTTGACCTCATGTTAAGTCGTACTGACGATCCACAGTTCAGATATGACGGTTTATCATTTTCAAGATCTTTTTTTTTTTTTGTAAATCTTTTTCACTACTAGATATAAGAGTTTTTTTGTAGATGAGCAAAAGCTTAGTAGTCTGGGAAATACTGCAACACAAATATTATAACAGTGTTATGTTTAATATCACTCAAAAACAAACACCAAAGCGGAAATCTAAATGAGATTTGTGATCACAAGCTTTGTGAAATTATTTTTCAGAGCATAAAAGATGAAGTTATTCAAAAATAAAAACAAAAAAGTTTGTTTTAACAAACAGAGAGCAAAAGGAAAGAAAAGGAAAAACTAAACAGAAGCCATGAGATCGAGTTTTTTTCCTGTGGGAAGAAAATTATCAAAGAGGTTTTGATTGAACAGATCTTGAATGTCTTACACATGTCCAAGTTTGTTTCATGTTAGATTAAAAGAAAATAGCAAACTGTATTCTCCACTGCAATTTGTGATGTTAGAAAGGGAAGCAGCCTTTCACTTATCAACTAAAACATGCATTTATTCAAATCAGAACCATGTGACCAGTCAAAGTATTAGAATTTGATTGTCAATTTGAAGTTGATAAGAAAAAGCAACAAAAGTTGGTATAAGCTAAATACAGATTAAAAAAAAGATTTTTAAATGCCCATTACAATTTTTTTTTCATTAGAAAAAGATTTGTTTCCCAGAATTTACCATTAAATACATTAAAAATGAAGTAAAAGATAAAGTAAAACATCATTCATTCATTTTCCTTTGGCTTAGTCTCTTTATACTTCAGGGGTCACCACAGTGGAATGAAATGCCAAAAATTCCCTTCCAGCTGCAATCCATTACTGGGAAACACCCATACACTCTCACATGCACACACAGCCAATTTAGTTTGTTTAATTCACCTGTAGCGCATGTCTGGTCTGGGGAAAACCGGAGCACCCGGAGAAAACCCATGTAAACACGGGGAGGACATGCAAACTCCACACAGAAATGCCAACTGATCCAGCTGGGTCTCCAACCAGCGACCTTCTTCCTGCGAGTTGACAGTGCTAACCACTGAACCACAGGGTCTCCCACTAAAACATCATTAAAATATTATTTTATACATTAAAACAAAATGAACAGTAATAAATATACAGTTCACACTCACAGCAGTGCAATGCAATGTAGTGTATATTGTCACTGGCGGCCTCGTGCCAACGCACGCCTCCCACCAGTGCCGATATATACAGTACAGCCACATCGCACTACTACGTGTGTAAGATTGCATTTATACAACAGTTCAATTACATAATGCTGTATATAAAAAGAAAATCAAACATGAAGAGTCTCAAAACCCTTTTTTAAGAGGAATACTTTCTTCCACCATTCCTTCACATCTGCAGCTGATGTCAGAACAGCAGAAACCGTTGCTTATTCGCTAACGTCACTTTAGAGCTAGTGTTTGAATGATTCTATAGCTTAATGTCTAAAATGATGATGAAACAGGTAATTTTTCTCACATTTCAAGATTATAAGGTTGAACGGCATGAAATGCCTTAAGTCTACAGAGATTTCCCAGTAGGCTATTTCTCTGTTGCAACCCGGGAGATCACAATATTACTATGGTATGAATACAGCACTACAACATGCAAAACAGAGAGAATGACTTAGAAAGTAATTTACCTGTTTAATCATGCTTTAATCAGCTGTAGTTAAAAAAATGATGCTGTATTTCTCTTAGAGCTTATTATGCGCTCTGTCGCCATTTTATGGTTGAACATTGTCTACTATCTTTGCTTAAAGACAGGCTAATGGCCGCCGACATGCTGTCTCAGAAATTCTATTTAAAAATAGGCACTATCCTTATAAATAAACTGCATAGTTGCAATATAAAACCAGATAGAACTACTGTGTGTGTGTGTGTGTGTGTGTGTGTGTGTGTGTGTGTGTGTGTGTGTGTGTGTGACAAGTTTAACATACTGCTTAAGATAATGATGTTGTTCATTGCTGTGGACTTGTACAACAACAAAAAACATTCATTCATAACTTTGTTCAAGTTGCAGGATATAAAATGGCAATGCATACATGCATAATATTTTCAACAGTATAGGGTTACTGTGCTCGGAAAGCAATAATCAAGCATTTAATTTAATGTAAAATACAAACCCAATACCCAGTCTCGTGGTTCCACATTGAAATAGTTCAGTATTGTGAGGTCAATAAAGCTGACTTGAGCATTAAAAGAAAGACTCTGAACAACGCACAGCATTGTGAAATGATGAAGCGCTGTGTGAATTTTTGACCCATGCAGAGGGTCATTGTCTCATCTCTCCTCCACAGTGGTGGCGTTTTGTGCGGACAGGAAAAAGTGATTTTGGTTTGAGATGAGCATTTGGCCTCCTGGCCCCTTGGTTTGATGGAAAACTGCAGCCAAGGGGAAACAGTCATGATGACTGGAGTCTGTGGGGAAACGAACGCCACGTCTGATCTGAGGACAGCGCCACAAGAATGAAGAGAGAATGGAAAAGAAGACAAGACTAATGAGGTGGTGGGTGTGAGGTTTGGTAAGAGAAATGAGGGCGGTGGGATGGTAAACAAGTGTTTTTAAAAAGAGATGGGAAGGGAATAGAAATGGAGACAAGAGAGAGAGGAATAAATTCTCAACCTGAATCTCAGCATGAACTGACAGTCAAAGTCAGAAGGGTTATTGTTCTCTAGAACGGAGACATTTCAGTAACCTTTCAACTCTTCAACACTCCTTGCATCTCAAAATACTCTTCATATATTTCCCAAACATGGACATTGCATTGTGGGAAATCAGACATCTTACAGCTGGCATTCGTACTAAAATAGACTGTGGAAAATGAATGTGAGACTATAAATCCAAATACATAAACAACAGCTATTAGCTCTTAAAGATGATAGATGGTTTTGGTTTTATATTTTTGCTACATCAGACGGATAATTTCATAGTTCCTCTCTCAAAATGAAAATGAAATACAAACATGCAAAAAAGCTTACCCATGATTTCTGTAGCAAAACATTGTGTCAGGATGACCAAAAATGCCTGTGTCCAGTTTAGTGCTTAACTATCAAATGTAAATACCCCTTCAAAAGGGCTTGCAAATAGACTGTAGGGTGATCCAGGCTTCAGTCATTGTTGCAAATCCACCGTTAACACGCATGAAGAGCTGAATATTGATAAGCAAAGGTTATTATCATCATTTACACCTGTAGCAAAAGAGGTGATACATCAGCATGCATAATAACTCTGCAAACAAGAAATAGAGCCTACCAATTGAGAGGGGTCTGAATGTGACCTGGTGCACTACAATCTGAGCTGTATCCAATGCTTTTTAATGGGCTCAACTAACCCTACCCCTCAACGTGACGTCACTCACACCATTTAAGTGCATTGTGTCTGACATTGCATCGCTGAATGACGCAGCTTGCATCATACTACTGCATCCAGATACTATTGACCAACTGTGCTTTGAATTTGCATTATAACGACTTGGGCTCCGACCATTTTTATTGTTAAAATTTTTTTTAACAAAGAGCTTTTTTGACGTTTTTAATTTTGAACAATTTTGTATTATAATTATAGAAATATATGTGTTCATGTGTCTTGCTAGACTGTGCATGTGTCTGCCGCGCACAGAAATCCGCAGAACTCCGCAGATCTTTAGCCCATCATTGAGTCTATTTATTTACTTGTGTAAAAGTGTGTAAATTTATATTTATTCAGTTTTTTAATTAATTTCAGTAATATTACTGACTAATATTAAAATGTTCACATTTATTTAAAATACAGTGTGTAAAGTAATATTTTATGTCTTTTAGCATTATTTGAGAGAACTGCTTTGTTTACAAAATAAGTGGATATAATTGTTTTTGCATTGTGAACATTAAGCTAGCATATGTTTTACGCAGTAAATGCCCTTCCAGCTGCAACTCAGCACTGGGAAACACCTATGCATTCTTGCATTCACACACATAAACTAAGGACAATTTAACTTATTCAATTCACCTATTGCACATGTCTTTGGACTGTGGGGGAAACCAGAGCACCTGGAGGAAACTCACGCCAACACGAGGAAAACAAACTCTACATAGCAATACAAACTGACCCTGCCGGGGCTCAAACCAGTGCTAACCACTGAGCCACCGTTTCGCCATTTCAATATACTATTCAATTATAAACTATATTAACATAACAAAATTTAGCATGTGCAAACAATTATCAGCATCCATTTAGCAGACCCATCAAAACATAGCCTCCAATGTGTACTTTACACTGCAGCATTTCTGCTCTGTCTACTGTTTCTTTTTAGGAAATCTTAATGCAATCATCATTCATTTACATTTAAATATATTCATTTAGCAAATGCTTTTAACCAAAGCGACTTTCAAATGAAGATAAAAGAAGCACTTCAAATCTCCAGAGAGCAGCTATATATATGCCATGACAAGTCTAAGTTATTTTTTCATTGTATAAAGTGTTTGTAGGAAAGTGTCTGGTGCAAATAGAGAACAAAAGGAGCATTTTCTACAGGTGGTTTGTTAGGCCAACACACCTGTGTGAAGCATACATTAAAATCTAATCTATATCAATAGATTCACAATAACAAGGTCACTTTCCCACTCATCCTTTTTGAGAAGTATTTTGTGCTTCAACTGTTTTGGATTTTTGTCTTATCAGTACTTCCTGAATATATTGCCTGAGTATGCATTCATTCCTTCCTCTCCTCATATCTTCCACCACAGGATGTTACAACACAACCAACTTTCCGCTACTCCTAATAACTACCATTTGGCTTTCTACATGCTTTTCCGTTTCATAACCCCCTTAATCCTCCTGCATGTCTTTTGCATTGATGAAGAGATTACATAGTTTTGTTCTCGATAAGTGTACTTGCAGTGACTTCAGCTTCTAAAGTGCATTTCTTCAATTACTTTAAGAACCTTGAAAATTGCAAGCAGGATGCATATACATGGGCTTCCTCTGCTTTGTATGAGCTTGTTTTTCTCATCCTCTGCCAGGCCTTCAGAAGAGCTCATGGTGATTGAGTGTATCCACAACACCCAGAGGGACTCAGACTAACAGTATTCATTAAGCTCTGGATTTGTCATCACCTGGCTTAAAAAGGCCTACAAAGTCAATTAGGCTTCGAGACCTTATAAAAGCTGGATCAAATATAACTAACATTTTCACAGAATGTAATATTCATGAAATGACGTAAAATGTTTGAATTCTAATTTTAAAACATGAATATAAAATATGAAAAAGAATATTTATCAAAAAACTTTCATTCCCCTTTTTTTGTAGGGCCATGAAAATAAATGTAGGATGAATGCATTCTTGATTAATGAGTATTTATTATCAACCCAGGCTCATTCTGAAAACGTACTTCAATATACATTTTTACCGTGCACCATATTTCTCCCAGGAGCTGTTTGTTTGCAGTTTCTGTTTTCACAAATCCACCAGAGGCCGCTGTGTACGCTTTTCATTCATTTTCTTGTCGGCTTAGTCCCTTTATTAATCCAGGGTCGCCACAGCGGAATGAACCGCCAACTTATCCAGCGCGGATGCCCTTTACGCAGCGGATGCTCTTCCAGCCGCAACCCATCTTTGGGAAACATCCACACACACACACATGCACTCATACACTAGGGACAATTTAGCCTACCCAATTCACCTGTACCGCATGTCTTTGGATTGTGGGAAAACCGGAGCACCCGGAGGAAACCCACGCGAATGCAGGGAGAACATGCAAACTCCACAAATAAACGTCAACTGAGCCGAGGTTCGAACCAGCAAACCTTCTTGCTGTGAGGTGACAGCACTACCTACTGCGCCACTGCATTGCCTGTGTACGCTTCTCTCTCGGGAGTGCCATTTGCGCCTGTTGTTTTTGCATAAATCCAGGCCATTGTCGACTGACTGACTGACTGATCGACTGACCCACCCTCCTCCTTCCTAAACCCAACCAATAGAGTGGAGGAACTATGATGTCAATTTGGATGCAAAAACCCAAAAGCTAGTTAGCATTTTAGCAGTTCCGGTTCCCTCGTCCCAAAGTCAATGGGTTTTTAAAATTAATTTGAATTGCTTAAATAAGGTTTGTGGCTAGCACAAACTCAAGAGACTTTCATATTTTATTCTACGACATAAAACACATCAGTTGCAGTACATTCTTGATTTTTTAAATCAGTTACGTTTCTTTAAAAAGACGGTTGCTATCAAGTTGCTAAATGGGACTATAAGCGATGACGGAGACATACGTCATCGAGCTGAGTTGGTCTGGAATGCAGCCTGCTTGTGTTGGGCATTTGGATTTGTCTGTTATTTAAGTATTTTTATGAGTAGTATTTTATAGTTTGTGGTATTTTTCTAATTGAGAATGCATATTGTGTGTAGATAATGCTTTTAATTGTAAAGACAATAATTTGTTGATCATTAATTTTGGTTTAACGATATTATGAAGATACTGCTCACCAGTGCAGCCTGTCTCTTTCCTGCTCTCAGAAATGTGAAAAAAACATGTAAAAAATATATACATATTAATTGTCATTTTAACGTGATCAATGGATTTTTTGTCAGGTTTTTTCTTAATCTGAACACATTTAACTATGTCATAACTGCAGTATTTACACTCCTCCTTAAAATGTATAGCATATGTGACTGAATGTGCTGCTTTTCGCTGGACTCCGTGACAAAAAAAAAGAATATTGAATGTTGTTCTCTACCTATGATGGAACTTGCAGGCATTTGATAGACCTGTTCCTTACGCCTCGTTTCCATCATCTGTTACTAAGGTAAGCGGGCTGTATGCACGCGAGCGATACACTTATTTAAATATGTTAATTATTTAAATACATAGCATTCATTTTAAAAACGAAATGCAGCCATATGTACTTCTGGCTACATAATTCGCTATCTCCAGAAACATAGGTCTACATTTTCAGAATGAGCCTATGCTGTTTATTATTAACTTCCAAAATAAATCTATTTAATCTGTAATAACTGCATCTTGTTGACTAATGGTGTGAATGTCAGATCATTTTCTTGCTTTATGTAGACCTTTATATAGTGTGTCTGCTTGTGTACTGCCCCTTGAAACATTTATAACCTTTACCTTTTCTTTACTGTCTCACAGTGACAGCACACAGGAATGTTTTCTGGAAAACCTCTGAACTATTCACTTCCAGATGCGCATATATCCTCAGTTCTTTGGCACACTCCATCATGCCATGAATATAAAGAGAAGATGGCACAAGGTGATCTATATGACCACATTTCTTTCATTTTCTGCTATCTGTCAGTGGTCTCTCTCTTAAAAATATTTTCGAAAGAAATACTTTAAAAGAAAGTATAATTATTGCCATTTATTGCACTGCTCTCTGGAATATTGGACTGTGATTGGTCAGTCATGGAATTTAGTGGTTTGATATTTCCTAATCTTGACTTTTGACCAATGCAAAGGATCTGAAAGTGCTACTTGATTTCTTTTTATGGATCTGATCTCACATTTCATGCAAATGAATCTTCAGAGAAAAAGGCTTTTGCAGCAATGATATAAACTTTTCAGCTGCGATCTCTAAAATAACAGTGCCCGTGACTTGCAACCTCCAAATTCCTCTGAGGTGGTTATAAATATACAAATGTTGCGCACACAACAACAGACCTACTGTATATAAACACAAGCATATTTACAACACAAAAAAGTGCAACAGTCTAACAACCATACAATTTTTCTAGTTATTCATTTATTTAATTTAATATTGACCTCAGCTAAAGAGACTCGTGGATACAATGTTTTCATTCTTGGTTTAATTTCAGAAACCACCACTCAGAGATCATTTTCAGTGTTCAGTTGTGGCCTGTATTTAATTTAAATGTATTTGATTGCTATAAAAGTGTTAAAAAGTTTAACCTGGTGCTATAAAATCAAGCAGCTGATGCTAGTGCTGTGTTGTTAATTTAACGTAAACACACCAATCCTATGAAAAAAAGTAAAGGCTGATGACTTTTAATTTGCATGTTGTTGTTTTTTTTACTATTATTAACCACTATTTTTATTTTCTGCAGGTTATGTTTAAAATATGGTAATTCTAATAGTTTAATAAAATTTATTTGGCTTTTGGAAATCACCAAGCGACCTCCTGTCATTATCCTGCGACTACTTTGAGAACCACTGATATAGAATATGGATCTCAAACTCAGCTGATCTATCAGAGTCTTGAACACCGTGATTGTTTGGATCAGCAGTGTTTAATTAGGGTTAGTGCTGAGTCTATCTAACTGTGCAGAGCTGCGGCCCTCCAGGAATTGAGTACTATGAAATACAGAAGTACCATTTTCATTAAATGGTTCTTAAAATATTTTTTTCCCCTCACAGTATGTTGTTTCTCTGACACTGAGCTAAAAACTGAAAACTGCATGTTGGTCATTCATTCACATTCCAATATTTAAATACAAATGATTTGTATCTGGCTTTGATTTCCCCTAGAAGTCCAAAGACATGCACTATAGGTGAATTGGGTAGGCTAAATTGTCTATATTGGATGTGTGTGAATGAGAGTGCATGGATGTTTCCCAGTGATGGATGGCGGTTCATTCCGATGTGGCCACCCCTGATTAATAATCGGTATAAGCCGAAAAGAACATGAATGAATGATTTGTAACTCAATAAGGAAATATATGCACATAGTTATTTCTAAAACACTGACAATAAATTAATAGAGAGAAGTCAAATATACGGCGACGCAGTAGATAGTGCTGTCGCCTCACAGCAAGAAGGACGCTGGGTCGCTGGTTCGAGCCTCAACTCAGTCGGTGTTTCTGTGTGGAGTTTGCATGTTTTTCCTGTGTTCGCATGGGGTTTCTCCGGGTGCTCCGGTTTCCCCCACACTCCAAAGACATGCAGTACAGGTGAATTGGGTAGGCTAAACTGACCACACATAGTGTATGTGTGTGTGTGGATGTTATGTGTGTGTGATTGTTTCCCAGAGATGGGATGCTGGAAGGGCGTCCGCTGTGTAAAAAACTTGCTGGATAAGTTGGCGGTTCATTCTGCTGTGGCGACCCCCGAATTAATAAAGGGCCTAAACCGACAAGAAAATGATTAAATGAATGAATGAATGAATTCAAATATACCTTCAACACTAAATCAACATATCTACTTTGTTTTCGCAGTTTTACCATATTGTAACATGCTGTAGTTTTTCATTCATTCATTAATTTTTCTTCAACTTTAATCCTTATTTATCAGGGTCGCCACTGTGGAACAAACCGCTAACTACTTCAGCATATGTTTTATGCAGTGGATGACCTTCTAGCTGCAACCCAGTACTGAGAAACACCTATACACTCTCACATTCACATATGCACTCATACACTTCGGCCAATTTATTAAATCCAATTCTCTTATAGGGCATCTCTTTGGACTGTTGTGGTAACTGGAGCACTGGGATGAAACCCATGCCAACACAAGGAGAACATGCAAACTCCACACAGAATTGCCAACTGACCCAGCTGGGACTACCAAACCAAAAACCTTCTTGACAGTGCTAACCACTGAGCCACCATGCCACCTGCTGTAGTTTTAGAATAATAAATACATAAATTTAGCAAAGATTGAAAAGGAACTTGTCCACTGTATTCAGCCCCCAGACAAGTGTCTCCCAGCTGAGATCTGTAAAAGCCTGTCAAGAGACTCATTAGGAACAATGAATGAGGGATAAATAAAACACTCAAATAGCACACACACACACACACACACACACACACACACACACACACACACACACACACACACACACACACACACACACACACACACACACACACACACACACACACACACACACACACACACACACACACAAAACTTTTAAAAGCTAAAAGAGAATGTTGGAGTTAGTGGTTTTGGTCAGGAAATGGTACTGAAAAGTCAACCTGAAGTGTAGCATGCTTTGAATAATGACTGTTTGGAAAAAAAAAATGGATTGTGGTTATACAATTTCAGGAGCAGAAACACAGGTCGCTTTAATGAGATTTATGCAGTCATCTCTGCTGGTGTCCTGTTTTGACATTTCATCAAGGGCCCAGGTAACATTTGCAACGAGTAGGCTGCCTGATGACAAATTAGAGAGTAGACCTGAATGAAAAATCAGAAAGTGATTAACATCATCAGCTTCATCAAGACATGCAGGATTTCTTGGAGTCGAATGTCGAGTTGATCAGCATTCAGATGAGATGTTTATAAACACAAGTCACCCAGCCATGAAATTACACATGCCTTTGTCATGAATATGGATGAAGAGCGTTTGGCTTTTTCAAAGAACATTTTCAGTCAAAATAGAAAAAAGAAAGGTATTTTCTTTAAGGAAAGCAAAAGGGAATGATCCTGTGATTTATTTCTAGAAAAAAGGAAAGAAAGAGCAAGAAAGATTGCTTGCTTCATAGAGATTTTGTGTTGCATTCCCAATGGTAAATCTCTCCCATTCCCTTCGGTTTTTGAACAGAAAAGATTTAGACCAAATGTGGAAAGAATTTCATAGATAACAGGCCTTGAACAACAGCCCTTGTTTATCTTACATTATTACTATTTAATCTTTAATCAGTTTCGCTACATTCCTGTGTAGTTGACTAATCAACTGTGTCAGACTAGTAGAATAATCCAGCTGGGTATGGATGATTATACAACAGTTGCCAGTTTATTAACCATTTGAGGATGGTTGAATCCGTTCTTCTGTTCTCAGCTGAAACCCTGCGGTTTGTTTCGATTTATCTTAATTCTGAGGGATTTTGCACAGCATGTTTTCAGTAGTCAGGGAGAGAAGGAGGGAATCCATGTCAAAACATCTCCACAGGCTTCTCAAACAGATGTCCGTTGTGTGACTGCACAGGGAGTTTGAAATCTATGCCAGTTTTCCTACACGATCAACAATCTCCGGCCACTTTATTAGGTACAACTTGCTAGTACTTCATTGGAATTTCGTTAAATTTTCCCACTTGCGACCTTATTGGATCTATCTATCTATCTATCTATCTATCTATCTATCTATCTATCTATCTATCTATCTATCTATCTATCTATCTATCTATCTATCTATCTATCTATCTATCTATCTATCTATCTATCTATCTATCTATCCATCTATCTATCTATCTATCTATCTATCCATCTATCCATCCATCCATCCATCCATCCATCAGTTTATTCACATTGATTTTAGCAACATAATTCAACACATATTCAACTTCATCTGTTTCTGCATCAAGACAAGACCCAGTTGTTCAATCTCTGATTCTGAGTCGAGAACAGACCATTGAACAAACACGAGGATGTGACAGTGTTAGTCAAATCCCATTCGTTACGGCGAATTAAATTTTGATTTCCCAGGGGGCATCTCTCTTTGAAGAGGTGGGCTGCTGGCACCGATGGCGGCATGGAGAGATAGACAGAGCATGTGCTAGAGAGAGAGCGCGCGATTAGCTATGAGACATGGCATCAGAATCTAGAGCATGCCGCTGTAACAAACACATCAAATGTAGCAAGTTTCTGAAATATAAGAAAGTATGCTAGGCCTACATAATCTTTTTTGTTTAATAAATTAATTTTGCAGACTTTTAAAGTTTCCTAAAAACCAGAACTTTTTACAGAAAGTAGATGGCGGAAACACAGGACAGGAGTGATGGTCTGTTAGGATTCAAGTTTGAACTCTGACTCTGATTTTCAAGTTTTTGTCACAACCATCTAGGAATGGCTGTGCTATTGCTACATATTCACTCGATTGCAAAATATCAGGGGACTGACAGAAAGACAATCCTGTCACTGTGTATACACATGTTTGGAGAAGATTGCTTCATACATAATTTATCATGCAAAAAAGTTTCTGAAGAAACAGTGAATCAAGCAAGTGGACAGGATATACTGAGTCACTCCTGGCATTATGGAAATATTTCCAGATGTCACCACCTTGCAAGTAAATTATCATTTTTCTGCAGTATATGTGAAAACTTACAGTATGTGCACACACTTTTGTCAATGACTCAGTGAAATCTTGCAATAATTCCTTCACCCACAGAATTCTGCCGAAACCATTGCAGATTTTACCCAGAATTCAAAGGCCCATCATTCGGAAAGTGAAACCAATTAATTTACTGTAAACTGAACTTTAATTATTTTTAGCTGGAGTATATTTTCTTACTTACTTACTCCCAGGGCCGTTTATATCAAAGGTGATATTTAGTTGCACCATAATTGTGTTTCGTAACATCTAGTTTTTACGAGGTGGGTGGTTAGCCCAATGCTCAACCCCCAACCTGGAGGGCCAGGACATACACAATGGACAATATTAGCTTACCCAATTCGCCTATATCACATGACTTTGGACTTGTGGGGAAAACCAGAGCACCTGGAGATAACCCAACTTCCAAGAATTTGTCCCCCGACTCAACACAAAACATCAGTAAAATAGTCTCATTCGTTTGTGCTCTGTTTGTGCTGCAAAAATATTAGTTCATGCTGATTTGGTTTTTTAAATATTAAAGTAATCTTTGTAGGTCACTCAGCGGTCACACAGCTTCCCACATGTTTCAAATTCACCCCAAATAGCCTTGTTCATTTGTGCTGGTTAAAGTTCCATTTGTGCTGTTTCCGCTATTAAAATATTACACATTTAATTAAGGGCGATGACGTCACCAGCCCCCCCAATATGCTCCAAATGTGACCAAAATAGTCAGGAAGAACATGCAAACTACACACAGAAATGCCAACTGACCCTGCCTGGGCTGGAACTAGTGACCTTCTTGCTGTGAGGTGACAGCGCTACCCACTGCGCCACCGTGACACCCGTATTTTCAGCAACTAAATATACAGAAACACAATTTACATGTATTTTCTTCAACAATTAGCACAGAAAATGCAATAAAGATACATAAGCCTCATTGCTGTTTCTATGGGTCATTATACATAAGTTTTGAACACTCAAAAGATAACTGACAACCCCAGTTATTCAAGTTTACGAAAAGCCAAATACTTTAGGTAACACAACATTAAAAATTTACTATACTTTAAAAACCTGTAATATTGAGTTAATCTGAAAAAGTTGACACATTCTTCATTTCTCTGTTTCTTCAGATATTAAATCTCGGAGGGCAACGTTGTGGCATTTTGGACAACTAATTTTTTTAAATGAGTACAGGCACATTTATAAGATGGAGGACACGTCAATGTATCTGGAGTGGTCTATTTTTTGTGCTGTTTTCATGTCTCTTTTATCATGCCTGCAGTCACTCATTCATTTAATGCAATCACAACCAGCGCCATTTCTCATTTTTTTAATTATTAAATTGAACAAATAAAGATCTGATCATTTAAATTGCCTTTATATTTGCAACTGGAAGCTTAGACTTAAATTGGCTTAAATACATTCAGTTAATAAAAGCCATAATTTGGAACAAAAACATTTTGATGATGATTTTTTTTTTTACATTTTATACCAACCCTCGAACAACCTATTCATTCATTTTCCTTTGGGTTAGTCCCTTTATTCATCATGGGCCGCCACAGCGGAATGAACTTCCAACTTATCCAGGATATGTTTTATACAGCAAATGTCCTTCTAGCTGCAACCCAGTACAGGGAAACATCCATACTCATATACTATGGCAAATTTAGTTTATTTAAATCACCTATACTGCATGTGTTTGGATAGTGGAGGAAACCGGAGCACCCCGAGAAAACCCATGCAAACGCGGGGAGAACATGCAAACTTCACACAGAAATGCCAACTGACCCAGTCAGGACTCGAACCACCAACCTTCTTCCTTTGATATGACAGTGCTAACCACTGAGCCACCATATCGCCATGCTTCAAACAACTATACCCAATGTCATTAGGCATTAAAATTAGGTTAGATTTAAGTCACCAGCATCTAAGCACAATGTTTTTTGATGTCCAATAATGACATTAAATGATGTTGATATTTTGTTGATTTTAGGTTGTGTTGGAAACTGACCAAAATCCAACCTTGAGCCAACGTCTTAAACCAACGTCATATTGACAACAAATACTGACATTTACTCGTCAAGTCTGGCAACCAAACTCCAATGTCTGATAGGCGTCATATTGGCAATGTCTACACAACGAAACAACATCTAACAGCTTTAACATCATTAGACGTTAATATTTTGTTGTTTTTAGGTTGTGCTGGAAAGTAACCATAATGCACTGTCTGTCCAACATTGCACATTGACGTCGGCCTGATGTTGGGTTCTGACGTCTACCCAATTTTTATTTCCAAACAAAATGCAACGTCCCACGACGCTGGGATACAACGTCAATCTGATGTCAAGTTGACGTCCTATGCCTGCTGGGTAACATTTAATTCCCTATTTAGAATTTCATCCTCCATATTTAGTTTGACAAATGAAAGGTTACTAACTGAAGCGGACACACGTCAAGTCTCTTCTCAATAACTTCTAGGCTTGATAAATTCCTAAAGTACAGCTAAATCTTTTTTTGTTGAGAATCTGACTCCTAGTTATTGTCTTAGGGTACATTTGTGGTCTGACAAATTGCCAAACATACAAGTCTGAGTGGTAGAAAACAGATTAATAAATTTAGAACTAATCAATAACAATTATGTAATGACTTCTGTTCAAACCGCTCATGCTTCTTTTCACCACTGATTTATTCTGGCATCTCTGCTGCGGCAAATTTGTCTTGTATAATCAGTCATTTTTATCTCCCATTGGAAAAAAGTATCTGTGGTTTGCCAAAGGTTTTGAGTTGTTGGTTTTGCCACACACACACCATCAATCTCAAAGCATGGACCTTTGTGAATCCATCAAAGAGATGAGGATCAAGGGGACTGTTTGCTTTATATGAATGCTATACACGCTATCTTGTAGACATATAAAAATAACTAGTGCAGCGAGAATCTGGTTTCCTTTGCCAAAAACCCACATCCTTCATTGAACTGCATAATAGATTTAAACATGCCAGTTCATTAGTAGAAAATTGTGAGGTACAACAAGAGATTAGAAGAAAACCAACTAAAACTGTTGTTGTTAACATGTCAACCTGTGTATGCTATTTACAGGTTCATTTTAAGGTAATCCAAGGTAAAAAAAAAAAAAAAAAAAATCAAAATTCGCATTTCAAATCACCTAATTTCTCAGAGATTCTCAAAAGATTACTTTAAAGTTTCATTCTTTCTGAAGATCTCCTTTCCATAAACTTATTAGGCCTCTGTTGTGATTGGTCAGATGGCATGGTGTGTTGGATTGGTCTACTGCTTGTTGCAAAATAAAAAGTCCATACTGTATGTATTTCATCTCCTAATGTTTCCCATGTCTTTAATGACTTTAATGACCATAACATTTAAAACAAGTCTGAATTAATCAGTTAGTTTGCTCAGGTGTGTTTGATTAGGGCTAAAGCTAAACTGTGCTAAAATGAGGCCCTCCAGGAACTCAGTTTGACACCTGTGCTATTGACCGGTGATGGAAACACTGGATCAACTGTATAGTTTATCAACCCAAACTACCCATGCACAACTTAAGCTGAATAACAACCAATCACAAACATTTATGTTGAGTTTATGAACACAAAAGCCAATCAGATGTGTTACTTAAAACACTTTAGTTTTCATTAGTATCGAAGCAGTCATAAATTTTGTCATATAAACTGGAAAGATTATACAATGTATCGTGAGCAAGAAATTACTTTACATTATTTAGTGATTAGAGGGAGTTTTGTAACAGTGAACACTGTAAAATTTTAGGGGGGTGGTTATCCCAGGAACTGAATATAATACATTGCCTACACTTGTTAAGTGTAAAGTCATGTAAAGGGGCTTCCAGGTCCAAGTGCTCAGTGAAACTGAATGGGGAGACTCAACAAATGCTAATAATAAACATTTACAAAGTGGTGTAATACTTTCGAAAATCGTGATCGCAATATATATGTCCATGCCTAATATCAGATGGTCAGAAAGTGATACATTTTTTATAAATTGTTAAAATTTTGGTATTTGTGATGCAGCGAGTCTAGAAGCCGACATGTATGCTATGATTTTACAGTATATAAAATTCACTTTAATGTGCAATTTGACTAAAAAGTGGCCATGAGTAGCGACTTGGACCCAGAAACAGTATTTTAAACGTCACCGATACGTCATAATTTAACAAGCGGATAGTATCTGGATACTTAAACTGTCAAACAAAATGTATTCACATAAATTTTATTTTAAGTTTGTTTATAAGCAATATTGTTTATTGTTTAATGTGCAGTTGGTTGAAACTATGCAGTTTAAAAACATTATTAAAGTCCTTTTTAAGATGATCAATTTGTTTGAATGTAGCCTACACTATTTAATGTGTATGACATATTTTCTATTATGTTTTGTGGCTCCACTGCTAGACAGGCTACTCTAGTTTGAGCTAAATTTAATAAATTTTTACTCAATCCATACTTGTTACATTTAATTAATAATATAGCTTGTAATCTGTTACCTCAAATTTATTGTGTAGATAGGGTATTATTTTTTACAGTAAGCAAATCATGCTAGAATAAACGCTTTTTTTGACAATGTTTTTTTTTTTTTAGAAATGACGTTGAAAACATGAACCATTTAAAGGCAGACAGCAGTACAGACCAGTAAAGGGTGATATTATGCTAATTCAACTTTGTTCATTCGTTTTTGCCTTAGTCCCTTTATTCAATAGGGGTCACCACAATGGAATGAACCACCAACTTATCCAGCATATGTTTTACAGCGGATGCCCTTCCAGCTGCAACCCAGTACAGGGAAACAGCCATACAGTCATTCACACTCATACACTACGGACAATTTAATTTATTAAATTAATCTATGCATGTCTTTGGACTGTGGGGGAAACCAGAGCACTTGGTGGAAACCCACTTGAACACAGGGAGAACATGCAAACTCCACAAAGAACTGCCAACTGACTCAGCCGGGGCTCGAACCAGCGACCTTCTTGGTGACAGTGCTTACCACTGAGCCACTTTGACGCACCACAAACTGAAATCTACATACTAATGGCAAAAAAGAAAATTATAAACCAACATTGCTGACATATTGTTTTGCAGTTCGTAATAGATTTGTTTGTAAGACAGTAACATTTTTTAAAACACTGCATTCAAACAATTTTTATATTTTAAAATACCCTAGCTCTGCCACAGTTTACATGAGGTGTCTTTATTATGCACATTAGCATTTCATTAGAATGCATGTCACTGTTTTGCAAATCTTGAAATTCACATTTCAGAAGGTTATTTGTCTGAGGAACAGAATAAAGATTTTTAGGTTAGCCATTTTTCTTCCAGGTTTTAATGTTATTAAATAATTCATTAATTTAATATTTTTACATTTCCCACCCTTCTATATTCTTTTATTTATCGATCTCAAGCCTGATTTCACAAAATAGCAACGATTGGTGGGAGAACAGCACATCAGTAGCAGCATGTGCGCTTTATTCCATTCCCACCCCCTCTACTGACTGAACCCCTGCTGAATGAGAGAGAGAGAGAGAGAGAGAGAGAGAGAGAGAGAGAGAGAATTGTGCTTGAATATAGACAGAAAGGCTTTCATCAACTCAGTCGCTCAGAAAGTTATCGGTATCGCAGTCACCAAACGGAAACGCGCGTTCATTGGGAATATCAAAGCTGGACAAGTTGTCAAGGTAAGTTTAACACGCCAGTAATATTGAAGGTATTTTTGACTAGACTGTTCGAGGATTTACGTGTAACGCGTTTAAATCTAGTTAATAGATTTATCCAAACATTAGATGACAGCGAGGCGCCTGACAGCGACGCTCCGTCTGACACTGACTGAACGTTCGTCAGAAACAGCATTTCTAAAAGTAGCTCATTGAGAAGCGCTTCGTAAATAGCGTCTCTCATCTAGATTTTCGCACACACACATACACACACTGTTTCATTCAAATGGACGGGATGCTGCTGTCACAGTATATTCGGTGTGTGCGACCTCAAGTTCAACCCATTATTAGGATAACCACAGTTTTCGGCGGAATAACATAATTGTGGTTGTTGTGACTGAAAACAAATCCGAGGAGACCGGGGTCGGTTGGTGGGCTAAGGTTTCAGTCTTTGCTGAATATTTCTTGTGTAACAAACATTAAAATAAGTCCATGAGTAAACAACAGACAATTTCCTGATTACAATCCTATCTGTGTTTACTTTTATTCACGACTAAAATTATATTGTGCTTTTATATTAGGATACATTTGTATTAGTTGTTTGGAGGATGGGAAATGCAGTGGTGTAAAGTAACAAATTACAAATGCTTAAATCACAGTAGCTAATTGAGCAGTTTATCTTAGATATCGTAATTTACTAAGTAGTTTTAAAAACGTGTATTTTTACTTTCCCTTGAGAACATTTTTAGTGCTGTATCATGTACTTTTACTCTGCTATTTACCTTAAACCTGCAGTCACTACTTTATTTTTACTTGTAGGAATTGGAATAAAAAAATCAGTCCTGTGATTCTCATTGCACATAGTAAGTAAATGGCATCATACTAAGCAAACCCAAGACATGGGTGCTTTATAAATGCAGCAAACCATTTGGAAACTTAGAAGTGTCCAAGAAGCTTTCTATAATCATTACATGCAGTGATCGAGAGACTGTTTAGATGCATGTCACTGATGAGAAGATGACAGATTCATATGATATGATGATTGAAATCGCCAAATGACCTTAAACAATTACTAAAAGCTCTACAGAATGTTACGTTTTCACACACATGCACAAATTGCATCTAAATACATCAGCTTTTCAAAGCATATACTCGCTACTCTTGAGTAATTTTAGGCCACTTTACTCATACTATGAGAAATATTTTCAACAGATATATGTATTCTACTTGCACTACATTGTTGGGCAAGTAATGGTATTTTTAACTTAATTTTTCAGAACTCTTTCCACCAAGAAATGTGAAAAAAATAATAATATAAATTAACAACTTGTATGGTTAGATAATTATGAGGCTTTGGTTTAGGGTTAATTGCATGCAAGGCTAGAAGCAGTAGCCTAACAATGACACTAAAATTGAGTGATATTAGAGTATGTATTCAGAACAAACAAAAAAGTGCATATCATACTGTATGATTCATTGTAATTTACATCAAACATGATCTATTTATTCATACTTCATATTCCATTCTCTCAGACATCATAAATTATTCATAATTTAAGTGTTATATATAATGTAACTGGTTCCTTCAACATTCATATATTTTTCTAAACCTTTCTGCAAATCGTTTTGAGAACAATTAGAGCGAAATGAGGTGAATTTGTGTTTAAAAAAAGAAAAGCTGTCCTCACAATCCATGAATATCTTAATGAAATCAGTGAATATGAATTAAAGGAGCAAACATTTTGTGACAGCCCCAGATTAACCCTGACCAGCCAAGCCCTCTTGAATGATTTCATTTAATTTTATTTCATTTATTTCTCTTTTTTTGTGGTGGTGACTAATACCAAGTTACCTAGTTACATTTTTGTGAATGCTAGGGTTACCATGGTAAATTTCTGGACTATTGCTCTTTAACTATTTTTAGACGCTCACAGCACACTAAAACACACTTTCTATTTCTATTATTTATCACATCATAATGCGATTTACACATTCATAAGGGAATTTACACTGCTTTCACTTAATTAACAAATAAATAAATATGTCATAAACACCTCCCAACTGATAAATGCTTTCCAATTCCACTTTCCAAATCTATTTTCCACACATAACTCAACTTTCCATAAGCTCCACCCAAGACTGTGATTTTAGGAACGGGTTTAGGGTGAAGGAAAGAGACTGCAGGAATGTTATCCTAGGAAAGCAGTGGATGTTGATAGAAGAACATGTCTCACTTGGGTATCCTATTGTGTGTATTTCCCTTGTGAAATACACTGACAGCTATGCGAGAGAAAAGAACAGATGGATCTCGTCGTACATTATTCAGCGGCGTCAAGTGGCATCTACCAAGTACATGTCAAAACCTGTTTAAATCTATGCTGTACTGTGAAACACCTGTTAATCCGGCTGGTTAATCGTAACCAGCAATGAATAAAGAGTAAGTTAAAGTGGAGGTTGGGATAAATTTGAGAGCTCAGCATGTCGGATTGATTGCTTTTATTGTAGTGGGTTTAAGAAATGAAGGAGTTGCTCTATTACCAGGAAATTGCCATGGAGTGCGTTCGTGTTTGTCATGGCTACTGCACTTTGGAGTGTCTACAAGGCTGTGATGTATTAGTAATTGTTGGCATAAGGAGTGCGTATTGGATGGCTGGAGAGTCTCTTCTTTAGAAAGACATTCACCAGGCTCAGATCTTAACAGCTGCGGAATATATAACTCAGTGCTGAGTCAACATGCTATCCATACCAACAACAAGCAAAGCCTTCTTCACTCTGACCCACTGTCCATGGACACACACACTGAGAGTGTCATGTCTGTAAACACGCATACTTTACTCTTATAATCTAAATATCTAAGAAAATGCACACACACACAAACACACACAAGAAGCTGACTCCATGTCTGCAAATGCACACATAGTGTAGTGTATACACTCATAGTTTATTTATCTCAGAAAATGCACAAATACACACAGATACACACATAGTTCCATGTCTGCAAACACACACATCCTGTACTCTCATGATCTAAATATGAAAATGCATGCACACACACACACACACACACACACACACACACACACACACACACACACACACACACACACACACACACACACACACACACACACACACACACACACACAAACACACAAAAGTCTGACCCCATGTGTACACATACTGTAGTGTACACTCTAAATAGGCTAAGTCTCTTAGAAAATGCACACACACACACACCGAGAGCCCCATGTCTAAACATCCAAGAAAATGACACACATGCACGCACACAAACGCACACAAGTCTAACCCCATATCTGCAAATCCACACATTCTGTAGTGTACACTCGTAGTTTAGATATCTCAGAAAATGCATGCACACACACAGAAACACACACACTGAGAATCATACTCTACACTCATAGCACACATATATACACCACCACACTGACAGTCTGACCCCATATCTGTAAAACGCACACATACTGCACTAGAAAAAATGCTGGGTTTCACACACTCGATTTGTGTTGAGACAACCTGAGGAAATGAAGTTAACTTATTAGTTTTAACAAGTTTAAGTGGATTAAACATCAAACAATTAAGTTGTTCCTGCTCATTTTAAATTAGTAGTTTGAACAAACAACAAACATAATTTTTGGAGTGTTTACGCCAAGTCTAAATGTCTAAAACATGCACACAAACACACACACACACACACACACACACACATTGGCAAGTGTGCAACTGCACAAATACACTCATAGTCTAAATATTTAAGAAAATGCACGCACACACACTCAAACCGAGAATCTGACTCCATGTCTGCAAGTGCGCACACACTGTACACTCAGTCTAAATATCTAAAAAATGCACACACACACCACCACCACCACCACACTGACAGTCTGACCCCATGTCTGCAACCGCACAACAAATACACTCTTAGTTTAAGAGCACATGTACGCAAACAATAGACGTGGGCCGGTGTAAGATTCTGACAGAATGATAACCTTGGATAAAAATATGATGCTTTCACAGTATGACAGTATTGTGATTACTGCACTAAAATATGTAAAAAGCAACTACTTTTCTCCCATTGAACACAATACATTTTATTTTAATAAACATTTAAATATTTTGGAGCTGTAAACATGTCAGATTAAATAATTCAAATAAATCATTGACCTCTGCTGTCTTCATTAGTTTCAAAAACACTGATTTCTTTACATTTCCTTACATCGACATAATAATTTTTATTGTATGCAAACTGTATTTCCTCATTTGTAAGTCGCTTTGGTTAAAAGCGTCGGCTAAATGACTAAATGTAAATGTAAAAGTAAATGCAACCCTCGCAGAAAACATTCTGTGCCCTTATGTTTTCTAAATTATCTTAATGTACTGTGATTTGTAGGTTGTTTTCTTCATGGAGACCACACACAGACACACACATTTCAGTTTTTTATGGCGTCTGGTTTCTGTTTCTGGTGAAATCAGTCCCGTTTTTACCTCACAGTACTGTAATTGTGTCAATAAATAAACACTTTGCATTTACTTTCTCTTGCTTTCAGACTTTTCATCGCCTTTGCAGTAGGTTTTTTCTGTTTATATATGACAAAGTGTTGCTGCATGGTGGCTCAGTGGTTAGCACTGTCACCTCACAGCAAAAAAGTCACTGATTTGAGTCCCACCTGGGATCCCAGTTGGCATTTCTGTGTGGAGTTTGCATGTTGCCTGGGTTTCCTCCAGGTGTTCTGGTTTTCCCCCACAGTCCAAAGACATGCAGCACAGGTGAATTAAATAAACTGTCCATAGTGTATGAGTGTGTGTGATTGAGTGTGTATGTATATTTCCCAATACTGGGTTGCAGCTGGAAGAGCATCCGCTGCGCAAAATGCATGTTGGAATAGTTAGAGGTTCATTCCGCTGTGGTGACCTCTGAAAAAGAGAATAAGCCTTCCTTATTATTAATGTTTATTGCATTCATTCACTTCACATTATATTCTAAATATCGGTCTAATGAATCAAAATAAAGATGTCAAATTTTATGTTACATATATTTTGCTGCGGTTGTTTTTTTGTTACACTTGGCCTGTGATGACACAGTAAAAAGAAGGAAACATATATATTTTATCATAATACACAGTATTTGTTTTAATAAATACACAATTTTTACCATTTACTTTTTCCAAGCAAGCATTTTTTGTTTTTAAAAGATTTCTAACAGATGTCTAATACAGGATTGGGCAATGTCGACCAATTTGGCATTTTACGATGTTTAATGTGAAACATCGCAATGGACGATGGCATTGTCGTTGTAGGTGGCGGTGAATTAATTATTTATAAATAATTAATTAATTCATAACAAATTAATTATTTGTAGCCTACTGTTTCTGCTACCTGACCTGCATGGTCTTTGTTTTACCCATTATTAAATGATAAATAAAGATAAGTTACACACAAATTACTACCTGTCAATCACTTGGTTGGTAAAAGAGGTGCAAAACCAACAAGAACAAACCAACAGTATCTGATGATTTTTGCTAAAATATGAAAGTACAAGTCTGAAAGCGAAAGATTGAAGCTGTGTACTGATGCTGTGACATGTTACCTGATGAATTTAAAAGACCGAAAAGTCGTTAGAGGGAGACAAGATAAATTATATATCCTGTTGTCTAATGACCCAACCCTAGTCTAATAGACATCTAAACATAGTCGTCTAGACTAAAAGAAGGCTAAATTTAGGCTGTCAGTGAAAATCTAATAGACGTCTACGAATAGGCCTCAACTAGACTATTTATCTAATAAACAGAAATGAATGACTACACATATAAAGGCTGTCTAATCTGTCTACATGACGACTATGCTAGTTTTGGGCTATTCTTAGATGACTATTAGATTTTCACTGACAGCCCAAGTTTATCCATGCTTCATTTAACTGCATTTATCTGACATCCTCTGCGCAAGTAACTTTTTATGTTACACTTGGCCTGTAATACAAGTCAGAAAAATGCATAACTTGACTGTCATGCTCATTGTCATAATCGTAACTTAACATAAAAAACAGCTATTTCAATTTCAGGATCGCTGTTATGGCACATTTTGTATATTGGAAGCTTTTCTTATATACTGCTCTTAACAGTGAGATGATTCTCAGTAGTGGGTCTCTCAGACCTCACACACTATAGGGCCTATACTTTGAGGCCTTTGATTAACATTTCTCTCTCATTTTCTCCTGAGAGTAACAAAAGTTGGTCTGACAGGTAGACAGATGCCCTTTGGCTTCTGACATTGAGCTGTGTTTGTGCTTGTAGTGTGTATTTATGTCTCTTGTCTGCCTAGGTGTGTGTGTGTGTGTGTGTGTGTGTGTGTGTGTGTGTGTGTGTGTGTGTGTGTGTGTGTGTGTGTGTGTGTGTGTGTGTGAGAGTTGTTTGTGCTCTGCTCCGGGCAAACCCCCTCTTTTTATTTATTTATTTATTTTTATTTTTTTTGAAAATGAAAGCTGCCTCCAATAACCTTTGGGGAAAATAAAAGGGGATGAAAGTTGGAAAAAAGCAAATGAGAAAGAATTCAGTTATTTATGGCTCATGTCATCTGTTCACTGGCACGATTTATGCTCTATAAAGGCTCTCCACTCTCTCTTTTCACAATTTCATACCCCAGCAAATCAGATATTACACAGCTCTAAATTTTTAATTTTGTGTGGTCAGCGCGAGACAGAAAGAGAGATGTTTTAAGAACTTTGAACGTAGTTTAAATCAAGGGTTGTAAGTCAGGAACTAAGTTCAATGTGTTGGATACAAACAATTCCAAATGTGTTATAAATTAGAGCACATAAATCTAAATATATACATACACTGTCATGCCAAAACTTGGGGTCAGTAAGATGTGAAAAATAAAAAAGATTTAACAAGTGCACATTAATATTGAGGTGGTTCGAAAGACACACCCTCCCACTGACAAAGTCCAGAATATGTATGAGCCCCTATATGAGCTCATTTATCCTATTTTAGACTGCCATTCTATCACAAAATTGTGAAAATTATCGATAGAAGGCTTTAAAACTAATTTAATTTTGAATTATTCAAGTGGCCAGATTGTGCCTGAAGAAAGTTCAATGAGCAGGTCTGTATGTTACTTGCCTATCGGCTGCAGTTTTTATTTTAAGATTTATTTAAGATTCTTATTTTTGTAAATGATGCATGGTAATAAATTTTTATTTAAAAATAAGTATTTGTTCTTATTTCTTTATTTTTAAAATGCTAATCTCATAACTATATTTAAATTTGTAAATAAATACTTCGTAGTAAAATAGTATGATGATCACTTTGACAAAATTCTAGGAATTTTTTGTTGCATCAAAAAAGTGTTGTTATGATCACCATCTGACAAGCTGATCCAGCAAATAATAGTTCTTAAAATGTCACTAAAATGCATAATTGAATAGAAAAAGAGGCGAATAACTGCAAAAAAGGTCAACGTTTTCCGTGAAAGGAACCACCCCTTTCAATAGGCCGTGGGACTGTATATTTTACTGAAATATTTAGACGAATAGGAAATTTGTTTATCCTAATGATTAATGTTAAACTTCAAAATAAAATATATCAAAGCAATATTAAGACATGCGTAATATTAGGATATTAAATATTACACTAAAGGCTGAAGTAATGAAGCTGAGAATTCAGTTTTAAATCATAGGAATAAATAGATTTTTTACAAAATATTAAAAGAGAAAACCATTGCTTTAAATTGAAATAACTTTATTAAATAAACACATCTTTTGTAGGTATGAAAATGTAAGGTAAAATGCAAAATTGCATTTTTATTTTTCTGTCAGTGAAAATCTAATAGACATCTAAGCATATCCCAAAACTAGACTAGTGGTCAAATAGACAGATTAGACAGACGTTATTTGTGTATTCATTCATTTCTGTTCATTTGAAGACTAGTCTATTTTTGGGCTATTTTTAGATGTCTATTAGATTTTAACAGCCAGCCCAAATTCAGCCTTGTTTCAGCCAAGACGACTTTGTTTAGACGTCTATTAGACATCTTAAAAAAAAAATGCTTGCTGGGATATTTTGCATATGTTAAACAAATGGAGATGCAGTGGTGCAGTGAGTAACATGTTCGCCTCACAGCAAGAAGGTTGCTCGTTTGAGTCTCGTTTGGGTCACTTGACATTTATGTGTGGAGTTTGCATGTTCTCCACTTTGGCGTGGGTTTCCTCCGGGAGCTTCGGTTTCCCCCACAAGTCCAAAGACATGTGGTATAGGTGAATTGGGTATGCTCAAATTGACCGTAGTAAATGAGTGTGTGTGTGTGTGTGTGTGAATGAGTGTGTATGTGTTTCCCAGTGATGGGTTGTGGCTGGAAGGGCATCCACTGCGTAAACATGTGCTGGATAAGTTGGCAGTTCATTCTGCTGTGGCGACCCCAGATTAATAAAGGGACTAAGCTGAAAAGAAAATGAATGAATTAATGAATGTTAAACAAATGAAAAGACAAGTAAATATTTCTATTTAATAATGATTAAATCAATAAAAAAATTCCATCATTTAATCCGTGTGAAAATCCGCATTTTCACTTTTAAAAGCAAAGGTGGCAGAAAGTTTATTTATTTATTTATTTTTTAAGTAATGCTATAGAAGAATGTTTTTGTTTCCAAACCTAACCTTTTGGTGAAAAGTGTTTTATTTTTTTTATAATTTATTAATAACATTTCTGGGATAAAACACGTACAGCATGTTCAAAAGTTCTTCACACAACCATCAACTCCAAAAAAAGAATCTTTATTTTGCAACAGGGTAAGGATCAACCATGTCATATAAGAAACACACATTTCTTTTATTATGTAAACTTGACCTTAAACTCCTGAACTCAAGTCAGCTATTATTGTGCAAGTCATCTTAACCTTGCAAGACTCACAGCCACTGTGGAGTTTAAGTGAACCCGCAAGCAACAATGCAGAATCTCCACTGAAATATTTGACACGACATCTCCCCAATAGTTAACCTCAGCCCGGTCAACAATATATTTGGCAGTCCGTGTGAATATAAACGGTGTCGCCTCCAGCCATGTTATGTTTTGCAGGGATGCTAACAAGAACAGGAAACCGTGAGTGCTATTGTGGAGTCATTTGTATGCAGCATTAACCTGCATGAGTGCTTTTTGCTAGTCCTAATGGTGTCGGCCAGAGTGGTATTAATCTCTTGTGTTGTGTTAGCCAGTCTTAATGGTGCAGGCCTGTCTGAAACCACCAAATAGGGAGATGTGTCTGCCTGTACCACTGAGCTAAAGTCAGCTTGTGTTAATGGTCTGCCGACTTCAGTCATAAAATATTTCTGCTTACACTTGTGTGACCTTCTGACATTTACTGCAGTGGACATTGCTACTTGCTCCGTGCAATGTTTGTTTCCTGTTTATTCCCTAATTGCTTTATTTAGGACTTAAATGGTGGAATCAGAGATAGTTGTTTGCTGCAAAACTTTGATAAACTGGTTTGTTGCCAGAAAGAGGAAAAGAAACAGAGTCTGAGAGTGAATTTCAGGACGATGGCCCATTCCACAGGGATGATTCATCATGCTGGGCGCCTCCAGGGTTACGTTGCTTTACTTTTTTAAAAATATGAACACACGCATTTACTCGTACACAGTTGGATGTTCTTAAAGTAATGTTTTTATATTAGAAGCTTACATAAGTCTAGCTTGCTTGATAAATGCTTACCCTATGCAAAAATATGAATGCGCTGATTGTCAAAAAATAACTTTAGCAGGTCTCTGTAATGCACTTGCTGGCTGATTCGCTGTATAGCTTCTATAAATCTGAGGGAAGTTTATTTTTTATCCATATCTCTGCCCAGTGATTTGGCTCAGTGCCTTAAAGGGATAGTTCACCCAAAAATCTAAATGTACTATTTACTCTGCCTCAAGTGGTTTCAAAACCTTTATAAGTTTCTTGATTCTGTTGATCACTAAAGAATATATTTAAGAAAGCTGAAAATCTGTGACCATTGACTTACATTGTAGGAACAACAAATATGTTACAGGTTTTTAGCTTTCTTGAAAATAAAAACTTGTCAGGTTTGAGACCAGTAAAGGATGACTAACTGATTTTCAGTTTTGGTTGAACTCTTCCTTTAAATGCTTAACTTTATTTCGTTTAAAGTGAAGAGAACTCATTTCACAGTTTGTGTATTTCTATGCTCTTGTCATCCTAAACATAGTCTCAGTCACAGACGGCATGCCCACAGACGCCCACAGTTCGTTCACTGATGCCTGATGCTTATTGGACACAAAACTAGAAAGTTCTTTCCACATGCTTTTTTTTTTTTTTTTTCAACAGTTCATTTTTTTTACTGTATTCAGCAAATGTTGTTGAGGATTGAAACATCAGAATTGGTATAGCAAAGAATATAAATTGAAGATACTTACAGTAAGTTCAATGATTTGGTTAAATTTAAAACAGCACAATTTATGTTTAAAGCTAGGAATAAATTACTTTCGAAATGCATACAAAAGTTTTTTAAAGAAAGACGAAGGGGATTTAATCTGAGAGAAGAACAAAATCGTAGGAGGTTGAAAACAAGGAGAACTTTAAAAAATGTGTGTGTGTCTGTATGTGGTGTAAAATTTTGGAACAGTCTAGATCAGATTCTCAAACAATGTCAGGATATTATTCAATTTAAAAAGTTGTATAAATAAATATTATTAAAGAAATATAATGGGGAGTAGAGGTAATTAAAAAAAGATAAAATGAGAATGGCATGATGAAATTTTAACTAATGGTTGTTTACAGTACTGTTTTTTTGGGAAGAAAAAAGAAATGGGTAATTAGAAGAAATAAGTTGAAGTAATAGACGAATTATGTGTGTAGTAATGTGGTGAATAAAAATTTTTTTTTTTAAATATGTTTTTTGCTAAAGAATTATGTATTATATTTCTGCTCGAAAATAAATCAAATCAAATCAAATATTAGCTGCATGGTTAATGATTCAAACACTCATGTAATCTAATCCGCTCTTTGACTGTTAAACTCTTCATAAGTATTATTTTTAAACACATAATTTTTTTCAAGGTCAAATGATCATAAAAGTTCTTGACTAAAGGTTTATAGTTTGGATGGACTGTAAGCATTGACTTCTACAGTTATGATCAAAATTGAGTAAATTGTTGTAACGCCATATCAGGAGAGGACGCTCTCACCTGAATACTGATTGATAGCATCCTCTGTGCTGTTTCCAGGTGCTCAAGGGTTTAGGGCATTTCATTTGAACCCATTCGGATGTTCTGCCAATAGTGGACATTTGTGTGATGTAATTAATGGCCTACTTCCAAAGGGAATGAGACTAAGGGAGGTTAGCGGGTAAAGGGCATAAAAAATTAGGAATGAAATGCAGCCCTTGTGTAGTATTGCCACTGCCACTGTTTCACTGCCTTACACCTGTTTCACACCCAAGCGCAAGCAGGGCGTAAGCAGCGCATGCGCAGTGCATATGGAGAGCAGAAGCAGTGCACAGGCGTTTGCCTTTCACACCGACTGGGTGTATTCCTAGTATTCCTAAATGTATTGTTAAAAATGTTCAATAAATATCAATACCAAATTATATAAAACATGATATCATGGTAATGTTTTTGCAATATCGCCCAGCCCTAAGTTCAAATTGATTTTATTTAGTGATTTTATTTCAATTAATGTTTTTATGTAAACTGGATCAATTACCATTTTTCTAAAACTATAGCTTTCCCAGAGATTGGTTGCAGCTGGCAGGGCAGCCATCCGCTGCGTAAAAACTAGCTGGATAAGTTGTTGGTTCATTCCGCTGTGGCGACCTCAGATTATTAAAGGGACTAAGCGGACAAGACAATGAATGAATAAACCTATAGCAAATTTTAGGTTATTTTGTTTCGTTGCATACAGAATCATGTGTGAATCCTGATTCTTATGTCAAATAGACAAAAAACAAATATTAACAATATTAATATTCTGTCTTAAAGTTTTAAAAAGTTTCAGCCTTAAATTAGGCTCTAAACACTTAGTTTATCAGTTTGGATGTTCAGGTATCACAACATCACATTGTAAAAAAATCTTTCCGGATTTAGTAAACCAAAACATTTTTGAATGTTTTTGTTACGGTTAAACAAGCAAACCAGTCAGACAGTCTCTTCCTGTCTCAGCAGATTGTCCTTCGCTTGAATAAGCTGCAATAAGGACCAGACTAGACTTTTTAATCACAGATTTGGCTACACAAAGCTATGCAAACCACAAACAGAGGCGCACTGGCCTTCGATGCTTCCTTTTCCATATACAGAATATTTATAGCACCTGCACTGCGTAATGAATAGGTATCATCAACAGCCACAGAATGAGATCAGATTAAGTCTTAATATGATTTTACTTGTGGCATCAGACTCCCCGAGGCTCAGTTCTGCTCTCAGTCTTTCATGTCTATTTGGAGCAGAAACATAAACATTGTGCAATATCAATGGAGGACGGATGGGCTGAGCGAGTTCCCTTTTCTCTCTCTTTTCTGGTCATCTGTGCCAGGAGCTTTGGTCTGCTGCCCTCTTTAATGATGCATGCAACATTAGCCAGCCACTGTCCCAAGATAGGACGGGGCCGATGGCATTCTCTGGTCAAAGAGGCTGCATTGTTTGGGTTCAGAATAGCATGGTCTACTGAGAAAGGGGAGAACAAAGTGTGCTGTCTGCCGGGGCTGTTTTCTAAAATTGTTATTTTGGGATTGCCACAAATTATATTTTAATGTCTTTGTTATTTAAGCAGATTTCTTGGAGCGTTCGGAAAGCAGATGTTGTCGGAATTAATATAGATAATTTACGGGATTATTAAACTTTTTGAGGACTGATAATTTTAAATAAATGAATAAATGAATGACCACTAACCATTTATTTTTTTATTTATACTTTTTCCCTTGGCTTAGTCTCTATTTCAGACAACCCAGACTCATTCTGAAAACATACCACTATATACATTTCTGGAGAGCGCCTAATACATGCCAGGAGCTACTTTTTTGAAGTTTTTGTTTTCGTGAATCCACTAGAAGCCACTGTGTATGCTTTTTTAAATCTTAAATATATATTGCGAGTGCCATTCGTGCCTACTGTTCTCGAGTAAACCCACCAGAGTCCAACCAATTGTATTAATTGACCCGTCCACCCACTTCTCTAAACCCAACCAACAATTTTCAAAAGCAATTCAGAAAAAGAAAAGCCTTTGTCTGATTTTTACCACATTTTCAGAGTTTACCAAATTCTCACCGGACTCAAACCCTGTTGTCGTGGTCAACTACTCTCTGTGCCTCAAGTCTGCCCAGGCACATGGCGAGCTAATGGGACAAACTGGTAACAGCGGGAAAGCTGTCCATACGGATGTAAGCAATCAGCTGGTAAGCGTGAAAAGGAACGGCCTCATACCACCTCATAGCGTTCATTTTAAAAATGAAATGCAGCTTTATGTACTTCTAGCTACATAATTTACAGTCTACAGAAACGTATATAGCGCGTATACGTATACTCTTTCAGAATGAGTCTAGGTTGATTTCAGAGGTCGCCACAGCGGAATGAGCCACTAACTATTCCAGCAAATGTTTTACGCAGCAAATGCCCTTCCAGCACAACACAGTACAAGAAACACCCATACACACTCATTTACACACACTCATAGGATACAGACAATTTAATTTAAAATGTCAATTCAATTTGCAATGTCAAGTTATGATTATAAATGATTATAACCAGGCATCACATCTTACAATATAGAGGCATCATTTTAACCTTAGAGTGAAATTCAATTATTTGCATTTGATTTTAAGGCCTGTCACTAAGTATAAATTAAATGTTTGTCCCTTAAAGATCAATGAAAAGTTCAGATGCAAAAACCTCTAAATGCCGTCTTAAATGTTCTTCTAAAATTAGAATTTTTTTCTCAGTCTCCTATGTTTATGTTAAGTTATTTCACTTAAAAGGCAATAAAAAGAAGTTATTCGCCACTATAAAAAGTAAACTTCCTGAGTCTACATACACGAGAGAAAAATGCTACGTTTAGAAGAAAACATCAAATGGCTTTAAAAGGTTTTGCATCTAAACTCTTCAATTGTACCTTAATATAATTATTTAATCAATGAAAACTAATTATTTTCTGTTGCTGAATTCTGTTTGACTCCCCAGTAGGTCATAAGTCATTGTTTATTTAATTTGTAAAATTGCTCTGTTAAACTTATTTAACTTTGCTTGTCATTTTGAAATTGTTTTTTATGCACTCCCCTATAAAATCATCCCAATCAATCTAAAATGAGGCATTCTTTACAAAGAGATATTCAAGTCATCTGTTGAAATTGTATTCAAATGAATGAATCGCATTATATAAAAAATAGTCCGTTTTTTTGAATATCAAAGCCCTAATACTGATTTATTTTTATTCTTTTTCTAGTAACTAAATGACTAAACTTTTCAAAATGTAAATAAAAGCAAAACATATGTAAATAAAGAACAATTAGACAAACTATCCATTAAAAATACAATAGTTTCTCAATAACACTAAAACAACTTGTGTTAAACTGTACATAAAATGTAACTTCCTTTATATTTGGTTGTGGAATCTCTTGCAAGGAACACATTATATTTGGCAGCAAATCATTTGAAAAAAAGGGACATTCTGACTAAAGTATAATAATACAAATAGATCAATGGAAACGGAGAAGGAGGAAAAAAATAAGAATTTACAGTGCTAGGCAAAATCTTGTGTTAAGAACAAATGAAAGCTACCTTCCATAACCTGCATTTGGGGGTGGAGAAACATAAAACAAGAAGATGAGAGAGTAAAAAAAAGAAAAAGGAAATGAGAAAGGGTTCTTGAGGTTATTTGCTGCTCACGTCTGTTCATACACTCTGTAACGAATCTCCCATCCCTCTATTTTCAATTTGTAGCTTTATATCGTAAGTCCCAGGCAGCAGATTTAATTAAGAATCCAGTCCAAACATGGCTTATTTATGAGATAAATTCAAGTGGTTGTTATCTGACTGTACAGAATCTGCGTGACTTCGCATTTTTATGCACAACTGCACTGCTGACATTTGCCACATATTGTACTTGTGAATTGTGCATTGGGATGGTAACAAAGAACAGGCTATTGATTAACTGGCAAGAGCAACTTGGATCTATTGTTGGACTGTGTGCGTATCTGGGACATTAAAGGTCTGGGAAGAGCTGTCCTGAGCTGCCCGTCAGGAACACAATAGTGTTTCAACAGCACATTGTCGATGGGAAACACATAGCAGTTGAACACATGAGCGTGGAGTGGTTCATTAATTGCAACTCAGGCTGTAGATGTTAAAAAAACAACTGGTCAGGTTGACCCCTTATTGACACTTTTTAAAGGGTTAGTTAGTTCAAGCTAAAATGAAAATTGTCATCATTTACTTGCATGTTATTCCAAAGCCTTTTTCAAAATCTGTACATTATTGGAACACAATTGATTTGATCATTTGTGATCATTCATTCATTTATTTTCTTGTCGGCTTAGTCCCTTTATTAATCTGGGGTCACCACTGCGGAATGAACTGCCAACTTATCCAGCAAGTTTTTTCGCAGCGGATGCCCTTCCAGCCGCAACCCATCTCTGGGAAACATCCACACACACACTCATACACTACAGACAACTTAGCCTACCCAATTCACCTTTACCGCATGTCTTTGGACTGTGGGGGAAACCGGAGCACCCGGAGGAAACCCACGCGAACAAAGGGAGAACATGCAAACTCCACACAGAAACGCCTACTGAGCCGAGGCTCGAACCAGCGACCTTCTTGCTGTGAGGCGACAGCACTACCTACTGTGCTACTGCTTCGCCCATTGATTTGATCAATTTTAGTTATTTCTATCACTCTATTAAATGTCAAGCAACCCTATGTGAAGCAAGTCAAAATGAAGCAAAAAGAAGGCTAAGAACTTTGTTATTCAGTCATTAGGACCTGATGGAGTCTGTTAGGGGTCGATCACTCCAAACATGCTTTTAAGTTCTAAAAATGTGAGGCACTGCCTTTTTGGTTAACTTCGGAAAAGATCAATGCACTGCATTTTTTATATTGCTAGGCAACTACTTTATTAACATTCTTGATGCTACTTTTTTTTTGTACCGAGTTGACTTTTTTTCCAACTTAAGGCACACAGAGTGATTTATCAAAAAGACTAGGGACAGCAAGTGATTGGAACGCAAGGTGCATGGGGCTCATAAAATGCTTGCTGCTATTAGAAAACCATTTAAAAAGATGCCTCTCACCCCAAAAACATTGACAGATGCTTTAGCACTAAACAAGTGACTGTTTGGGCCATATCACACACCTGGTACAATTTCAGATTAATCATGACAACTTGCATTTGTAAAATGTTATTATTCTTATTAATTTTATTTATTAAATGCATATTTGTATTTGTTTTATTAAAAACAAACTTGGATTTGTCCACCTGTCAGGTCTTGGACCATGGAATAAACCGTATTTTTCTTTCCTTAAAATAGCAAAAGTAGATTAAGACACGCCCTTATTACTTTTGCGCCATTCGCTTGAAACTTTGCGCCTAGATCATTAAAATAGAGCCCTTTAACTTACTGAGGGAGATTGTACACAGAGTTATTCTGTACTCACATTTGCAGTTTTCGAGTCCGTCATCAGTGAAGTTAAATATCATTGGTCACTTGATCTTACACCAGCGCTTCAGACAGTGCTTCCCTCAGTCTCAGAGCAATGTCTTGCCCAGACTCACACAATACATGTGAGTTAGCCATGCCCATTTATATGCAAGTCCTTGTAAACACCAAATAAAATTTTATATTACAGATAAACAATTTATTCCATTTTACTGATATATATGTCACTCTTCCCAACCCTAGCAGATCCCTTGATGTTGGTACTTAAAATCGTTTCAGTTGTCTTTAAATATACAAACAAAACTATGTATAAAAGGAATATGTGCTGTTTTTGCCCATTCACATAGTTCTATTCATGGATAAAACAAAATAAAATTAAGAAAAGTAAATAGAAAATAAAATAAAGTTGAGAAAATCAAACCAATAAGGCAAAAAAAACAGTAGCCACTTTTATTTTTAAAAAGTAAGAGAACTAAGTTTTGCCAACATTTTATTTTAGCTATAAATGCATATAAACACACAAATATAGAAAATAAATTTATATTTTAACACTTTTTTGTCCACATTAACTTTTAGTAAGCATAATAAAGCAAAATTAAGCTAAACAAATCACAAGGGAATAAATGGATCTGACATTAAATTGGGTCACAATGCATTAAAAAGCATATCAGTGTATTATAGTATATTAGTTTCCTTTTTGTATCATTGTATCTTTATTTGAAATGGATTACATTACATCTGAGCGCGATTTTAAAAGTGTGAAAGCTAGTGTGCAATCATATTAACCGAAATTGTTCAATTTCTTTCTTTCATCCCTTCATAAACCAGAAGCATTGATTCACACAGGCTGCTGAGGAAAGCACCTGAGGGAACTTCTCTTCTCTCATCTCTGTTGTTTAATTACACGTCTTTTCTTCGGTGTTACTGACTTTTCAGCATGGATTACATAAACCGTTCCTTCGAGCTTCCTTGCTCTGGTGCTGCTGCACACAGCGCACAGCATCAGACAATAAAGTCTTCCATCAACACACTGACAGCCTGAAATCAACAGCAAACCACATGCCTCGTGTTTTAAGCGCTGAGACACAAACATCTCCTCAAAGCTGCAAAACAAATTTAGCAAACTGAACATGAGCTTGTCATCGCATATGTGCACGCTGAAGGATCATAAGGAGGATAAAGGGACATTGAGAAAACCCTACTTCTGCGGGAGTTCGCATAACATCACCCATAAGCACATCTGTTTGCCAGATGGGTCCAGATTTATACAAGATGTCACTAATAATAACTGCTTTATTATTTATGGCCTTGTATTTATCAGCTTAGGACCAGACAAGTAGCATTTTAATGAGGAAAGTGTGGGCTTTAGTGATCTACCGCCAAGTGCGCAGTGCTATAATGTAGCTTCACGTGGATTTTTAGTGAGTGGATAGTTTAGCTTGTGATTTATACTCAGAAGTAGGCATGGGCTGGAATACGATTCTGAACCTTTGGATAAAAATATCACGATTTCACTGTATTGTAATTAGAGCTCTAAAATAATTCATTCATTCATTGATTTTCTTTTCGGCTGAGTCCCTTTATTCATCAGGGGTCGCCACAGTGGAATGAACTGCCAACTTATCCAGCATATGTTTTACGCAGCGGATGCCCTTCCAGCTGCAACTTCCAGCTGTTATTTTTAAATTTCTTTAAAAGACAGCAACTTTTTTTCCACTGAACACAATATATATATATATATATATATATATATATATATATATATATATATATATATATATATATATATATATATATATATTGGAGCAGTAAACATCCAAATAATCAATTTAAATCAATCTAATCAAGCTAAATAATTAAAATAAATCATTGACTTCTTTTATGTTCAATAGTTTCTAAAACAGATTTTGTACAAAGGCATCTTTGGATATCTTTCTTTTCTTTGGATATACAGTAAGCCACTGCACTGTTGAGGTCTATAGCATGCTTGCATGTTGGTGTGTAATGGATTTCTTATCAATTTTTACTATTTTAACTTATGTTCAAACCTTAAAGTTCGCATTATGATTTTTTCAAAGAACTATAAATAACATGAACGTTATTATGCATCTTTATACATTAGATCTATTTGTCCTCTGACAGAAAAAAATATATATAGTTCATGTAAAATAATCTCATTTTCAAACATTTTTATTTTTGCGTGAACTATCCCTTTGAGATATCTTAACTGTAAATATAAAATGCAAATTTTAAGGTATACATTAAACACATTTTGTTGCAAAATTAATTATCATTTCTTTTTCAAATGTTTTCTGAATTGTGGGCTCAATGTTTTTTGCGGGTTTTAAAACCTCGACTTTTCCAAAATGTAGTAAACCTAGAAACCGGTTATCATCCCACGCCTACTCAGAAGAGCTGTGACTTAGGTCGTAATTTTACAAAAGGTGCTTATTTTTACCTAAAGGGTCCAAATTATTGTCAAAGGGACATATTAGCGGTGGTGTGAAGTAAATTCCCCCAAAAATACTGTAATTGAGTAGGTTTTCTTAGAAATTGGACTTTATTAAGTACTTTTAAAAATGTGTACTTTCACTTGAATACATTTTTAGTGCAGTTTCGGTACATTTACTCCACTATTTTCCTTCAACCTGCAGTTTTTTCTTGTCTATGGTGATTGGCTAAATTACAATAATCAGTCCTGTGATTCCCATCCAATCAAATCGCACATAGAAAAATTGCATCATACAGAACAATCTCAAGACACAAAATTGTTACATGTTATAACCGAGAGACTGTTTAGAAGATGACAGATGCCTACTGTATGATGGCTGAAATCGCAGGATTAGTTTATTGACCTTGTTCTTCAATGTGGAAGTGCGCTCGTTTTTGCGATTGTTTTAGAGCTTCTGATTCAGTGGCCTATGAGAGAAATTACTAGGAATAACAAACGGCAGAAAATGGTCATTATTTGCTCTGCAACCAAGTGCTTGCATGAATATATTGACAAATAAGAATAATATAATAAAAAAGTATCAGTTTGCAACATCAAGCAGCAAAACAAGCTGTTTTATTGTGTAAAAATTAATAGGAGTCAATTAGACTGGAAGACTCGAGCCAAAAGGATTCAAATGAATGCACCCGCTCGTATGCGGAGAATAAGATGAATTAACAGGGTTTCTACAGGGTTCATCAAGTCAAATTTAAGACTTTTTAAGACCTTTTCATAACCATTATAGATTAAATTTCAAACTTACACAAGGCTAAACACTAAGGATTTTTTTTCTTATGACCCAGTTAAAACATTAAAAAACCATGGTGTGGGCCAGATTGGGTAGCTTTACATGGACATACAGTAGGAAAATTAAGACCTGTTTCAAATTATTTAAGCACTGCACCTTATTTTTCTATAAAGTTAAGACTTTTTGACACTGTTTTTGAAAGTTAAGACATTTAAGACCCCACCCATACCCTAAAAATATTATTAAAAATAAATAAAAAATAAATAAATAAACAAATACAGTATATACAGTATATATATACACAATTGCCGACGCGGTGGCACAGTAGGTAGTGCTGTCACCTCACAGCAAGAAGGTCGCTGGTTCGAACCTCAGTTGGGTCAGTTGGCGTTTCTGTGTGGAGTTTGTATGTTCTCCCCGCGTCCGTTCCGGTTTCCTCCGGGTGCTCCGGTTTCCTCCGGGTGCTCCGGTTTCCCCCCACAGTCCAAAGACATGCGCTACAGGTGAATTGGGTAGGCTAAATTGTCCGTATAGTGAATGAGGATGTATGGATGTTTCCCAGAGATGGGTTGCAGCTGGGATGGCATCCGCTGCATAAAACATATGCTGGATAAGTTGGCAGTTCATTCAGCTGTGGCGACATCCAGATTAATAAAGGGATTAAGCTGAAAAGAAAATTAATGAATGATGGTGATTATGTTATTTTACTTTGATTGTTTAATTTCTGTACTTTAATACTTTTCTATACATTTTCTGTACCTAAACACTTTTCTATACAATTTTTGTTTTTGCCCTGTCATATTTATATATGCTTTTTTATTGTATGCAGATGCACTACATAGAAAAAGACTTGATCATCAGTTGATCTAAATGAATTAAATCTTTCCAAATGGAGCTATTCAAATCATCAGGTGAAATTGTATTCATATCGCAATATACATTGTGCTAAACAAAATATTGCAATGTCAGATTTTTCCAATATCGCGCAGCCCTACTGCCTTTAGTTTTGTGCATTTTGGCTTTTGTGACAACCATTATGCGACAAATGTGTACCGTAAAAATAACAATATGGTTATTTTATTTTTGTTGTTTAGTTTTTTAACTATTGTTAAATTTATTACAGGTAATTTTTTACCCATTAATCAACAGGAAGTTTAAAAAGATGTACATCCCCGGTGAAAGCTCTTGCACCTTTATGTCTAAAAGTGTAGTCCATGTTTAAAAAAAAAAAAATCATCTATAATAGTCTCTAAAAAGTACATGATAAAGAATAGAATCAATGCAAATAGATTTCAGTGCAACTGCAAAGTGATTTGTCAAGACTGAAAGTAATTTCGGAAGCTGTATGTGCAAATTAATGTGACTGAACGGCAGGTATTAATCTGATTCAGGTTATGCACCAGCTGCTGTGGCTGTGATGAAGTGGAGACGTTGAGAGCAGAGAATACAGAGATGTATCCAGGGCTGCTCAAATGGTGACATGGATTAATGTGATACATTTTTGTTTGCAATTGCTTTGTTCAAAATTACATTTAGCATAAAAAAATTAGCATTGAATATAATGGATTACATGCGGTATGCTACAACTTTAAGAAAAAACAGAAACAGAAAGTCCTAGATGGCAGGGTGGACTATTTTAGCTAACAATTCTTCATTAGTGTTTTTCCAGCTTATTCCCTTTATTAATCTGAGGTCGCCACAGCAGAATGAATTGCCAACTTATCCAGCATATGTTTTATGCAGCGGATGGCCTTCCAACTGCAACCCATCACTGGGAAAATTTTTGCCTAAATTTAAATAAAATTCAAAAAAAAACAGACAAAAAGCAAAATAAAACAAAACCAATAATCAAAACAAGCTGTTTTTTGTGTGTTAACAAAGTTAGATCCAGCGTTATTCATTCATTTTCTTTTCGGTTAGTCCCTTTATTAATCTGTGATCGCCACAGCAAAATGAACCGTCAACTTATCCAGCATATGTTTTACACAGCAGATGCGCCCATGCCTTCCAGCTGCAACTTATCACTGGGAAATTGATTCACCTATACCACGTTTTTTGCATTTATGGGGGAAACCGGAGCACCCAGAGGAAACCCACTTGAACACGGAGAGAACATGCAAACTTTACACAGAAATGCCAACTGACCCAGCCAGGGCTCGGACCAGCGACCTTCTTGTTGTGAGGCGATTTTGCTACCCACTGCGCCACCGTCTGCCCCAGATCCAGCATTAATAAACCTTTAAATACATTGACGGTTCATTCAGAAATGAAGACATTTTAATACAATATATTTTAACTGGACTTTTAATGCACAGAAAGAAAAAAAATGAAAAAGCAGTATAAAAAACAAAGCAAAACATAGCACAGCAGCAAAAATTTGCCCAGTAAAAAGAAGAATTTGACTTGACTTGTGTTAAAAAGCAAGTAATGCAGCTTTGACACAACAAGATTTTGTATGAATGGTCCTTTTAATGAACCTATATGTGGCGACAATCTGGCTGCATTTCTTTCTTTCTTTCTTCTTCTTCTTCTTTCTTCTTCTTTCTATTTATTTATTCTGCCTTCAGGGGCATTTTCACATGCTGTCTATTGTTAAAAAGGGATGTAGAATGCTTGAGGTTTGTCGCCATGCATCTGTATTAATTGAACTGTCATTCTCACCCCTTTTTCTGTGTTACTTTTGTCACATTTTTGTGGCCAAGAGCAATCATATTATCATTTGATACTCACCAAAACCTTTTTCTTTTCAGGTTATTTTGTAGGGCATTTAATCGACATAGTCCATGTCAGTCGAAAAAACAGAAAACAGCTACTGTTTTCATTTGGTTCATTAACTTTGAATACAGTATGTTTAACACAAAAATACTACTAGGCCCTAAATACTGAGTAATCCAAATGTTTTAATAAACCATTTGCTTAGATTGTTATACTGATGAATAATATATGCACTTATTTAAAAAAGGAAAAAAGAAACATTTTGACCTGTGAATGTTTGAATGTAATGTATTTGCTAAAAGTATTTGCATTTTTAACTCGCAGCACAATCTGTACATCTTTAACACATTAAAAAACATCACATGTTAGGTATTAATAAAAAAACATATTGTGGAAAAAGTATGAGTAAAACAGTAAGATTTGACAGTGTCAAATTGCTTTGAATAGGTGATTTGAATGAATATATAACCAAGGGAATCCAGTGCAGATTATTCAGTTTGATGTAATCAGTATATACTAACTGACTGATGCCATTTCAGACTCGGCTCCATTGAGCTTCATTATCCATCTCTATTGGCTGCTGCATTCATTCATTTCCTCTCACTTGTACTGACTGTGGAATAGATGTTATCCCTGCATGTTTTCCCTCTATTGACACTGCACAAATGGAATGTGTACTTGTTAGTCTGTATGTGTGTGTGTTTGAGTGTGCGAGTGTGTGTGTGTGTTCGAGAATTTAGATTAACTCGGGAAGAGATGATAGAGAGCCCTTTTTGTCTTTGAGCTCTAGAGCGGGATTGTGAATTTTTACACAGTCTCACACAAATATATGAGCATATTTAAATTAGTTTTAGACAGACAGACAGACAGACAGACAGACAGACAGACAGACCAAGAGATTTTGTAGATAGATAATTTTAAGTCCATGTTGCCCATCCATATTGCTTGAGTGTCCAAATATGGTTTTTTGGCCACTCTATTGTCCTTGTATATGTGGATACATTTTCTCTCTGCTGTATATTGCGATTCCCCAGATCCTTGGCATTCCCCTCCATCCACTCGTATCCAGTCCTACATACTGTGATCCGTTAGTCATGGCACTGGCTGGCACAGACAGAGCAGTCTCTGTGCTCAGAGGCTGTGGTCCTGACAGCTCTGCTTTCCTCCTTTTCTGACTCTGGAAATGAGTGAGGGAGTGGGAGTGGGAAAATGTCCTGGAGCACTTTCATAAAGAAACATCACAGCATCCTGACACTAAGCAGTCAAAGCAGTGTATGATAAAATGTTTTGTGTTGTTTAATAACCAACCCAAAAAATCTGAGAAAAAAAAGCTGTGTAGAATAAGTGCTACATCTGTTTAATTTATAGTTTTTTAATAAACAGGAGCTTTTATGAATTTTATGAAGATATTGGCTTTTGATTAGTACTTATAAAGTACGTTATTTTGATCTTATTCTACATCCCTAACACCAAAGCATACTACCTTAATAAGAATGAGCAGTGGATTATGATTTTATATATGCAAAAGTCATATTTAATGATTTATTAAACATGTCTAACACATTTACAAATTAATATAATTTGTGAATGCACAAATAAGTATTTTTTATTTAAATTTATTTTAATCTTTTTTTTACATATATAATTAGTATAATGCCAAGTATTTATTATGCACTTTTGCTCAACTTTTTAAATTCAATAATAAAAACTAGGAGAAAAATTGCAAAAAAAAAAAAAAAAAGCCCTACAACAACATGTAGGTCAAAGCATTGTCTTAATAATGTCTTTTGAGAGCAATATAGTGGATGTGTGACGATTTTTGTTAGTTAAGGGTTAGGGTTAGAGTTATCCTTTTGTGCTTTGCTGAAAAGGATCTTGACTCTGTTCATACAATCTCAGTGCAGTTTGAATATGAAACACAACATGGACCAATAAATGTGAACATGAAATATCAAGACAACATGGACCAAAGGCATCTGTAAGAGCTAAAAACAGGAGATGATGTCACAAGCAGATCTTTGTTTGTTTGTGTGCGTGCCATGCACTATTTTGAGCTATTCATGAGTTCTCAACTGAATAAAATATCATAACATTTATGTACACATCATGAACACCTTTAGCCCACACAGAATAGTTTAAGATGCTGGGTAAGTTTTGGCCTCTTTGTTGTTGTTTGAATCTTTGAGTTTGGACTTGTAAGTGAACCCGAAAAAAAAAAAAATCATTTTCACTTATAGTACTAAACGAATCGGTATGGGGTGTGAACACATCCCAAGTGCCAAATCCTATTCTTTACAATTCTACTTAGTGTGTTAAGAGCAGAACTGAAAAAAGTTGTTAATAACACATTAAGACCCATCATAGATGTATCTCTTTTCTGTGTGCATGGTGCAAATAATTACAGGGAACAAGCTGACAGGGAACAACTTGACTCATCCTTGTTGCCAGATCTTTCTGGAAAAAACAACAAGAACAAGCTCATAATAAACTTTTGCAATCATTTTATTATTTAAATAAGCCAAAAACCTGCATCTGCCTACTTTAACTTTCTGAGCCTAGTGCAAAAAGCAAGCCCACATATACAACTTGTTGCTTATTATAAGTGGACTTGGCTGTGGCTTTGTGAAAATTGCTGAACATAATGATTTTTTATTAAATTTATTTATTTTTTTAATAAAGGATCGTGCATTAAACAGAAAAACAAGGTGTCCGGTGTTCAAAAATAACAAAGTAACAAATAAACAACAAAACAAGAAACTATGACAAGAATCAGGAACGGAAACAAGGCTCAGGAAATAACAAACTCGATATACAAGACTTGCTAGAATATGCAGACAGGAAAGACAAACGACGCAGTGAAGAGGAGCGGAGACGGAACAAGGGGAGGGATGGGAGGGTCAGACCAGGGTGGGTTCAGTGGGTCAGGTACCCCATCAGGAAGCCAGGGTGTAGCCGGAGGGTCCATCCCAAGTAGTGGGAAGGACCACCAGGGAGGAGCGGGAGGGATGACCCATGGACGATCCCGTAGGAGACACAAGGCAGGGGGTTTTAGGAGAGCTGGCTGGAGAGGCAACTGGACAGGAGCCGGCGGGACTGGAGGCAGCTGGACTGGAGCCGGCGGGACTGGAGGCAGCTGGACTGGAGTCGGCAGGACTGGAGTCGGCAGGACTGGAGTCGGCAGGACTGGAGTCGGCAGGACTGGAGTCGGCAGGACTGGAGTCGGCAGGACTGGAGCCGGCAGGACTGGAGTCGGCAGGACTGGAGTCGGCAGGACTGGAGTCGGCAGGACTGGAGCCGGCAGGACTGGAGACAGCTGGACTAGAGCCGGCGGGACTGGAGGCAGCTGGACTGGAGGCAGCTGGACTGGAGGCAGCTGGATTGGAGCCGGTGGGCTGGAGGCAGCTGGACTGGAGCCGGCGGGGCTGGAGGCAGCTGGACTGGAGCCGGCGGGACTGGAGGCAGCTGGACTGAAGCCGGTGGGACTGGAGGCAGCTGGACTGGAGCCGGTGGGACTGGAGGCAGCTGGACTGGAGCCGGCGGGACTGGAGGTAGCTGGACTGGGGTCGGCAGAGCCTGGAGCCGGGCTGGGGTCGGCAAAGCAAGGAGCCGAGCTGGAGTCGTCAGAGCAAGGAGCCGGGCTGGAGTCTGCAGAGCAAGGAGCCGGGCTGAAGTCTGCAGAGCAAGGAGCCGGGCTGGAGTCGGCAGAGCAAGACGTCTGGGAGGTGTCGGCAGAGCAAGACGTCTGGATAGCATTGGTAAGGCCAGGAACCGGGGTGGGACCGGCAGAGCAAGGAGCTGGACTGGGACTGGCAGGGCAAGACGTCTGGGAGGTGCCGGCAGGGCAAGACGTCTGGATGGCGTTGGTAAGGCCAGGAGCCAGACTGGGACCGGGAGGGCCCGGAGTCTGGGTGGCGCTGGCAGGGCGAGGAGCCTGGGTGGCGCCGGCAGGGCGAGGTGCTGTGGAACTGGAGCCGACACTGGCGGGCGCTCTGGGGCTGGAGCCTACACTGGCGGGCGCTCTGGGGCTGGAGCCGACACTGGCGGGCGCTCTGGGGCTGGAGCCGACACTGGCGGGCGCTCTGGGGCTGGAGCCGACACTGGCGGGCGCTCTGGGGCATGGTCAGTCCTCTTCCTACGCCTCCTCCGTCTGGTCGTCTGAGTAAGAGGAAGGGCGTTGTCAGCAGAAGAAAGCCTGCTCTGGGGCTGAAACCGACACTGGCGGGCATTGTGGGGCTGGAGCAGACACTGGGGTTTCACAAAGTTCTAGAAGTTTCTCCAGAGGCTCAGAGAAAGGTGGTCTTTGGACAGCCGACCCGGATAAGCCCGCAGCTCCAACCCAGCTTCTCTCCTCCTTCCCACAGACAAATCTGCAGGCCCCAAAAATATACCTCTCTGTAGCCCTCCACTCAGGCCTCTCTCCTGAGGATTCTTCTCCTTCAGGGCAACAAAGAGAGGGGAGCCAGAGATCAACAGCGCTGCTTTAATGAACCGATAAAGGTTCCAGTCCTCCTCATAAGGAGGCATTCGTAAACAGACTGGTTCCAAAAGTCCTCCCCGAAAGAACATCATCAGCAGTATGTCGCTGTAAGAGCTCCTTAATGTAACGCTCAACTGAGCGGTCACCTTGTTTTATCTGCACGATAATATCATCTGCTGGATCCATTGTTTGACTGCGTCGTTCTGTCACGTTACGGGTTGAAAACAGGAACAAAAACGGGGTGTAGGATCCAAGTACAGATTTTATTAAAGGATCGTGCAGCAAACAGAAAAACAAGGTGTCCGGTGTTCAAAAATAACAAAGTAACAAATAAACAACAAAACAAGAAACTATGACAAGAATCAGGAACGGGAACAAGGCTCAGGAAATAACAAACTCGATATAAAAGACTTACTTGAATATGCAGACAGGAAAGACAAACGACGCAGTGATGAACAGTGGGTAAATGGTTGTATAAATAGTCCAGGAAATCAACAGGAAACAGGAACAGCTGTGAATGGCCAATCAATGTAAGTGAACCGGGTGTAATGCACGTGGGATGTATGGACTTGTAGTTCTTGGGCGTTGTAGTTCACTCTCAGAGTTCGTTGAACTACTGCGCTCTCAGGTGGTTACCAGACGGTCATGACATTGTGTGCCTGCTGGGATTGTAGCACTGACTTTAACATCTCTATAAACTACATTAAAAACTGATTTAAAAATGGAACCACCACTTAAATGCTACAACTAAAATTTTTTTGTGGTGAGTATTTATCCAACTAAAAAGACAAACTAAAAATCAAATGCAAATTAAAAAATAAGTAAAGTGCAAGTTAGCTAGAAAATGAAATCAAAATTCTGCTATAATTTACTGACTTTCAAATCTGTATGTACGAACATATTTTGAAAATATATAGAGTGAAAAACCACACTGAATCCCACTGAAATTTTATTGTATAGACTCAACTATAATGTTTTGCATAAGAGTCATAGTTTAAAATGAGATGTCGCTTCGTAAGTTACATGTATGACAGAATTTACATTTTTTAGGTAAACCACAAGACATTATCTTCCACATTTCAGTCGGTGACAAAAATTAAACTGCGATGTTTGACAGAATTTTCATTTTTTGGCAAACCGTTCCTTTAACCTGTAAGCAGCTTTGCATAAATGCCATCAAAAGCACCAATAAACACCTAGTTTGCAGAGCGCTCACTTGTCGCTTTGATTGACAATGATAATGATGGAGCTTCTCTGTAATGAATCATTGAGCTGTGGACTGCTGTGGCATCCCTGCAGCGAGCGCTCATTTCAGCATCCTCTCGCTGTCCCGGACTCCTCCTCTACTTCAGTCACATCCGTAATGAAAACACGCTCGCAGATGCTTCACCTCCCTGCACTCAGAGCCCAGTTTGTTATTCTGAAATATATTTAAAGTGACAGCACACGTCAGCCCAGCTCCATGCTAAAGTCATCAGAATTTTTAACGCTTATGCTTAAAATAGACACCCACGCTGACAGCGGTGGAGGTCCTTATTGCCACAAACTCTTTATTTTCGACACAGATAGTGAGACCTCACTTATCGCCAGCCTACGTGACTCAGATACACAATCTGTTTCTCGGATGTCATCTAAAGGTTCCCTGAAGTGCCTTAAAATGTGCGGCTTTGATATAATTTTAGCTGAAACACGATGATGGGTAGAGGTGGGGCCAAACCTGTCAACATTGAGATGTGAAAATCAGGGATCCCCCCTACCCCCCCGCAAAAACGATTCCCCAAATCACTAAATATGTTCATCATTTCATTGTAAATAAACAGTTGAAATGGTCAGTAATATGTTTTATTATTATTTATGATATTATTTACAAAGAATAGAATAAATAATATACATTAGAAAAAAAATGCAAATAAATGAGCAATTAGACTATTAAAATGTATAGCCATTATTAAAAAATTTAATTAAGTTATCAGATCTCATTAACTTTTTCTTCACTGTATAATTAAACATTCTGATTAAAGAGCAGCAAATTAATCTTTCATTTCGATTTTTTATTTGTGTAACTCCTACTGCACCCGACTTGGTCTTAACTGGGATTGAACCAGGGATTTATTGTATGGGAGTCGGTTGCTATAACGAGGAGGCTAACGACTATGGCCTGTAGTGTCTGTTGCTAGAGTACCTTTAGAGGTCAGAGGAGTGAGGTTTACCTGCATAGCACTTCGCAAGCTGGCCTTCATAACACTCAGCCCCCTAAACCTCACTCCTATCCTGGACGAGCCCTCATGTGTAACCCACCGGTCCTACTGCAACCAAACCGGTATGAGCTGGGATCAAACCAGCGATTCTTTGTATAAGAGTCGGTTGCTCTAACAAGGAGTCTAAAGACCATGGCCTCTAGGCTCTGTCGCAAGAGCACATTTAGAGGTCAGAGGAGTAAGGTTTACTTGCATAGCACTGCACTAGCTGGCCTACATTACACTTGATTACATTTAATAACAGAGTTGTCACTTTAAAAGTGCATGGATCCATTATGAAAGCATTCGATTTTTTTTTTAACTGTTTATGCTCTTTTAAGACAAAATTTGTTGTGTTTAACAGAAAACCTACCAAGATCGACATGTTTAGATGTTGTTATTATTAATAATATTATTATGTGCATATGTCTGTTCAAAAATGCACGTTTCCACTTTTGCTCCGCTTCAAATGACTTGTGCATTTGGGAAACGGCATCTGACAGTTTTATTTTAAGGATACGGCGCCTGTAATGGAAAGGAAAGGGAATCTTGCCATTTTTATATTTATTTCAAAGTGTTTTCATGCTTAAATAAAATGAAAGCACTGAATAATTTCACATTTAAGAAAAAGGGGTGTCCCCTAGTGGTTCGGCGGTATGGGTTAAGTGTAGGGAAGATCAGCTTTTCAATGTTTATTGCCACCCTTCATAGAAATATTGAAAAAATGGAGAAATGCGTTAAAATACCTTTACGGGATGATAGCAGGACAGGAGAATCCCGGGAAAAACAGGAGGGTTGATGGGTGGGGCATATAGCCCCTCCTCTTTTTTAAAACTAGCCAATGGAGTTTCATTAAGCTGAAAAAATGACTTTTTTCAGTCTTTTATTGTAGAGGGCGGGATCACTTAAGATACTAGTCAGCTTTTGATTGGTTAGAATATTTAATGAGAAGCTGATAGATGAAGTTGTCATAAAAATTGTTCAAAAATACACGTTTTAAATGCTTATATCTTCTAAATGCACATTTAATCAAAGTTTTAAAGCAAAATAGCTCATTGATAACACTAAGGTGGTTAAACCTGAATTTGGATTTCAGGGGGACTTTAAGGTCAGCGTACACATACAAACACTCCCAGAGTCTATTTTCCATAGCAACACAGATCAATGACACCTGCCTTCATCTCCATGGGAACACACATGTCCTCCTTTGACTACCTTCGCTCTCTTTTTCTTTCATTAATCTCTCAGTCTCTCTCTCAGCATTATACAAACCATTTATTTTCATGCACAAATAGGAAATTATCTATAATTTATGAGCCCCACATCTATTTATTAGTTCAGCATGGATTACTGTGGTCTGTGTGGGCTTTGGGAGAGTCGCATTTCTGGTAATGATCTCCCCAAGGTAAATTTAACCACAATTAGGCGGTAAATAACAGCACTGATCCGTCTGGTGAAATGATGAAGGTAAACCCTCCACCAGAGGATCATGCAGACCCTTTCATTTGATATAATAAAGGCAAGAAACCAAAACAAGACAGACCAATTGGTTTGTTAGGCTTTTGAAAAGCTCTGCTTTAGATTTCCCAACCCTGTGTATTCAGCTTTTAGGCTTGTGTAGAGAAGAAATGCTCTGTTGTATGAGGGATACGTTTATTTCTTGCTTCCATAACTTGAATTAAAGGGTTATTCTATGCATCCCAATTGCTGCACAACACAGCGCATGCTATTCGGACTCAAAAGACATGAACTGCGTCCCAAATGGCACACTATACATTTATGCTTCTACACACTCAGCAGCATTATATGTATGTAGTGTCGTCCCAAATGGATCACTAAAGCTGCGTCCCAAGTGGCACACTATACACTCTGCTCTTACGCACTATGTACTTATGCACTTACACACTCAGCAGCATAGTATATGTATGTAGTGTCATTCCAAATGGAACACTAATGTTTTTTTACTAAGCGGAAATTCAAAGTGTTTCCCTGATGCTGTTTAGCGGTTGCCAAATAAGTTAAATAAATGACCAAACTACCAAATAATACCTGCCATGATACCTGCATTCACCATCGGAAGGCTGTATAATAACTCTATAGGAGAATTTTGCTTTCACAATACAAAATAAATAAAGTAGCTCCACCCCTTCTTCTACATGAGCAAAGCAGCAGCTGTTGAGTGCTTGAAGTGTCCAACATTCCACACTTCATTTCAATGATTTATTAAGTGTATCATCTGGATATTTAAAGTACACTTTTTCTATTTAGAATTTCAGTGTGAATGCACCACTTATGCTATTTATACTACAAAATGGCGTAGAATAGTGCAGAAGTATATGCTATTTGGGACGCACCTACACTACTGGTCAAAATTTAGGGGTCAGTTATATTATGTTTTTTTTTTTATGAAATCTGTTCATCAAAGCGAAAAATAGATATTACTCCAGTCATTATTGCTTTTATTGCTAATACCATTAATAATAATTACATTAATAATAATAAAAAATATTAATTAATATTAGAGTGATTTCTGGGGAATCCCGGGAAAAACGGGAGGGTTGACAGGTATGGGTGGGGCATATAGCCCCTCCTCTTTTTTTAAAACTAGCCAATGGAATTTCAGCTGAAAAGGTGACTTATTTCAGTCTTGTATTGTAGGGGGCGGGATCACTTAAGATACTAGACTAGCTTTTGATTGGTTAGAATATTTAATGAGAAGCTGATAGATGAAGTTGTCATATAGTGGAATAACATTTTACAATTTTTTACTGTATTTTGATGAAAAAATGCAGCCTTGGTGAGCAGGAAAAGCTTATTTTAAAACATTTAAAAATCCTACTGACCGCAAACTTTTTACCTGTAGTGTATGCTTATTTTTTGGGGGAAAAGTGAATGATATAAAGTACATGGTTGATATCAGCTTGCTTGTCATTAAATAAAATAACAGTTAGCATATTTTAATATATGATAATGTGAGAGGTGGCAAATGTTGCACTCTCTTACAGCCACCCTTTTGTTTTTATCCTCATTTGGTACATTCAGACCGGGTCAGACCTCATCAAACCTCTAATAACTTTCACTGTGCATTTCCCTTTCCACCCCAGTTGTTTCTATCATTGATCTTTTTCTCTAATTTCTGCTTTAAAATCACAACCCTTTCTTGCATCATTGCCAAGAATCAAAGAAAGACAAAGAGAGTGCGACCGACAGAGGGAGTGGAGGTTGTCAAATAAAAAATGTATCCATTAGCTGCTCTACTGTGTTCTTAATTAACCATGTCCTCAGGCTATCATGTCTAAATAGATTACGGCCTTAACTCTCCAAAACACACATAACACACAATCACTGTGCATACCAACACACACACACACACACACACACACACCATATGCCACACAGTCTGTGGCCTGTGTGATCTTCCTGCCATCCTTTCTCTGATGCTTATCCAAACCCAGTCACAGAGTTATTGGCATGCGTGAGAGAGTATTACCAGCATCCGCTGCCTCCTAGACTCAAATCAATGAACCATCAATGTGTATTTATGATTGCTCTTTTTGTGTGTGTGTCTTGCAGGAATAGACCTTTCTGTTATCTGAGCTGCTGTTGGGGCATTTGTGACCTTGACAACCGAATCTGGAGTGTGTTTGCGCTGGAACGCCATCAACCGCTGTGTCATTTGTGGCAGCTAAATTGAAGGAGCACTCTAATCGTCTCCCACACGCCTTGCCCCTCACCACAAGCGCGGGACGCCCTGCTCATTCCACTGTCTGTCTTCCTGCCCACAAACATCCCATCATAAACAATGACCTGAAGCCAAATGGCATCTGCTGCATGAAGGATGTTGATTGCATTGGCAAAACATTGCTCTTTTGGGTTATGCTGTGCTTCGTAATGGAGCAAATATCATGCAATAGCTCACATCGCTGGGATTCACTTCATATGCGAAGAAGCTAATGTAAAATAAACAAAAATGGACCACAAGTATGGCCTCCTAAGCTGTCCTTATGAAAAGCTGGAGTACTGCAGAAATAAGCAAACGAGAGACAGGTGGACGGGTGTATTGACTTCTATAGAGAATAATAGAGCACAGAATCAAGTATGGGGTTTGTGGACACTCGCGTCTGTGCGGAAAATCAAAATCTTTAGCTTCCTTTTTGGACTCATGGTTACTGTTCTTATCATGGCATCCTACATCTTGACGAGGGACCAGAAAGGGCTCTTTTTAACACCGTCACCGTATCACTTTACTGTAGTTTCTCATCAGGTACAGCTCAATCTGTCCTCCACTACAAACTATGCTGTTGTGAGGGAAGTGGTGAAGAGCATTGTGACCAAAGTGGATTTCAGCCGTAGACGAGTGCCTGACATGGGAGAAGTGAGAGAGAAAGAGCCAAATGTATGTGCATTTCAGTTACATTGCTAATAATATTTATTTTGTTTAACAATAAAGAAAATGATGTCATCTAAAAATGCAATATATATAACCTCTTAAGACCCAAGCTGTTTTTTACATGCATTTTTATTTCTCTTTGCTATTCGGGCTTATTGGAACATGATTAGATGATTATAAAACCTAAGTATCATCTTTTGATATGATGTACTTTTAGAGAAAAATTATGTCCATATGGACTCGTGGCCCAAATTTACATAAAACACTTTTTCCTGATTGTTTTTTAATATATAACTTATATATGCATTCATTGCAGCCTTGTTAGAAACTTTGCAACATGGGAGGTAGAGCATTCTCTTATCGTGCACCTAAATTGTGGAATGCTCTCCCCACAAATGTCAGGAATGCCAGTTACCTGGACTTGAAAATTCGTAAAACTTATCTTTTTATTATCGCTTATAACTTATGAGGCTTTCTTTTAATTTGTATATTTTATTATTATTATCATTCTTATTTTTTGTGTATTTCATGTTCTACTGTGTTTTGATGCTCTTGTTAGCGCTTTGAGTTTGAGAAAAGCGCAATATAAATAAAATTTATTGTTATTATATACATTTTTTGAACATGTTTTGACTATCAAAAATTTTGAATTTAAACAAAACTGATTTATTATATATTTATTAAAACAATATTTTAGTCACCAAACATATTTAGAAATTAAAAGATAATACAATTGAATTCAAGCTGAATGTTGCATAAACCAAAATTACAACCTACAAGATTTCAAGTATATTTTTCCATTATTTTCGCTTCTCTTGATTTTTCCTTCTTTTAAAATTTGTATTTAATATTTTCCTATAACATATAAATTTGGCTATACTAGTTTTTGGACCATTATCGTAAGTTATTTTGTTAGATAAGCTCCAGATTTGGCTTTAGTACTGACTAATCTAATTTATATTGTTTGATGAACATTAAAAACACTTTAAGAGTAATTAAAAAACTGCATATAACAGGCGAACTAAACAAATGCCCAATTGAATGAACTAAATTAATCACATGGTAGGTTTTGGCAACAAAATAAATATTAGGGATCCTTTGAATACTATTTTCGTTTATTCTGCTTTAAGACTTAAGTGTATCCTCATGCACCACTGGTGTTTTAATACAGTACTGTATTTACTATCAGTGCATTATTAATATCAGTGTAAAAAAAACAATGTTGGAAACCATTATGCATCTGTTATGATTATTTAATGAATGCTGATAGAAAACAGCATTTGAAAAATAATAACTTTTATAACATTTTAAGTGAAGTTTATTCATTCATTCATTCATTCATTCATTCAATTATTCATTCATTTATTCATTTTTTTTTTCGGCTTAGTCCCTTTATTAATCAGGGGTCGCCCCATGGAATGAACTGCTAACTTAGCAGGCTTTACTGGGTTAAATTAATTTCCATATTTTAAAGACATGGCACGGAAAAAATATAATTTAATGCAGGGCTTCTTGTTTGGTCTGAGACCCACCTTATATTGTATTTCAGCCAGGCATAAATGATCGCTGTTTTTTATTTTATTTATTTTTTTTTTTAAGAAATCAGATCTTAAACGCAGCAATTTTGTATGGATGGATGGCAATTAACCAGATGCCCTGGGGCTGGCTGACTAAAATTAAAAGTCTGTATGAATATAGCCTATTGTGAACTCTTGAAATGTGGATACTGTCTCTATCGATCAGCTTAACGCATCCTTGTTTAATAAAAGAAGAAAAAGAAAAAAACTCACTGACCACACACTGCTAAATTGTAGTGCAAATAAATATACATACCTGTGAATAACATACATTATATACAACATCATATGAAAACATTTAGCATCTATACTCTAAGTCTATATCACAATGGCGATACTGAGTGCTTTGTTGATCCTCATTTATAAGTTGCTTTGGATAAAAGTGTCTGCTAAATGAATATATGCCTATTATAATCTTTCCAATCTTCCTTATCAACAGATATTCTCTGCAATTCCTCGCAAATTTCTTCCCTATCTCAAGAATCCTTGCTGGTATGAAGAATTCTTTGGGAATCTCACAGCTGATCCATATGGAAAAAACCTGTATGCTCTTTATTCCAAGCGCTTCCAAGCAATATATGACCACCTGCGCAGAGCATTCCCAGCTCATCTGCATCAACATGCAGGTAGACAGTATCGACTGCGCTGTCTGCCCTTCTTCTATATCATCGGTCAACCCAAGTGTGGCACCACAGACCTCTACGACCGGTTACGATTGCATCCAGAGGTCCATTTCACCACTATGAAGGAACCACACTGGTGGACACGGAAGAGGTTTGGTGAGTTCACATAAGAGATATGCTGAGTTTTTCATTTTGACTGGTCTTCTTTAGAAAGTCAGCAAAATGTTCCCTATCATCTCTCCTATTTTCATGCAAAGCGGAGCATCTGGTTAATGGTAGACAGATCATTGAGTTTTATCGCATTCAGTTTGTTACACACATTTCACCGCAACAGAGCAACTGCCTTGTAATTCTGTTTGGAAGCTTTTTTACAACTGAAATAATCACAGTTTGTTCTCTCCTGGTTTTAAGGTATCATCAGGTTGAGCAATGGTTTTAATAGCCCCTATCCACTAAAGGACTACCTGGACCTGTTTGACCAAGCAGCCAATCACATTCAAGATCAGCTGATCAGCAATTCCTCCAAAAGGCACAAACAAGTTGACATCATAATTGGTAATTTGTATTGCTTTTCAGTCTTATTAAGGAAAGCCACACCAGTGATGTGTTGCATGGTTATTCTAGTTTTGCTTTTTATATATATATTTTTCAAAACTATTATTAATATTACTAACATTATTTAGTTTTTGTTTGTTTTATTGATGGTTTTGTTCATTTATGTTAAGTTTTTATTTTATGAATGCATTTTAATGTAGTTATTATCTGTTTAGTTTAGTTTTCAGAACATTTCTAGTGTACTGTGTAAAAAAATACTGGTTGCCTTAAATTTTTGAGCTGAATCTAATTAACCTTTTAAGTCTTTTGAACTTACAATATATTAAAGTGACTTAAAGCAGCTCGTGTAACTTATAAAATGAGGTTAGAACATGATTAACTTCATTTAATAACTTACAATTAACTAAAAACATACAGTTGAAGCCAGAATTATTAGTCCCACTGAATTTATTATTTCCCCAATTTCTGCTTAAAGGAGAGATTTTTTCAACACATTTCTAAACATAATCGTTTTAATAACTAATTTATTTTATCTTTGCCATGATAAAAATACTTAATATTTCACTAGATATTTTTCAAGACACTTTTGTACAGCTTAAAGTGACATTTAAAGGCTCATCTAGGTTAATTAGGCACGTTAGGGTAATTAGGCAATTTATTGTATAACGATGGTTTGTTTTGTAGACTATTGAAATAAAATATAGCTTTAAAAGGGCTAACAATTTTGACCTTAAAATGTTTTTTAAAAAATTTGAAACTGCTTTTATTCTAGGTGGAAAAAAAATACTTTCTCCAGAAGAAAAAAATATTATATATGTAAAAAAAAAAAGAAAAAAAAAAGGGGGGGGGGGGCATTATATATATATATATATATATATATATATATATATATATATATATATATATATATATATATATATATATATAGTTTTATTAATTTCACGTTTATGGCACAGAATAGGATCTTGGCATTGGTTTTAATAAAGTGAAATAACTAAGCATAAACATAGGAGTAAATAAAGATAGTTTTAGAAGAAAATTTCAAATGGCACTTAGAGTTTAGAGCATCTTAACTTAATCATTCATTCATTCATTCATTCATTTTCCTTCAGCTTAGTCTCTATTTCAGAGGTCACCAAAGCAGAATAAACCGCCATTTATTATGGCATATGTTTTACGCTGTGGATGCCCCTCCAGCCGCAACCCAATACTGGAAAAGCATCTGAACTTTTCCTTTATAATTTTAATAATTTGTCATTAAAGATGATATATATATATATAGTTCAATAAGCCCAGTTTACATTTTGGCAGACAAAGAATAAAATAGATTAGATGTTTTGTGTTTATACAGAAAATGTGTTTTTTGCACATGAACATTGTCTTTGGCTGTCGTGTCTGATGTGCAAGAAGCTCCATCTACAGGTGTTTCCCTGACAACCACAGATTTTCTACCACAGAATCAGTGAATATTAATTCTGAAAACTGTTTCAGAAAATCTTACGTTTTTGCTCATTTTTATTTTGAGTCATTTTTATTGTAATTGTTGCTTTTGTTTAGTTTTAGTTTTTCATTTATTGTGAAATTTAGATTTTATTTCAGATACTTTTCATTTACTAAAATAACCTTGATGTGTAGATTCCTGTAGTTTTTTATTCTGCTGACTTTGTCCTAAAATATTTACACACCGCCTAAAATATTTAAGCACCCCTCCAGGATTTTAAAATGATCATTTCAATAATTTAATAACACATTGGCCAATATCCAGTTTTCTGATGTCTGTTAATAAAACGCAACAGTCAGGTTCCAGAAGTAAAAAATCCATTCAGATGTTTTAAACACTTGAGGTTTTATTTGCTTCTGTTTGCATGAATTAAACATATACGCAGTTGTGTCTAATAATGGAATGAATGTAGAAAAACAGCATTACCCATGATTCTGTAATAATTCTACCAGTCAGAGTCGCAATGAGCAAAAGTTTGCCAAATGATACATGTAACTCTGCCAACTCCCTTGAAATACTGTGAATACTGAAAGCTGGCCTGCCTACGCTATTGAAGTGCTTCAATATTTATACTTATGTTTGTATTCAAATAAACCTCGTATATATTGTTTGTACAGAGACAACCAACAACTCCTTTGTTCTTAATTTGATTGCATCATTTGCAATGCTTAATGGTGAAAAATTGTAAGCACTAATGCAGTCTATACTGTAAAAAAATATATTTTATTACCAGTTTTCATATTTTATGAAATAGAGAAACAAGTCTGTAAAACAACATAAAATGTACTGGCAGTTTGGTTTTTGCAGCATAATATTGCAACACCAACCCAGACAATATACCACTTTAAAGTCACTTTTTCCAATATTTCAGATTTAAAAGTTGTTGGAAGAAAGATCACGGGCCTATAATCCAATTCAAAAGCATAAATAAACACGGAAAAATAAAACAAAAATAAAACATGAATCACAAAATACAGAAAACTGCTTATTTATGGATTTTTTAAAATGTAAAGTCCCATGACATGCAGGTAAACTAATATACAAAAATATATCATTTTAAAACATGTTCATTTTAAAATTACCTTATAATTACCTTATTATTAGCATTTTATCAATTCAAAAACATCAGAGTTCACAAAACTCAAGATCAGAAACCCTTATTTATAAGGTACTATACATTATTATGATGAAAGAGCTCCAATTAAATTCCTATTGTCTAGAAACACAGACTTTCTCATTAGAGGTGCCAGATGCTGTGGTCAAGGTCTGTCCTTTCTTACACTAGAGGTATTAAAATAATAATAGAAATTTCATTCTTAGTCTGCTGAGACCTGAGGAATTAAATCAGCTCGAAAGAACCCAGTCAAATATAATCACTACTACCATTCATCAGATTAGCCCTGTGTTCAAACAAAAAATCCCCCAAAAAGTGGGACTGTAATATTTTACTAATAACCGCACACATCCTTTGATTGACAGGTGAAGCCAGCGCATCCACAATGTGGGACAACAACGCTTGGGTTTATTTCTACGACAATGGCACAGAGGTTGAGCCTCCTTTTCTGGTGCAAGATTTTATTCATGCTGTCCAACCAGATGCCAAATTCATCGTAATGCTCCGAGACCCAGTCGAGAGGTAATACTTCACCTTTAAAATAAGATATAATGATGATTTATGGCTAACAATAATAGAGTGCTGTGTAAGAGATGTTTAGATTGTTTTCTTACCTCCTGTTGTGTTTGTGCACTTTGTTTGTGTGTGTTTGTGTTTGAGAGAGCAGGCTTTACTCGGACTATCTGTACTTTGGCATGGCTAATAAATCGGTGGAGGATTTTCACGAGCGAGTATCAGAGTCCTTGCACATGTTTGAGGGCTGTTTGGCCGAGAGGTCTATCCGTTCCTGCATTTATAACACCACTCTCAACAACCTGATGCCTGTGAGTGCAAAATCAATCCCCATCATCTCTCCAATGCACATGTTTAATTTGCTATAGCTGTCTTAAAGGGACAGTTCAGACGAAAATGAAAATTCTGTCAAACTTAAACGAGAGGTCAGTCAAAAACTATTCCTTCGGTTCACTCATATGTTATCAGATCTTCCGATAGATATTTCTTACCAAATCATCGCCGTTGGTAATTCTCATTAGAAACGGCCACCGAAGGCGGCCGGTGGGAGTCAGAGTCAGATTTTGCTCAGTCTGATATGATGTAATTGGTTCAGCCACCAGGTGCAGGCACCGAGATAAGATAAACCCACCAGGGGATGAGCTGTTCTGGCTGTTCCCCAAAGCTGTGCAGCCAGTAGATGATCCTCTCCTCACCTCTGGAGAAAGCTGCTGGAAGCTGAAATCAAAGCAGTTTTGGAGAATTCTAAATGTGCTGTGAAAAGTACATTGTTTTGCGGCACTGATCTGGGGATCAAGTCATGAATGATTTATGATGCTGGTTAAGCTGGTTGATGAACCTGCAAAACTCTTGGCTGCTGAGTCATTGCTGCTTAGTCTGGTAAATTGGATGTAATATAATACAAACAAAGACTTGTGCACCATGCAGAACTTAAAGGTCCTGTGAAATTAAAATAAAGTTTATTTTAGATGTTAGCATCAGTATGTTAGTTTTAAGGACATCTATAAGCTAGTGTGCTCAAAAACTATGAGAAAATCTGCGTATAGAAGATTTAAAGCTGATATAAACAGCCAAAGCTAAATGGATTAACAGTTTATTTTTTATCTAACACTTCAGTTTCTCATCAAATCTTGACCAATCAAGTCTAGTATCTGAATTGCCCTGCCCCCTTCAGACACTTCTCTTTTGCTTTTTATTTGATTTGCTTAAGCTCAACCGTTCTCACTGACAGTGCTGTGATAAAACAAAATGCTCTTGGCTGTTTTTTTAAAGGGGGAGAGCTACTCAATATACTAAATATCCAGAAAATTTCCGGAACAATTTTACTGGTAAATTCACTCACACGAGGATGTTCTGAAATTTTTCCGGAAAAGACCGTTCAAACATCAATTCCAAAACACTGGTAAATTCTGACATCATTAACCATAAATGACCTCTAAATGGCTGTGTTTGTATTTGTAAACATACCGCCCCATTCACACGGGACTTCAGCATCAACACTTGACAGAGTCTGAAGTTGGGGCTGACGCGATCGTCAGAGCAGCGTCAGCCAATGAAATTAGTCAGCAATAGGCCACTGTCTGAGCTGGTGTATTTGCATACAGCGATCTGAGAAAGTCCCAACTTTTGCAAGAGCAACGCCTCTGAAGCAGTGTCGACGGATCCACAATGCAGTTCGGCTACGCCTGACGCCACCCATTCAAAGTGAAAGGGAAGCGTTGTAGCTGACGCCCCGTGTGAATGGGGCATAATAGAGGTCAGACTTTTGTTGATCGTTTCACTTTTATATAAAGCTTGGTTATTCATGGAGATGCTTTTGTCACAGAGATGTCCAAAGGCAGGCTTACAGATTTGATTACATTACAAATTCTTTGGATGGATAAGTAATGAGAACAACTTTGATGTAAACATATACAAGAACATTTCGCATGGCGAGATGTATGTTTGTTTGTGTGCTAGCACTCATCGGAGCGACCCTTCTCGTGCACGAGCGCCACATGCAGGGCTTGTAGGTAAACTCGCTGTGATTTATCGTAAACATTTTATCAGTGATAAAATGTTTTTCCACAGTTGGCATTTGTAATGAACATAGAAACATTATCTGACTAACATCTAGCAGCTAAATGTATCTAGAAAAAGTATTCAAAGGCTTGTCATAAACAGCGCGGATGTGGATGATTCTGAATGTTCAGATTGGCTGGAGTTAACATTTTTAGAATGTTTAGAACGTGCTCCTTCTGGCAATTTTCACTTTGCATTCATAAAGATCAGCATTTTAGCAAATTACCGGTAATGTTTCAACTTCTTTTTTAGGAAAATTGCCATAACAAATTTATCAGTATTTTCAAAAAGGGTGTTCACACATGATCTCGTTACGGAAAATTTTCTGGAAAAGTTTGTATATTTGAAAGGAGCAAATTGTCTCACACTCTCTTAATTTCTGTTGAGATTACATCAAATTAAAAAAAAAATCACATTTCAAAGCACTTCACAGGATCTTTAAGGATCAACATCATTTACTCACCTTTACCTTATCACAAAGATGCTTGAGTTTCGTTTTTAATCTGTTGAACACAAAAGAAGATATTTTGAAGAATGATGAAAACCATTACCCATTGACTCTCACAGCATTTGCTATGACAGTCAGTGGTGACCAGCTACCAACATTCTTCAAAATATCTTTTTTTATGTTTATAAGAAGAAAGCCACATTTGTATTTTTGGGTGAACTATTTCTTTAATTCGGTGGCGCAGTGGGTAGTGCTTTCATCTCACAGCAATGAGATCGCTGGTTCAAGCCTCGGCTGGGTCAGTTGGCACTTCTGTGTGGAGTTTGCATGTTCTCCCTGCGTTCGCGTGGGTTTCCTCCGGGTGCTCTGATTTCCCCCACAGTCCAAAGACACGCGGTACAGGGAAATTGGTTAGGCTAAATTGTCCCTGTGTAGGAGTGTGAATAAGTGTTAATGAATGTTTCCCAGAGATGGGTTGCAGCTGGAAAAGCATCCGCTGTGTAAAACGTGCTGGATAAGTTGACGGTTCATTCTGCTGTGGTGACCTTGGATTTATAAAGTAACTAAGCTGAAAAGAAAATGAATGAATAAATGAATGAATATCCCTTTAATTCAGAATATCTATTAAATTTGGTTGGATTCAAGTTTAGACGACTCAAAAATTTTTTAAAACGTATAACAAACATTTGTGTTAGGAACTCAAATTAAAATTTAAATTAAATTAAATTAAATTAAATTAAAAGTATACTGTAACTACACTACAATATGATATAGCAGTGAATAAAATTCTATTCTAGAACTGAAACCATGAAAGATTGTCTCGCTGCAATATGCTGTACTGAACCTTTGGGTCCCTCTGTTGGTGAAAAAAATGAAATAAATGCAATCCTTTTAAAAATAATTGTGAAGGGGTTTTCTCAAAAATGAAAATGTACACATCATTTACTCACCCTCAGGTGGCTCCAATACTAATTATTTTTTACCCTGTAAAATGAAAAAGAAAATGTTTAGAAGAATGTTGAAAATCGAGAAAGTCAATAGCTCTCAGTTTCCAACATTCTCCAAAATGTATTCATTTGTAAGATAAGAAAGAAATTCAAACAGATTTGGAAAAAGGGAAGAGTGAGTAGATGGTGACAATTTTCATTTTGGTTGAACAATCCCTTTAATTAATGAAGTGGTTCTCAAGTGGGAGACAAGGTGCCACAAGGCCTCAGCAAACTTTCAAAGTTAAACAAAGTTAAAAAGCAAAAGCTTACAGTAATTGATGATGGGTTTTGTCATAATTAAGTTCATACCCTTATCTTATGAGAAAATGCTTTGCTCAAATATTCATGACAGCACTCATACGTGTCAGAGTGCGAGATTGCATAAACCAGGGGTGTCCAAACTCAGTCTTGGAAGGCCGGTGTCCTGCAGATTTTAGCTCCAACTTGCCTCAACACACCTGCAAAGGTGTTTTAGAAAGCCTAGTAAGAGCTCGATTAGCTAGCCTGATTGTCTCATTAGGGCTGCATCTAAACTTTGCAGGACACCAGCCCTCCAGGACCGGGTTTTATGCACACCTGACATACACTAACTTAGAGGTGCATTCATGGATCAAAAGTGATTTTGTTTTGCTTTTTCATTAATATTTCTATACTCTATTGCTTTTCAATGAGCAGCAGGAATTATTCAATTCAGTTCATGTTTGTTTTTACAGCACTTTTGCTATGTAGATTGTGTCAGTCAGCTTACCATAGAAGTTCCAGTAGATTGAAACTGTCAGTCCAGTTTTCAGAGTAAAGAATTAAATGATCTGTTTTTGTTTTTTGTAGGTAAGGCTTCAGGTGGGACTGTATGTCATGTACTTGCTGGATTGGCTGAGTGTGTTCAGCAGAGAGCAGATACTCATCCTACGACTGGAAGATCACGCTGCCAACCGGAAAATCACTATGCGGAGAGTCTTTGAATTTCTGCAGTTGGGTGAGTTCATTTTCATGCCTCAACATACATGTTATGTTAATTTGTGTATGTCTGCTTGTAACATAAACCTTACCTTAAAGTTGAGTTTTTCAAATAATCTTATTAAATGACAACTTATTTACATTATTTGATGTTTTTTATAAGTTGTTGACATTTGAAGACGTTTAATTTAAAAAACAAAACAGGTTTTATCTACAAAGTCGAACTCTAGCTTGGCTCTATAAGGTTCTTTCTGTGAGCCTATCAGCATTTCAAATGCATGCAGCTTTCTTTGTCATTTCACCGGACTGCTCTGTTGACAGCAGGAAAGACCAGAAAGAAACGCAAAATCAAAGTCGACTAAATAATGCCGCACGACACAAAATTGAGGAGAAACCTGAAACTGAAAATATGTGTGTAAATGTGATGATTTAGAAGCATTTTTTGACATTGAGACAAAATAAAAATTTTAAATTGTTGAAAAAAAAAACAGTTTATATTAAACATTTAAAGTAATTTTAAAAATGTTATATATTAAATGTGACATTTTTATTTGTGTATATGTAGTCAGTAAACTAATTTGCTCATTGTCTGTTTTCTTTAAATTCAATTTTAAGCCTTGAAAGGCAAGTACTTAATTTAAATTATAGGACATATAATTCATTCATTTTCTTGTCGCCTTTATACGGGTTTGCCACAGCGGAATGAACTGCCAACTTATCCAGCAAGTTTTTACGCAGCGGATGCCCTTCCAGACGCAACCCATCTCTGGAAAAGGACATATAATTCAATAAATAAAATTTAATAGTTAATATAAAGCATACAATTCAATAAATATGACCATATTGTTTACATAAAATGAACAGCTGCACTGGACAAAATATTTAGCACAGCCTTTGAACAAGAAAAATATGAATCGTAAAACATTAAATAAATGGTATAGAAAGCAAAAATTTTGCTTTCACAAGCATCAACATATTGTTACAACACCAATTTTTTTTTTTTTTTTTTTGATTGTATTTCTTGAATAGTAATTCTTTAATGAATGATTTGCCAGATAGAACCTTATAATCCCAAGCAGAAAGTGGCTTTTTAGAATTAGAAGGGTGTATCTGCATTTACCCTGTTTTTTCACTCCAATTTACAAATTTAAGAGAATTTTGATTTACATTTAGGGTCTTTTATTGTCATGTTTGTCATGTTAATGTATTAAAGACACATATTGTTTGCTGAATGGAATGCTAAACTTTGAAGCTCATTATCTTAAAATCATTTACAATGCAGATAGAACCTTCTTATTCCAAGGTGACGAAATGTGTCATTATAAGCAGATAAATCACTGACCATGTGTTTGCATTTCACTGACTCTACAGGACCACTAACTCTGCAGAAGGAGGCAGACATCACGAAAAGCCCCGCCTCCAACACCAGACGACCAGCTAATCGAAATCTTGGCCCAATGCTACCCATAACCAAGGAGATCCTGCAGAGCTTTTACAAGCCTTTTAACCAGCGTCTGGCCCAGGTGTTAAAGGACCCTGCTTTTCTGTGGACGTAGCCCTGGGGAAGAAGGAATGAACAGACATTATTGTAATAGATAAAAGTGACACGAATTAAACTCTTAGATTTGCAAGGCCGATGCTTGGTGGCTGGTATCACCTTGGGCCAGGTTTTAAATTAAAGGAAGCTATTTCTATATAGTAATACCACTGACTTTATTTTTGCTTTCCCCTTTGGTTATTTAGTGCTGGACACTTTCATTATTGCACTTTGATACTGTGAGAGTATTGGTTACAGTAACCACTGATAGACACTTTATTTAATGTATTGGTTTGAATGAGCTGGAGCGTGTTTAAACAAAAAGGAAAGCAGAAACAGAAATGGCAGTAGTCAACATAGAAATACTTGGAAAAAAAACAACAAATAAGAAAACGTGTTTGTAAGATTATAAGTCTGTCAGACATGGAACTCTGTTCAATATATATATATATATATATATATATATATATATATATATATATATATATATATATATATATATAAAGGAATTGTGGACATGGAGCACAAAACCCATCTTGGACTTTGTACTGGGTGAATAAAATCTGTAATATAATTTTCATGCTGCAATCTGTTATTGTAAATGTACCAATTTAGCAAGAAAAGGAGTCAATCCCATTCAAGGTCACACTTGAAACTGATGTATATATACAGTTAAAGTCAGAATTATTAGCCCCCTTTTGATTTTTTTTTCTTTTTTAAATATTTCCCAAATGATGTTTGACAGAGCAAGGAAATTTTCACAGTATGTCTGATAATATTTTTTCTTCTAGAAAAAGTCTTATTTGTTTTATTTTGGCTAGAATAAAAGCAGTTTTTAAATTTGTAAAAACTATTTTTGGGTCAAAATTATTAGCCCCTTTATGTTAATTTTTTTCGATAGTCTACAGAACAAACCACCGTTATAGAATAACTTGCCTAATTACCCTAACCTGCCTAGTTCACCTTATTGACCTAGTTAAGCCTTTAAATGTCACTTTAAGCTGTATAGAAGTGTCTTAAAAAACACTGTCATCATGGCAAAGATAAAATAAATCACTTATTAGAAATAGTTTTTTAAAACTATTATGCTTAGAAATGTGCTGAAACAATCTTCCCTCCATTAAACATAAATTGGAGAAAAAAATAAACAGAGGCACTAATAATTCAGGGGGGCTAATAATTCTGGCTTCAACTGTATGTATGTATATATATATATCTGATGATATATATACAGATGAAGTTAGAATTGTTAGTCCCCCTAAATTATTATTTTTTCAAATTTTGATATTTTTAACACATTTCTTGACATAATAGTTTTAATAACTCATAATAACTGATTTTTTCTAATAACTGATTTATTTTATCTTTGCCATGATGACAGTAAATAATATTTGACTAGATATTTTTTAAGACACTTCTATACAGCTTAAAGTGACATTTAAAGGCTAAACTAGGTTATTTAGGTTAACTAGGCAGGTTAGGGTAATTAGGCAAGTTTTTGTATAATGATGGTTTGTTCTGTAGACTATTGAAAAAATATATAGCTTAAAGGCGCTTATAATTTTCTTTCTTCAGAAGAAAAAAATATTATCAGACATACTGTGAAAATGTCCTTGCTCTGCAACATAATTTGGAGAAAAAAAAATCAAAAAGAAAAAAAAATCAAAAGGGGGCTAATAATTCTAACTTCAACTGTATATCCAGGGCCCAGTTTAAAAAAGAAATCTGGATCAAACTGGTCCAGATTTAGAAATCCATATTTTGCTATTCAGGATTACCTGATCTAACTTCCTTTTAGAATCAGAATCAGAAACAGTTTTATTGCCAAGTGTGCTTAACACACACACACACACACACACAGGAATTTGTTTTGCTACAGATGCTTCCAGTGTACATAAGTGACAAGTGACAACAAAAAATAAATGTTAAAAAAAAGACGATAAACAGTCAACAGAGATGCAGTTAGTCAAAAAGATCTGAATGTTGAGTATAATGATACAGGTTATAAGGTGCTTTATGACTGTTTTTTAAAGGGACATTGGGTGGGATCATTGTGATCCAAATACCAAATTTCATCATTACCAAATGATGTTTAACAGAGCCTTAAATGAAACCATTAGTGTAGCTTACTTGATTAGCAAAGAACAACATGTAGGCAAAATACCAGTGGCCACAAACAGCCATTGTTTGTTTTAATGGTATGAAAAAGCATGCAATCAACAAACATTCTACACTTTTTAATTTGTTCTAATACAATATTGCTTTGATATAGTTTTTTTTTGTTATTATTTACCATATCTCATTTGATGTGACATGCTTCATATAGGCCTCAAATACGGAGGGATTTATAGACCATTTTGAGTGATGTAAACAAAAGAATTTTGAGAATGCAAAATTAGCTGCATATTAAGAAATAAATATTGAATATAAAAAACAAGTTCAAAGTTTTGAATGACCCAAAGAGCAGGTTTGACCCAAATCAAATGTAAGACTGGATAACATAGTCTGATCTTAATTCAAAATCCATCCAAAATTTGATCTAATCCCAGATCCAAAATCCCACTGGATTACTTTTGAAAAACTGGGCCCAGACATTTCAGGGTTGGACAAAACTTTTTTACTGGAAAATATTTCAGATGTGGACAGGGGAAATTTATAGGTTAATTCAAAATTAATATCTAAATATCTAAATTAATTAAATTTTTTTGTTAAAAATGTTTTCTCTAACCCTGTCAGTAGAACTGATCTTGCTAAGCGTAACCAAATTTTTCAATACATCTTTGTGAGCTGTATTTTTTCGCCCCCTACATTAAAAAAATAAATAAAAAAATTAAGGTGAAAACCTTTTTGAATTCAAACATTTTTTTAAATGAGATGTCCTCAGACTTTTACACATTGCATTCTTATACTACAGTGAAGGTTAATTATTTACAGTATCCATGTGTTCATGTTCGGTTGGCAACAAACCATCACCTTAGTATTATAAGGTTCTATCTGAGTTATTGACACTCTTATAACGACAACTTATTTACATTATGGGATGTTTTTTTATAAGCTGTTTCTATTTTAAGACTTTTTTATTTTAAAAAGCTAATCTACACACATATTGTTTGCTATGGAATTCAAAAACTTTAAAGCTCAATGCCTCAAAATCATTCAGAACGCTGATAGAACCTTATAATTACAAGGTGATGAAATTCATAAAAGTGTCACACCTCGCTTCTCTTTGACATCAAACAATGGTTAAAATGGAGGAGCTAGGGAATGATAAAACATGTAGGCCCTATCATAAATAGTCCCATTTAATTCTTCATATCTTCTTTGACTTAATGATGCCCAAATAGGGATCAGTTTATTTATTATTATTTTAATAAATAAATAATATTATTTATTTATTAATTCCAAGAGACAGTATAATACAACTAAGAATACAGTAAAAGAGAACAGTACTTTTACACAATAGTCACATTATATAAATAGGATAAAGAGCAAAACCAAAAAAAAAGCCCAGAAATATTAATGCAATTTTAAAAAGATAGACAAAAAATCAAGTAGCATTAAGGAGCTCATCATTTTTACTCAAAAAAGCAGCACGTTTCCTATAAGCAATTATTCTGAGTTATTTAAAATGTTCTATTTCACATAAGGTCTATAAAAAATAGATTTTTGATAAGGGAACCATTGTTTGTGAAGTAACATTTCCCAGCAAGTATAAGAAAGTTAACAGGGGCTTCTCAAATAGGGATCAGTTCACTGCGTTTTCTCAAATGCTGTGACGTCACGTAGTGCACGTGAGCAATTAACTATCACGGCCTCGTGGACGGCTGCAGTCATGATACCTGAAACTGATCTTGAGTACCGCATTAGTACTTGCTGCTCACTTGGCTTTCTTTCTTTCTTTTCTTTTTTTTAATACAGTAAGCATACACACTGGCGAGTCCCTTTTCACACAGCAGTAAAATTAAATAGGCTATGCGTAGTCGTGACTCGAGTCGTGAGGAGGAATTTAAGAGTTGTGCCAGATATTAAATGAATCACGATTTACATTTCTGTTGGTTCTTCATACTTGTGGGCGCCAAAGAACATTCACCTGGATTACTATGAACTGTCTGCAGTCTTCCTCGCCTTGACAAATGAAGAAACTGGACAGACAGGTGAGTATGATGCCAGAATGTTGAGTTCGGGTGAATTTGTTTACTGAACGTTACATTGTACAGTATTTGTGGAAGTGACATTGTTTAAATTTTGTTTTCCTTACTAATTCTTTCAATTTTATGTGTTTTAAGTGGCAAATGTCTGTTTATATTGCCATTTCCTGTGCCATTTTTGCAGAAGTCTTGTTAAAACCCTACCTGTGTTCTAAAAGTATGATTTAAGGTTTACGTAACTGTATGATATTACCACTAGAGGGCAGAAAAAGCCAATTTGATCCGTCTGCGTTATTGACTCTAGGATAACATTAAATCACCGACTCGGATAAGACTTTATGCGAGTTATTTAGAGATAATAAAGATAATAAAATCAGAATTCTTGCATTTTTAGGTAACTCATTAATGAAAATATCAAAATGTTAAACCATTTTTAGGTCTGGGGAGAAGGAACTAAATGCACAAATTAGTTATTCCAGTTTTCAATGTAAAGACCCAACTTAAATGTTAACGTTCGTGTACAATTATGCGTTTGACATTAACAGATTGCAATAATAAGTTAATTAATCGAAAAAGCATGACAAATATTAGACTAATATATGTGTGGTATACTAAATGTGAATGTTGGATTAGATTTAGAAACACGTTTATATATGAGGTTATTGGTCATGTATTACTTTTGATACGTTTTAATAAGCTTTTACTGTATTGTGAGTACCTGTTTGACAAGATGTTAAGGATGTCAGGGCATCAGGTTCCCTCTTTCAACCATCAGTGTCCTTTTTTTTCGCTTGTCTCCAGGTCAGATTATTCACTCAATTTGGTAAATCATTTTTTAAAAGCAGTTTTCTTCACAGCCTGACCATTATTGTTTGTTATATATAGCTTAGGGCAAAGCAGTGGCGCAATAGGTAGTGCTGTTGCCTCACAGCACGAAGGTCACTGGGTCGCTGGTTCGATCCTTGGCTCAGTTGGCATTTCTGTGTGGAGTTTGCATGTTCTCCCTGCGTTCGCGTGGGTTTCCTCAGGGTTCTCCGGTTTCCCTCACAGTCCAAAGACATGCGGTACAGGTGAATTGGGTAGGCTAAATTGTCCATAGTGTATGAGTGGGTGTGTGAATGTGTATGTGAATGTTTCCCAAAGATGAGTTGCGGCTGGAAGGGCATCTGCTGTGTAAAAAACTTGCTGGATAAGTTGGCGGTTCATTCCGTTGTGACGACCCCAGATTAATAAAGGGACTAAGCCGACAAGAAAATGAATGAATGAATATATAGCTTACAAATGTGGCTGAATTTTATAGTTGGTATGTTTTAATAGTAGATAAAATATGTTTGCCAAGAAATCTTTATCAGCAATTATGTTTTTATTTTATATCTGGAAAGGTTTGTAAAATATCAAGATACAAGCATTAAAGTAGTTTTTCTTTTTTTTCGAGCCTCGGCTGGGACAGTTGGCATTACTGTTAGGAGTTTGCATGTTCTCCTCGTGTTGCCGTGGGTTTCCTCCAGGTGCTCCGTTTTCCCCCATAAGTCCAAAGACGTGCGTTATAGGTGAATTGGGTAAGCTAAATTGTCCATAGTGTTTGTGTCTGAATTAGAGTGTATGGGTGTTTTTCAGTAATGGGTTGCACCCTGACTGCTTGAAAATGTACTTTTCATTTACTCATCCTCAAGTACTTCAATTTTGAGTTTCTTTTTTATGCTGAAAACAAAAGAAGATATTTTGACAAATTGTGGTAACTGAGAGCTACAGTATTGACTTTTAACACAATGTGTGGGAAACAAAACAAAGCAGTGGAAGTCAATGGATACCAGTTGCTAAAAATCTTCAAAATATCTGTCTTTTGTGTTCTGTCATCTGTAAAGATGACAGAATTTTCAATTTTGCATAAAAATCCCTTTAAAGGGCACCTAATTTACCCCTTTATCAACTCTTTTGTGTCTCCGGAATGTGTCTAATAGTTTTAGCTCAAAACACCCATCAGATTATTTATTATACCTTTCAGAACATTAGAATGTTCTGCTCTGAACACATTGTAGCTGTTTTTGTTGCCTCTGTACCTCAGTGTCTGCCTGAGTCACATAATTAGATCAGTGACAGACATGAAGGAAGCAGATCTCACGTAACGTTTGTGAGAAATACTACAGTAAGAACTCTACCAATGATTATTTGATGTATTTGTAATGGAGTTAATTCAAGCCTTTCTGCAATGATGAGTCACACAGTGTCATTACAAAGTTCATGCGCACACACAGACAAACACACAGTGTGCTTATTTAACTTTGCACTGTTTTTGCACGGCAAATGTGACAGGATACACATTAATATCCACTTTTGTATGGATTATTCATGGGCCAGTGTAAGATTCTGACGGTTAAATAACCTTGGATAAAAATATCAGTTTCACGGTATAGTGATTACTGCTCTAAAACATATTCTTTTTAAATGTCTGGGTAAAAAACTAAAACTTTTTTTCCCTTTCAAAACAATATATTTTATTTTTTGAAAGATTTAAAATATTTTGGAGCAGTAAACATGTCAGGCTGAATAATTCAAATGAACCTGCTGTCTTTATTAGTTTCAAAAACACAGATTTCTTTACACTTTAAAATGGCATTTTGGATATCTTTTCTGCTGAAGAAAAATTCTTTACACATACCTTGTGTAAGGTATGTGTAACCGCCCTCCTCTCCCATTTACTGTTCACTTTCACTTTCTTCCGTGACTCCCCTCTGCGATACACTACCAACCCTCTCCACACACCCCACCCTTGTGCTATACACTTTTGAGTTGGGCACTGCCTCTCCATCCTCACGGTATGACATGCTGGATCTGTTACCCCGATCTGTTTTGGGACCTCGCAAATCACAAATTAAGCACTGACTGACACTGTGGCTGTGGTGATGAATAACAGCAATTTTACTATCTTTACTTTATTACAAACATGCACTGTTTAAAAAACATTTTAAACATTTGATGATGATTGAGGATCACAGCGAGCTGAACAGATCTTTTAATCCCAGTTGCTTTGCGCACGTCCTGTCTTGTTGATATGATTGTACGCGTTACTGTGGAGACGTTAATATGCAGCTGTCAATCAATTTTGTGGGCGGGGAAACCAAACTCCCAAGTCACGTTGCGGTGGACCTCAAAATGGGATGTATTTGAATCCTATTTTAAAGTCAGGAAATTTAAAAAAAGACTTTATTGTGTTTATATCACCCCAATATGACCTTGGGCACACTATAAATACACAGAGTTCTGTCCAAACAGCTTACAAAAGATGATTTTCATCAAAGGTGACCTTTAAAGTCTTTACTGGGTGACAGTTTTATAAGCTTACATGTTCTTCGGCAACAATGCAGCACCTTTTAAATTCATTGTTGCCATGCAGAGTCTTTTAACATTCATTTAGTCGACCTAAAAATGTCAGACAGTTCTTACCATGAACCCTTTTCTGCTTTTAGTTTCTGTACACAGAGGAAACTGGGACTCCTAAAGATACACATCAGCTGTGTTCACACCTCGAAATTGCACCAAAGTGGTTTTGACAGCCTCATGCTTCGTAGAAGAGATTTCCTGATCAAAATAGCACAGAAACCCTGCTAAATTTGTAGCTGTGAGATGACAAAATTTGTAAATGCACATCTGGAGCAGAACACTGTTTTGGCGAAGCGTAATATTAAACCTTTATTGAAATGACATTTCATCGATATACCTGGAGCATCTAATGTGAGATTTGAGTCACGATGAGCTGGCCACACTGATGGAGGATGACATCGCACACACAAACACACACACATTATTCATGGCTCTCTGCTCTATTTCCTCAAACATATTTCTCACTATGTCTGCCTCCTTCTCACCTGCTCCTGGAAGGATCCGCTGAGAAATCCAGGGGTGCCGTGTTTTTGTGGGTGGATGGAGAGACAAGCGTGCGCGTGACTCATCCGCTGTTTGTCTAGAGCCGGAATCTCTCAGAGGGAAAAACATATTGTTTCAGGGAGATAGATTTCAGGTCCGGGCTCATATCAGGTTGACCAAAGACAGATATGGAGTTTGATTGGCTGTAATGTGGGATATTGTGTTGCAGATAAGAACATTTTCTCTGAGCATCTTGTCTTTGCTTGTAAAATATAAACAGATGAGTTTTTCTTTTCTTTGTTACTGTTTTGTTTCTTATGACTTTGGATTCTTCAAAAAGAGCAGATGTCTTGTTTCTAAATAATATGCCAAAATTAAGTGAGTTTTTCCTTAAAACAAGCTAAATAATCTTATTTCAAAAGGAAAAACTTTAATAATCAGGCAGATTACTTAGCTTGTTTTAAGAAAAAATTAACTTAATTTTGGCCTATTATTTCCTTAAACAAGACAATATTTTTGCATGTCTGAAAATGCTTCTTGATTTAAGAATTTAAGGCTAAAACAAGAAAAAAAAATCTTATTAAGAAAAGCATTTTTAGCAGTATATACATATCAAAAAGTGTGGTTATGATAACCATCCGACAAGATAGTACAGCATAAATTAGTTCTTAATGTCATTAAATGCAATATTTCAGTTCGGTTTTTCGAAAAAAAATAATAACCACTCCTTTCATTAAGCTGGCTATGGGCCTGATAGTGTAATGTTAAAATAATGTTTATTAACTAAAGAAAGTTTAATAAAGACTTCCGTTTGTTTTAGTGATAGTGCAAATGAAACATGTCTCGTATCTCAGTATTAATAAAAGATGGAGCACAGACTGTAGTTTTTCTGTCAAATTGCTTTAATCGAAATCGGACATGCAACATTGAGAGATTAGAAGCACTGGCAGGGGTCATATACTTTTACATTTAGCTGTTTATTCTGCAGTTTTCAGGGCATATTATTCACAGACTGTATCAGTCTGCTATAACGATAGATTGTGCGTTAAAGCAGGGAAAAACACGAGTGGCGGTGCGACTCGAGTAGAGAATTTAACACTTTCTGCATGTCTAGGTTAATACTGACAGCGCAATATTTTAAGTGAATTAAATTATTGATGGGGACATTTCAGCAGCTGTTGGATATTGTTGGGGACGTGTCCCCTCCATCCATGCTAAATTACGCCCCTGGCTGCACAATATTGCAAAAATCTAACATTGCAATCTTTTTTTTTAAGTTCTGCAATATACTGTATATTGCGATATGAATACAATTTCTCTAAATGGGTTGAATAACTATTTGGAAAAAAATTATAATATAAGATTGATAGGGATGATTCTGTTGGGTATACAATAATCATTTAATCCAATGAATTAAAACATTGCTTAACGTTAAATCACTTTGAATTAATTTAATAGTGGTCTTTAAATTTGAATCTCCACAATCCAATCTCAAACTATTTTTTATAATTCAAGATAAAAATGTTTGTGACAGATTTTATTTATTTACTAAATACAGTATACCTTCATACCTTGCCACTATTCTTCAACATAATATAATATACTGATTAACATTAACATGGAACATTATTTCTCCCATATTTTAATTTGACAAAAAAGATATATATTTTAAACTTTTGGCCACTGCACTCTAATATTTACTCCATGTAATGTGATGCAAATGTCATGTCATTGACCAACATGTAAATTTGTCTTTTTATTTGTTGGATCCCTGGAAAATTATCTACTACGTTGGCTAATGGGGATCTAAATAAACATGGGACAGATTCCTAAAATTAGAGGTAACTGAGACTTAAAAGGCTTGTGAAGATTTTAGCAAGTCTATCTTGATTTTCATGTGCTAGAAGGGTGTGAAAGTACACACACACACACACACACACACACACACGCACACACACACACGCACACACACACACACACACACACACGCACACACACACACACATAAATACCACTTTCACCCTGCCCACAGTGGTGATTTAGACTTGATAGAGAGCGCTTCATGCTGCAGGGCATCTTCAGATGGATGATTGTGTGATCCATTCAGACAATAATGAGTATGAATTTGCTCCACTGGCACTGGGGAGAGAAAACAGCCGCAGATGAGTTTGATTGGTTCAAAAGCCCTCTTTGACTTCATGATGTTCTTCAATCCTGTTCAATTTACAATGAAGGACACCTATGCTCAAACATGCTATTGACCTATTAGCTTTGGAATTAATATGAAAATATAGAAGGAAGAAGCATGCAAATGAAATGCTAAACCTGTTGACTTGAGGTTTCATGGATTTATTATTGATGATATTGATCTATTAATGATCATTATATATTATTGCTAAAGCCTCGATATTATGTTGACTTGTACATTGCCTTGTTGCGTGAAGCAAAAAAAGGCAGATTGAAAAAATAGTGTAGTGCTGATGCTATCTGTATGACTGCAGACTAATTTAGTGGTTTGCTCTGATTTGAAGTGCTCTAATGTTTACTCTGCTACCATGTGGATGTATTTCTGACTACATGTCAGCTAGAGTAGTCTAATTTGATCAGCCATGTTGACAGTTTCATGAAGCTGAAACTCTGCCAAGATTAGTATCCTTTTTTTCTTTTGGCCAGTCCTGGTGATGTCATGACAATTTAATCAAAACTTGTATTTCCTTCTGAATCTTTTTGCAGAGATGAATATTCTTTATAATGAATTATTCAAATGTGCTCCAAGAAACTGGAGGAGTTAAAGTTGATGATTGAAATCTTTCTGCATAAATTGTGAAAAATTCTGTTTAGAAGTCGCGCAGGCATATTATTCATTATTCATGCCATTGTACTGCCTAAGAGGGAAAAATGTGGACAATGAATATGTAGCTCACATGAAAGATATCTGAAGGCTTGCCGTTTAGTTCAGTAAATTGGGTCAAAAAAAAGATGTTAAATAAAGCTTTATTGGTTGTATTACAGAAACACCCCAACTCATCTGTTTATTAAAACAGGATATTTATATGGTACAGCCTCTGATTTTCATCTTAAAATATGGGGTTAGTTCACCCAAAAATTTATTATTTTTTGTTAACTACTTAATCTCATGTCATTTTAAACACCTGAGATGTTGGTTTGTCTTCAGAACACAAAGAGAGTTCACTCATTTTCTATAGACAGCATATGGACTCGTTTAAAGTCGAGAAAAATACTAAAAATCATTCTCAAAAAAGACCATACACCTTCAATTAGAATATTATCAAGCTACAAGAATCCTTCTGGGTGCATATAAAACAAAATTAATGACTTTTTGAGTTTCTTCTTCTCAGGTCAAAAATGCATCAAATAAAATTTGCAAAGTGATTTTGTTTACATTTAAATAAATTTTATGGAGGTATTTGGGCTGCACAATATATCATTTTGGCATGTGACTATAGCATTTCAAGCTAATTTAAACTATTTGTGCTCAAAGTTGTAGCTTTTACTACACAGCAAAATATGGGGACCCAAAACAACTCTATGGGTGTTAATTTCAACACTTTGAAAGTGTCTCATGGGGTCCACTCAAAGCAGAGTTAAATCAACACTTTCAAAAGGGTTAGCACATTGACACCGAAGTAAGGGTTAATTTTAACTCTGGACAGATTTAAAAATGTAACTATATTTAACACCGCCTGGTGTATTATATTGTTATTTTATTCAACTCTCTTCGGTGTAAATATGGTAAAAAGGTCAAATAGACTGCAAATTACAAAAGAAAAAACATTTTATTTGAAAACATTCACCACTTCAACAATTCATTCAGTTTTTAAAATGCAACAATGTCAAATATGCTTTAAATGTTTTATTAGTACAGACAGTATCAACAAAATATGTATGACCAGTGCTCAAAAAGGCTGCTTCAGTCCTTTGGTACAAACTTGATGTTTCATCAGAGCAATTTGAAAGTTCATATCATCACTCATAGTTTTCTTCTGAACGCATAGTTTTCTTATGAAATTACATTTTAAACAACTTGGCATGCAAATCTTTCACTTCTGGTGTTTCCTTGGTCCTCCATATCAAACACAGCAGTTTAAATGAAGGTATAAATGCTGTAAACTTGTGTGAAAACAAACTGGAGCTAGGAAATCTCATCAAGCATGTCCTGTGAATGAAGTGCTTCCCAGCCACAGGATGACCTTTTTATCCATGATGATGTAGTAGCTGCTGATCGCTCGTCTGGTGGTTCCTGATGCACAGATATAGGGTGATGCTCTTCTAAGAACTCTTCAAGACTCCAGCATGACTAAGAAAAATGTTTGAAAACAAATTGCAATCAAATTCTATGATATATTTAAAAGAACATTTAAAGTAAATAAAACATTCAAGAAATCTAAACTCACCTTTTGAAAATCTTCATGATGATCCACAACTTGACTCTCCCAGCTGGTTGAGGTGACAGGATATGGGAAAAGTAGAAAAAAAACACATATATCACTGTTGGATCTCCAAAAACAATTAGGTTAACCACTATGACTAGAACTGGAAAAACAGGCAGCTGTCTGTCCAGAATCCTCAATTTAACACAACACTTGGAGCAAAATTTAGAGGAGCTTAAAATCTTTTATATCATTTAGTGATGCTGACTTCCCCAAAATATTGGCCACAGTGTAAAAAATATTCATAAACTTACAGTTTTCGGTAAGCGTGTGTGTGTGTGTGTGTGTGTGTGTGTGCGTGTGTGTTTCTTTACCAGATTCAACTTGTTAGGCCCTTTCAGGTCCAGTATTGACGCCACCTTTCCTGGAGTCTAGCAGATGTTTCAGGTCCAAATATAATCTAAAATATTAGGATAAGCAGAAGAGGAAAAGTGCAAAGCAAAGAGCAAAACATTATTTAAGTAACAGTTCACCCACAATACAAAACTTATCACCTTCATGTCATTTGTTATTCTCTAATGCTCTAATACCCTCTCAGCTTATGTGAAACAAATACAGAACTTTATCAAACATACCTTCATTATTATCACCACATATGACCAAGTAGGTGTGCTTGGTCATTTCACCAACTCTGGAAATACACCATCCGTCTCTAATCAGCCACCGTCACAGGGTCTTGTGTTATTGTACAGAGAACTGTGGCTGTTAAAAAACAACAAAACATTAGTATCTAACACATATGCATAACCTTCAGATAAAAAAGAGAGATGAACATCACAAAGTATGCCTCACACTTTTTCAGATATCTTTTGATTCAGATGTTGATTATTGATAATAAATCTACAAATCAAACCTTTATCATCATTAGGCTGCTCAAATATGAATCAGTTGATTAATTTTACAGACAGGTGGCTGTTTACAACGCACTAAATTGTCTTAAATAAAACGGAAATGTTGTGTACAGTACATGCTAAGTTTAGCCTATAGTTTTAAGCACAATATCATGCGGGAGAAAAAGCTTGACTAAGATGTTCCTGACTACAGAAATAGCCTAACTTACTAACGTCAGACATCCCGAGTTGGGAAAAGTCATTTTCGGGGGATACAGAGTTGATTTGCGGGAGGTAGCGGGAGAGATGAGAACCTAAAGAACAATGGGATAAGTTGCGCGCGACGTACCTGAAGAGCGGTGGGGGTGACTTGCGCGCGACGTACCTGAAGAGCTGGGAGGGATGCGGTGGAGAGGGGTGGGCAAAGTGTTTAATGACCGGGCGGGAGACGCGCGATTTCTGGGAGATTATCATTCATTTGCGGGCATCTACTTGGGCATCTGGGAGTCTCTGTGCATTTGCGGGATAACGTTAACGTTAGTCCCGCAACTTCCGGGAGACTTCTGTAACGTTAAATGTCTGAGAAAGTGCAAACGCGGTCATTTAAAGACATTAATGTTAACATTCCGACTTTAATGGTTGTCAACACTTAATATAATTCAAGCGTACGTTATCACGCGAGTCTATGGACGGCCACGAATGAACCAGTTTAAAAGGGCCGTTGTGTTTAAAATAACCAAATTAACATACACTAATAACAAACAATCATGTTTTAGTCAGGAAGCCTTTTACAAGTAAGCATATGTTCATTTACTCACCAGATATGTTTTAGAAACTCTCCAGAGCTTATGGAAACCGTCCTGTGTTGCCGTTAGCATCCGGGCAGAGTAGGCTAGGCGGCTCCGGGGATTCCCTCGCTAGTTTGCTTCGAATTAAAGGAGAAGTGTCGATTTTATTTTACAAATGGGTAACAACGCACAAAATGGCATTAAGCGTGACAGAAATGTGTTGAACATGTACATTTGATGTTTTTATGCACTATGTATGCGTGAGCACATATAAAAACATTCTTGAAAAGAAGTAATGCAGTTAAGCTAGATACACAAACGACCATGAATGAACCGCAGAAGTTTAAAATTGTCACTCCATTCTTAAGTTATTAACTTAACAATATGTTTACAACTGTATTTCCTTAAAGAAAGTCAGTAAAATACCAACATTTAGGTAGTTTGACTCACCAAATGGTGTCTGGAAAATTCTTCAGTGACTGGGGCTGCATGAATTCCCGGATGTTGGAAATAACACCACCAAGTGTTGAAAAGATAACTCCTTGATTTCGCACTGAATAAAATCAATTCTAACTCTAATTATATTCATTTATCAAAATCTAACTCTTTAACGTCAACACTTTACTCTGAAATGCTTCAACACCAAGAATTTAACTCTGATGAATTTGCTGTGTAGGATGAATTGTATTTTTTTATCGCAATGAAGACTTACAGTGTTATTTTACATTTGATTACATTGTTATTTTATATTTGAACTCTTATGTTAGAATATCCAGAAAACCATAAAGCACTGTATTTAATTTGTATATTTGTGTTAATGTATTTATTTATGGTAATTTATAATTTCATAATAAACACTCTCACTACAAAATGATCACAAATGTAAAATTATGAGTTCTTTCATTATAGAGTTATGTAAGTCATCTTATGAAATTGCATTAATATTGCAATATAAATCGCAAAAAAAAAACATTGTTGCAACTTGCAATGTCAATTTTTTTCCAATATCATGCAGCCCTAGTAAGTATAGTGTCAACTTCAATGTTTCAATTACTATTTGTGAAAATTAAATGTCCATAATTTGTTTAAATTTGTTATTCCAAATTGTCATTGAGTGTAATGGTGTCAAAATATGAAATTTAATGTCATATACATATCAGTGAGGATTTCAATTTTATCATTACATATATTTAAAAATATATATGTTTTTTTTCTTTGACATGTTCAAATGTCATATTCTTACAAGTCCTAAAATAGCTATGCTTATTATTAGATGGTCTTTAATTGTAAGAGGTTCATGAAGTCATTTTAAATTAATCTAAAAAACGGATAGTTATATAGTCTGTGCATCATCAAAAGGCACCCTGAGGACCTTGTGCTGCAGCAGCAAAGTGAGTTCACTGCTCTTAAATATTTGATCATTTCACCTTTTCATGGTGAGGTAACCCAAGTTAGAAATCCATGTCATTCAGTGAAATGCCAAATGACACTTTTGTTGTTATAATATTTTTAAAACGAGTTGTGAATAATTGTGATAGTCCACAATATAAGCTGAAGTTTTTACTCAGTTTAATGTTAAACTGTAATACAGTGTTGTGCAAATTATGTTACACCAAAGTGTCATCTTTAATTATTGTATGTGCAGTAGATGTCAATTTTATTATCTTATTTATATTTCAGATAAATGACAAATGTTTAACATTGACAAATATGTCAAACTTTAGTAAATGGTAGTGATTTTTAGTTGTGGTATTGACATAGTGCATATGAGAGAGAGTTGATGCGCATTTCTACCAGGGCTGCACAATATTGGAAAAAACTGATTTAGCAATATTTTATTTAAGCATTGCGATATAAAACAGAATCACAGGATAGTTATAGTTATATAGCACTATTTGATGTTTTTTGTTTGTTTGTTTATAAAGTGTTTAGGTGCAGACATTGAATAACAATAGCAAAAAAGTCAAAATATGTAAAAAAATAAATAAATAAATCTAAGATCCAGTAAAAATATTGTTTTGTTTTAAAACTCAGAAGAAATAAGGCAAAATTAGGAGCCTTTTTCTTAAAACAAACAAAATTATCTGCCAGTAAGTGAATTAATCTTGTTTTTGCTTTGAAATGAGAATATGTGGGCTAGAAACAAAGACAAAAAAAACGTTTTTTTTTTGTTGCATAAAATGTATAAATTCTGTATAAATACAATTATTATATATAATTGTATTTCTGTTGGTCCTGGTCAATTGTAATCCATGCTTAACATCACATATCTTTGCAATGTGACTATTGCAGATGCGCACATTGCGATATCGATGCTGAAACGATATGAAGAGATTAGATGCAAAAACCTCTAAAAACCATTTGATATTTCTTTCTAAAATTTGCATTTTTCTCTGACTCCTGTGTGTAGACTTGGTAATTTTACTTTTACAGTGACGAATAAGTTCCTTTCATTGACTTTAAAGTCAAATAACCGAACATAAACATAGGAGGCTGAAAAAAATGCTCATTTTAGGAGAAGATTTCAGATGGCATTTAGAGGTTTTGGCATTTAGAGGTTTTTGCATCTGAACTCCTCATAGAAGTTTAATAATTTCCACCTTTTTTAACAAAAAATAATTTACTTCAATACACCATTATTCTGCCAAACTAATGAAAAAAAAACTGATTGCAAGTTTTTTTTTTAGTTAAATGTTACTTAAATGTCCTGACCTGTTGTTATTAAAAATAAAAAAGAATGTGTTAATAATTTTACATGAATCAATGAGCACTTACTAATAAATGGCTAAAACCCAAGTCAAATGTAGACGTCATTTAAAATGACCTTAAATATGCAGTGTGATCCTTGATGATTCTTGTTCTAAATATGTATTTTTTGGTACTACTCATTCATTACATTTTTTTTTTTTTTACAATTTTTACATCACCCTTCGGAATGAACCGCCAACTTATCCAGCATCTCATTTACAAAGCGGATGCCCTTCCAGCTACCACCCAGCATTGGGAAACATCCATACACACTCATTCACACACATACACTATGGCCAATTTAGTTTATTCAGTTCACCTATAGGGCATGTCTTTGGACTGTGGAAGAAACCGAAGCACCCGGAGGAAGCCCACACAAACACAGGGAGAACATGCAAAATAAGAAATGCCAACGGAGCCAGCTAAGATTCGAACCAGCGACCTTCTTGCTGTGAAGTGACAGTGCTAACAACTGAGCCACTGTGTGTCACCCTATTTTTGGTACTATTTAAAGATATGTTACAATTAGATTGTTTTACTCCATCTATCCATCCAAAGACAAACCCCATGCAATCAGTCTAGTAAAAAGTGTTTTTTAGCGTTTCAATTTTTGGTACTTGCACCACTGAAGTGTTAAATTTCTCAGGACATAAACGGATCTCATCTAAAAGCTGCACTTTCAAAAAGGCAGATCATCAAAGACATCACATCTCTCTGAGTAATTAGAATCCACATTGATTATTAAAACTGCACCATGACCGACTCCTTCAGACAAACTTGTTTGATGTTCTAAGAAGAGCTGGTTTAGCTCATTATGAATTACTAACTGGAAGAAATGGCAAAAATTATTTCGCCAATGAGTGTCCTGTGTTTCCGTGGGTTTCCTCCAGCTGCTCTGGGTGCTTCCCTCACAGTCCAAAGACATGTGAAATAAGTGAATTGCGTAAACAAAATTGGTTTTAGTATATGGGTGCATGTGTGAATGAGAGATTGTATGGGTGTTTTCCAGTACTGGGTTGCAGCTAGAAGGACATCCGCTGTGTAAAACATTTGCCAGAATAGTTAGCAGTTTATTCCACAGTGGCTACTCCTGATACATAATTAACTAAGCTGAAGGAAAATGAATGAATGAATGAATGAATGAATGAATATTACAAATCTTAAAGTAAAAATCGCTGTAGTTGTAAGTGACTTAACATTGAAAGTCAACATGATGTCATGCTGTTTGCATGACACAACAAGGTGTATTTGTTTTAAACCTAAAAATATGTCAGATAAATGACACCATGCTTATTTATCATCTGGGTAGTTAGTTATACAATGGTTGGCCTCTTAAAAATTGAGTGTTGAGTCAAAAATGTAACGACTAAGTTCTGAGTTTGAAAGCCATTCCGTAGGAGGAAAATGAGCCAATACGACAATCCGTAGCAGAAAGCAGTAGGAAGCATTCTAACTCTGACGTCAACAGATATGTATAAATTTCTAATTGGGTTTGTCATTCAGTAAGCTTAATTAAATCATTTATGGAATTATCCAGGCTGGTCAAACATGTGGTGTATTTTCTTTTTCTGATACCACGTATGGTTTTTAAAATAACAGTTAGTGTTCCGGATGATCTGCACATCCAGATGGTCTAAAGGAAACTCATCTGCGTTGGGTTTTCCAATGAGGATTTTATTAAGGAAAAAAAAAGAGAGAGAACATCTGTATGAGAAATATTTGTCATTGTCATACAATGTAGTGTAGATCCATTGCCTCCCTCCAAAAAAAAGAAAATAAAAATGTGTTTCCAATGAAATTTAAGCCTTGCATATAAAAAAAGTTGCTATAATAACAAAGCTCTGTTTGCTTTTGGGAAACAATATTAAAATGGAGAAGATACTTTAAATAAACAAAATGGCTTTAATATAGCTAAGAGACAAAAAAAGTGAATAAACACTCACCGGCCACTTTATTAGGTACACCTTACTAGTGCATAGTTGGACCTCTCTTGCCATCAGAACTGCCTTAATCCTTTGCGGCATAGATTTAACAAGCTACTGGAAATATTCCTCTGAGGTTTTGCTCTATTGACATGATAGGATCACACAGTTGTTGCAGATTCGACGGCTGCACATCCTTGATGCGAATCTCCCGATCCACCAAATCCCAAAGGTGCTCTATTGGATTGAGCTCTGGTGACTGTGGAGGTCATATGAGTACAGTACGTCATTGTCATTTTCAAGAAACCAGTCTGAGATCATTTGTGCTTTGACATGGCACGTTATCCTGCTGGAAGTATCCAAGATAGGTACACTGTGGTCATAAAGGGATGGACATGGTCGGCAACAGTATCGGTAGGCTGTGGCATTGACACAAGCTCAGTTGGAACTAATGAGCCCAAAATGTGCCAAGAAAATATCTCCCACACCATTACATCTCCACCAGCCTTTGCTTTCATGCTGTTGATCAGCTAGAATCAGTCTGGCCAATCTCCTCTGACTTCTGGCATCAACAAAGCATTTGCGCCCACAGAACTGACACTAACTGGATATTCTCTCTTTTTTGGATCACAAACCATAGAGATGGTTCTGCGTGAAAATCCCAGCAGATCAGCAGTTTCTGAACTACTCCGACCAGCCCGTCTGGCACCAACAACCATGCCACGTTAAAAGTCTCTAAATCACCTTTTTTTCTCCATTCTGATGCTCGATTTGAACTGCAGCAGATTGTCTTGACCATGGCTGTTTCTCAATTCCAAGAACGCAGAGAACGGACTTGCATTTTTGTGAAGCCCGTTTTTGCCAGGTGTCCTCGGACAATCGAACTGGAGACCACGAGAACAGAGAACGCCTCCTGTGAGGAATGAGATGCTGCGTTCTTCATGATGGTCACGTGACTTTCACGTGTTTTAAATGGAAAATTATTTAAAGATTACAGCATTCATACAGCAATTTATTGTTTTTCCCCCTTTTCAAAATATATACAGTACTCTGCATAAAAAACATTATAAATAAATGTTGAACAATATAAATAAAACTGATTTTACTACGAATTTCAGCAAACAAACACCCTTGATGTGTTTATTCCTTTATTAAGATGTTCATGGTAATGTTTATATTTACCGTTTCATTTAGGGAAGCTCCTGAGCTAAATAAGTTCTATTTGCTAAATAAGTTTTCTATTCTAAATGCAAATCTTTAATAATCTAAATAAAATGCTGCGCTTCCCACCTCCAGTCGCAATGACTTCTGGGACTTCTAGAGCGAGATCGTTGCTCGAGTCTGCATCGTTGCGTCCTCGATATTAAGAACACATCCAGGAAGTTTCACGCGTCCTCCATACCTGCGGTCTTGAATATTGGAACTGAACTTTGGCAGCTGATGATGACGTTACATGAGAACACAAGACCGCTCACTGAAGAACGCATATTGAGAAACAGTCCATGTCTACATGCCTAAGTGCATTGAATAGCTGCCATGTGATTGGCTGATTAGAAATGTGCGTTAACAAGCAGTTGGACAGGTGTACCTAATAAAGTGGCCGGTGACTGTACGTAACCTTTGAATACAGACACTTGTTCTCTCCGCTTGCCCTCAATGTCTATTGTTTATAATAAATTATTTCAGTGATCTGGTAATTACTACATTTTTTGTAACTATTTCTGGTCCCCTTGAAGTATTAATGCATGATAATATTGCAGCTGTTCCCTCTCCAGCCCAATACAGGCCTCATCCTATTAGCATTCTTTTCTTCTGGCTCGTGTCCTTGTTCTACTTCTTTATCTTTTTATATTGCATTGACATTTAAAGAAAAGATTTCTATGGGAGACGTGTGGTGTTTACTCAATAGCAGGTCAGCGTAGCTATTGAGTGTGTTAATATTGAAGTTGGTGTATGCCATGGAGTTATAAAAAGACATTGATTGTTTACTAAAACACTTAAAGCACATGTGGCTCCTACTGTGTTTTCGGTGTTTGCCTACTCACTGTGTGGGGAAATAAACATCAACTCTGTCACCAGAGTTGCTCTGATTGATAATTCACCCGCATTTTATTGTTTGTGTTCTCTATTGTTGTTGTTGTTGTTGGTTTTTTTTTTTGTTATATGATAAACTATTATCATATCAATGCACTCAAAAATTTAATTAAATTCATTTACATTTGTAAAAACTATGAAATTAAGTTAATAGTTTTATGTTGGGACAACATGTGTGGGACCCAGTATTTTTTACAGTGAGCAGTAAAAAAAAAAAAAACAAGCAACGCATCACAATAAAATACTGATTGAATTTCAAATATACATTTAACACTAACATTTTCCTAAATGCTTTATTTATTTAGTAAGTAATTGTCCAGTAAAAAGCAAAAGAGTCTAACCAAAAAAAAAAAAAAAAAAATGAAAATGCAGTGAAGCAAACTTTCTCTGAAACCTACATACCAAAGAACCAATTCATTCCAGTCTTTTGTAGTTGAATTGAGCAAATATTTTAAAGTGAAATGTAGCAGTTGCTGTTTGTTCTAATAACAACTTGCATGGAAATCTTTTGTTATTAAATTGTATTATGAATTTTAGTTTTGTGTTAATCACTCTAAATTTGACTAGAATAGTCTCAGGTCTGCATTGCTTGATTATACAAGATTGTCATAAACTTTATTATTTTTGTGTCAATTTATGTGCTGTCATCTTGTGCTGTCAATTTAAATGCCATGTGTTGTATAATATTGATTTTACTACGCTGCAGGAAAAACAAATCAAAATTTCAATGTTTTGATCTAATGGGATGCTACATGTATTTATTTTGTAAAATATAAAAATTCAATGGCTACTGGCAGTTTAACAGTAGAAAAATGTCAACTAATGTACAGAAAGCAAAACTATTAGCCTCCTGTGTTTTGTTTTTTTTTATTGTGTTTTTTTTCCCAAATATTTTTCAAAAGATATTTAACAGAGCAAGGATTTTTTCACAGTATTTTCTATCCTATTTTTGTGTCTAGAGAAAGTCTTTATTTCATTTTAATAAGCAGAATAAAATAAAAGCAGTTGTACGATCACTATTATTAGGCTTTTTAAGCAATATTTTTTTCCGATTGGTTGTTTGTTTAGACTATACTGTCCCCAATGGGGAAATTTGTCTTACACTCTAGACCCACATTTTCATGCACTGAACAAAAAACAGACATCAAAACACACAAACCAACACAAACATTCAATCATTAACAAATATGACATATTTAAAAGTCCAATTGATGTAGGTAAATAGATTTTGTAAAATTACAATTGTACTTTGTCAATATCAATTTAATTAATATAATACTATTTAACGCAACCAGTTGTTGATCAATGTGCTGCACAGTACAAATCACAACAGAGAGAGAAAAATAAATATAAAATAAGTAAATATATATATATATATATTAATAATATATATCAAATTATAGCTAAATAATTATATCTAAAACACAATTTTCATTGATAATGAGAGGTAAGTTTTCAACCTAGATTTAAAAACAGACAGGGGGGAAACAGATCTAATGCAGAGGGGCAGAGCATTCCACAACCTAGAACCAGCTACTGCAAAGACATGGACACCTCTGCATTTCAGCCTTGACTTAGGGATGCATAACAGTCTCTGGTTAGATGACCGAAGAGACCGACCAGGCTGATGCTCAATCAACATGTCTGAAAGATGAGAAGGTTCCAGGCCATTTCGAGATCTAAAAACCAAGAGAAGAATTTTAAAAGTGACTCGATAGTGCACAGGCAGCCAGTGCAGAGTGTAAAAGTGGTGTAATGTAGTCATGTTTCTTGGTACCTGTGTATCTGCACGTAGACAACCTGTATCATCGACCAGAACAGGCAGTAACTCAAACTCACAAAATAAACTGTGTGAGGGGTCAGCTAATATTTTAATTGCTTTGTCCCGAACTGCTCATAGAGAGATTATTAGACTCTGTATTCCCCTTGATTCTCATTCTTTACCAGCTCTCCAAGCTTAGCTTTAGATTGAACTATAACGTTTCCATACTACACAGTAAGTCCATAGCATATTATGCTTTCAATCAGAGCTTTGTAAAATAAAAACTAAAGAACAAACCATTGTTGTCCAATGACTTGCCTAATTGCCCTAATTGCATAGTTAACCTAATTAACCTAGTTAAGCCTTTAAATGTCACTTTACGCTGAATACTAGTATCTTGGAAAAATATCTACTAAAATGTTGTGTATTGTCTTCATAGCAAAGATAAAAGAAATCAGTTATTAAAAGTATTGTTTAGAAATGTGTTAATATTTTTTTTTGTTAAACAGAAGTTGGGGAAAAATAATTCAGACTTGCAATTAAAACAAAATTAATACGTGTGGCTCTTGCAATGATGCTTTGAGGTTTTAATCTGAATATTATTTACAACATAATTACCTTTAATCCTCAGCCTCCGCAAATGCAATCCCATGGGCTTAAGCCAGTTCACAACAGTCTGGAACGTCTTTAGCTATTGCCTTGCATTTCATAAATTACCAAGCAGCATCGTTTCAGATGAAAATGTTATTTAATATTCTGTTAAAGATAAACAAAGTCACCAACATCTTTGAATACCCTGAGTGGGAGGAAGTAAACAGCAATTTTCATATTTAAGTGAGCTACCCATATACAGTATATGCTGCACATTAGTTAAGCATATTCTGGTTTTAGCTAACTGAGATTTACTTGTGTATTGAGAGTTGGAGAGGCAGAAAAGAAGAGAGAGAGTAATTGTAGAATATTTTTCAGATGCTTGGGCGTTAGATGTCCTCCTACATACATGGTCTGTCATATAGAACCATGAGTCATTCATCATGGTCTTCTTGAAACTTAATCTCTGTCATAACCCTTGTATTCCCTCTTCAGACTGACTGATCTTAGAGCAGAAATTCATTTTTTCCCCTTTTCTACAGTACACTGTTCTGGACAGTCATTAAACCCATTATCATCCATCAAATAAATATCTGGTAAAAAATTAAAAATTGTAAAGAATATCTTTATTATGGCTGATACACTTCTGACAACCTCATATGTACTTGAGGGAAAAAAAAAAAACAATTATGAATGAGGGCTCACTAAAAAGTAATGGGTCAAGAGTCTTAAGGGGGTTATGGTTGGAACATGACAGTATCGCAAACCAGACATGCACATTTAAATATTAGTTAGTATGAAACTTTTCAGATGGCGCTGTGTGGCATGGAAAAATATTAACAGTGTCATGAGTTGTAACTGGGTACTGCTGACAGTCGTCGACTTGAGTCACTGGTGTGTGTACCCTGAGAAAATTCTAAAATGCATGGTGCTGAGTGGCGCATATAGTGTGAGACCCTCTTTTGGCTCAACTTACAAAAGGAAAAGCACTTTACTTGATTTTCCATGCTCTTTATGACTATTGACTGCAATTTTTGAGAATAATTCTTTTTCAGTATACTTGGGTTGATTTTTATAATAATTTATACAACCATTATTAAAGCTAAACTTGCTTAATTTTATCTTAAATTCTTATCTTAAAAATGTAGAGCCAGTTTTACAGTTTTAGGCCTTTAATAAATTACAAACTATAAACAAGAACCTAGTAACCTACACTACTGGATGAACATATTTATTGTTTTAGCTGACTTTCTGGTGTCCTCAAGTGATTCCTGTCGTAATCCTGGCTTAAAATATAAATTAAATTTGCTGCCTTCGATGTTCACATCAGCTGTATTCTTTGGCTATTTTTGCTATACCCCCAAATTTAGGAAGTGATGCTTTAACAAGTGCACATTGTATGTACACTCAAAATTATCATAGATTTTTTGTAAAAAGTAGAAAATGAACACAGAATGATGAAGTCATTAACTAAAAGACACCCAATATAGTGCATAGTGAATTGCGTGTGGTTTCGGCTAGTATAGGACTTTTACAACAGCAAAAGGTTCACACAGTTCACAGTTCACACTGGCTAACCAAGCCTGGACAACAGAAGACTGAGAAAAGTTCAATCTATCTTAATTTTCTTCTGTGCCAATCAGATGGCATGGTGAGGGTGAGAATTTGGCATAAACAACTTAAAAGGCATCCTCCACTTGTGGTTCTTGTTTTTTTCTTTTCATAGACTCCCTTTTACTGGCCACAATTTACTGTAGTAATGTTGCTGTCTATCCCTTTTTGAACCCACCTTGTAATGGTGACTTCCAGCACAACAGAATTACATTCCAGAGTAACACTCCATGCCATAAAGCTCAAAGATAATTCAAAAACAGTTTCTTGTGTGTGACCGTGAGTTCACTTAACTCAAATGTCTTTCACAGCCACAAGATCTCAAACTAAGAAAGCAACTTTGTTGAACGTGCTGGAACTGGAAATGTACATCTTGGATGTGCTAATGATAATATGTTCAGTGTGGAGACTGTGTACCAGACCTTTTTATGTAATTAATGGCATGGGTATACTAGAGGAGACTTAAGAAAGAAGCTAGTCAGGACACAATAACCTTAATCGGAGTTTGAGGAGAGGCAATCTGTTGTGTTTGAGCTGAAGTATGACTTCATTTCTGAGACCAAGCTCACTGCATCACTTTAATTAACCTGTTTCAATCTCGTTTTCTGAAAGGCTTTACAATATTAAAATTAACCTCTCTGGAAATAAGAGACTGCATACTGCACATATTAATGAACTCAACAATGTGATGTCATCAAGCATTTGTTTATAAGGCAAGGCAAGACATTATACTTTTTGTACATTATACTGTACATGGTGTATACACTTTTAATAATCTGACACAAGTTTTTAGAGATTAAATTAGCTTTTAAACTAAACTGCATTGTCATTAAATGTTGTATAATTTGACATTTAAAAGATATCAGAAAGATTGGGGTCTTATTTGAAGGAGATACACTGATGTCCTTTAAAGACCTTAATGAAAAATTTGAAATCCCAATGTCCCAATGTTTTTTTTAAATACTTAGAAATTTGCAGATATATTTATGTCAAACAAAACTACTCACTAGCTAGACCTCTACAAACTGAATTAGAAAAAATTATGTTTCATGAGAACCCTATCACAAATTATATTTCATTGTTTTAAAGCAAATTGTTCAATGGCTCTAAAGAAACATCAGGATCCAAGAAAGAATTCTTGGTGTACAGATTTGCAATGTGACCTGACAACTTTAGAATGGAGCCAAATATGTGTTAAAGCCCAGAACTTTTCAATTATTAATAGATTTAAAATGATCTAATATAACTGGGCAATGCGTACTTAATCATACCTGAAAATTTAAATAAGTTCAAACCAAAGATTCCCAATATATGTTTCAAATGCCAAAAACAGAAAAGAACATTCTTTCATTGTGTCTTGGAATGTGAGATGATTAAGATTTTCTAGCAAAACGTAATCACATAAATCTCCTTAATTATTTTAAAACCAATTCCAGTTACACCTGAAATATGTGCTTTGGGTTTATTTCCTGTAAGCTTTTCAATACTCTGTTATCAAATGATTGATATGCGCCTTGTTATTGTAAAGCATTTGATATCACTCTAATGGAAGAACATAGAAAGTCCAACCATTGACCACTGGTTGAAAGATTTGACACATTACAATGCACTGGAAAGAATCACCTACAGTATAAAGGGCAAATTAAAGGAGTACCGTAAAATTTGGGATCTGTTTACACAATTTGTGGAACAAAACCATACACAAAAAATACCTCTCGCGCTACTGGTTAATTAATTGATATGTGTATAAGTGTATTTTTGTTTGTGGAATACAGTGTATGTTTTTATTTGCCTTAGCCCACGTATAACAATGCATTTACCTGTTGAACTGAATTTGGATGATTTGGGGGAGTGAGGGGGAACAAAAAAGTGTAATTTCATTTTAAAACTCAAGTGTTTTTTTTCTTACAATTATAATTTTTGTATAAATCCAGTATTACATTTCAATTGATGTGATTAAAAGCACTTAATTAGTATCATATAAATTACATCAAGGGTTGCACATTGGACTTTTTATGATGGAGATACTAACTTTTCTTTAGGAAGTGCTTAATCTGCATATTTAAGAAAAAGAAAAGAACTATAAAAAGATTGCTTTTAATATTGTTACCATAGCAACCGTCCATACATTTTCATTTCTTAGCTCTCACTTTGATTTCACACTAAGCTCTAATGGCAACATTTCTTTTTAACACCAACTAACACTGACTAAACCTGATGTTTGGTTGCTCTGTCTTTAGACTGAAACCACTGAATCATTTTCTCTGATAAAACATTCTGATGAAATCAAAAACCATAAATTTTTGATCAAGTGAACACCAAAGAGAGCCTTTAAACTCCAAAACACCTATCCTCTGTTTAATCGCTCCATTTTTTTCTCTCCCACTTTTCACTGTTTAGAAGCACCTGTCTAATTGACCATTATTCAATTTACTGCTATGTTTTGAGTTCTGAGTAATAGTACATGAGTCATACAGAGCAGGGTTTGGCTGTTATCTTTCCAAGGCAAGTGGTAGCATTTAAAGAAGCGTCAGACAAAAGAAACTGAGGAAAGGACATCGTGTTCTGCCCTTTTGTAACTTGATGATATTTTTAACCTTGTCACTGGTGATCTTACAAACTGCAAGAGTCAGTTAGCTGTTCTTAGTCATGATGGTTTATTTCAGGTTTACTCATTCCTACACCTTGTTCAGGTCTAGGAAAAAAATGTCTTGGATTATTTTAAATAAACCCAAAGACCTTGGTTAATTCATTCAGGTGCGTTTAATTAGTTGGAAACTCTACAGGAAATTGCAGTAACCCTAATTTAATTAATGTTTTTTTTTTTATATAATATTGAACAAAAGTTTTTTTTTTTTTTTGTAGAAATTGGTCGCATCTAGATCTGTACTTAAGTTTTTATCAGCTAGCAGACTTTGTAAATCCAAAGTGCAACCCAAAATCCTTTAACTTATAAGCTGTTCTCCTATTTGATTTTGAGACACAATTACCTACTGTCTGAATTTTGTTAATGTCTGCGTCATTTGGCACATCAAGCTATTGCCTTACCTTAAGAACTGTCTGGATCACTTTCACGCTGAAGGTCACAAACACATCAACACAAGTCCCTTTGTCCCATTGGGGGTCTGGTGACATTTTTAAAAATTAACGTCAGCCTGTTATTCAGAACACCTTTTATCCTCGACAGTGCAACAGTTCTCTCTGCATTGTAGGGGTGCTGTGACGTTCCTGTGCTGCCCACGATAAGCCATCGTGATGTGTCTTTAATTGATGGGCAAGCGTTAATCAGAGGATGATGGGAATTGCACCTGGGCAGCATGAGGGGAATGGGGTTAATTGATTTCTGTGGGCGGCTGGATCGTTCCTGGCTTCCCTTTTCGGCTCTGACATTCAAGGGTTGTGGATTTCGGCGTGATGGGAAGCTGTGAATCAGACCTTTTGTTCAAACTAATCTCATGGATCTGAATGGCAAAACGAATTGTATGAAGGGTAATTAAACTGCTCATAATGTGCATGAGCAGTAACTTTGTCGTAGACTCGAGGTTGATTGGTACAATTAGCCAATGGATTTAGCTATTTATTAAATAAATCAGAGTGACAAAATATCCTTTAGCAGACTGCCTACTATTTAACAGTAGAAACTGGCACTGCACAATATATCGTTTCAACATCAATATCGTAATGTGTGTGTCTGCAATAGTCACATAGCAGAATATTAAATGCTGAGGGATTATAGTTAATCAGCACAACAGTTGAGAAAACATGTGATTTATGCAGTCAGTGCAAACTTTAACCAGAACAGAGTGAAACTTTATCAGTTGCATGTGTGGATTAAAGGCATTTCAAGAGAGTTTAAAACATTTGCGCACAAAAAAGTACATTTGAAACTGCCATGAAAAATAGTTGTACTGAATTAGTAATACAGTGAAGACTATACAGATTTATTTTACATAAAAATAAACAATAAAGCACTGTTTATTTGACTTTTTCTTTTCTCTGTTTTAATTATTCTTATTTGCATTTTGTTTATTATTATTTTTATACATGATTCACACCCTTTCAAAATCACCCCAATCATCTACATTATTATTTTTTTTCCAAATAGAGCTGTTTAAGCCATCTGGTGCAATCAGATTCATATTCCCATATATTGCAGAAAAACAAAATATTGCAATGTCAGATTTTTCCAATATCATGCAGCCCAAGTAGAAACGATTATCACTGTAGTTTAAATCACAAATAGATACAATTATGACCAATCATTTGTTTAAACGGATTTCAGTTGCAATTAGGAATTTTTGATGTCTTTAAACAAGCACACGAATTAACCAGTAATACTCATGTAAACAGCACTCACAATTGAGACTATTAGAACTTTTGCAGAAAATACCTGCTATTGATTTCTTGTCATCGTAATTGGCCAATTCCGATCCTAAACATTCAAGAATTATTGCACAGTAAAAGTGATATGGAGGCTCTCTGCTGGTTTTCAACTTGTTCTTCCTGAAGAAAAAGTAACATCACAGATGTTGCTTTGTTTATATTATTTACAGAAATGTTGTAAAGTGTTGTTTTAATTGGAAATCAAATAAGCACAACAGATATCAATTTTGAATTTTTAAGGCCACGTTAGCAATCAAACAACAGCAGCGCAATGGAGATACTGAGGAGAGGCAACTGTTGAATAAAGATGTTATTTTTATTTATGTACTCACAAAAGTATTCTCATAGTCCTGTAGAGAATTAGCTCAAAGTGGATTGTAGATTAATTTGAAGGGTGCTTTAAAGGAATCAACTCTTGAAATCCTAACAAACAAATCATCCAGTGATCGTTCGAACGGATAGTTGACTTCAACTATGCGTATTGCTATCAAAAATAAAAACCCATTTTTGTTTAAGCAGGTTAACAAGATCAAAGTTTAAGGCATTAGATTTATAAATCTGCACAGACACCTTTCTTTATACAAAATTATATTGACTAATCCAACAGACACAAACACACATTCATACAGGTTGTAAAAAAGAGTAAATGCAAGTTTAATAGAGTGTAATGCAAAATGCAAAAAACTCTGATTTGGTAAGACCAAACCAAGCAAACCAAAAATAATCAATTTAACCCTTCTATGGTTTCTATAGGGTTACATTTAATTTACACCAGTTGCTTTCCTTGTGTGATGTGAAGAACTCCATCTATTGAACTAATGTTCTCATGTGGTTAGCTGGTGGTCGACTCCTTGTCCCCTGGAATAGGGTAGAGTCTGGATTTTCAAGTTTTGAGGGGGAAAAGGGATCAGTCGTCTTGACTTCTGGTTTCATGGCAAACTTAACCTAAATAGACTCTCGACGGAAAGAAAGGAAAAAACGTTATCAGAGATGGGCATGTCAGCTGTGTGATTGACTCATTTTTGCCAAGGTCCTAGTCTCTTCATTGGTCCCAAAAAGAAGCTGTCCTGAGCTGGAATGGAACAACTTTCTCTCCTGGGTTTTGTGTCGGTTCTCTTCCTGTTCTATTCTGGGCGGTGGCCTCAGTCACCAGTTTTTATAAGAATGGTTTTGTACTACCCTCAAGAGTTGAGCTGACAAATGAGAAAGTTAACTTCTTGAGGCAGGGTTTATAGTCCTTTGTTGAGAAGAGTGGTGATTTGCATATATGCATTCTGGGTGAGTGATAATGCAGAAAAGTTTAAAGTTACTTAAAATGGTAATATGTTGCTCTTGTATTAAGAGCTCCCATCTAAGTGCCCATCTTGAAATGTTTTTAACAATGTACAGTGTTTCCTAGGATTTTTTCGAACTGTGGCGGCAGGCTTTTTTTACACCGATCTAACAACTACCTGTGGTGTTATTTCAATGAAAAATGTAGTAAGCACAGTATTACAAGTCAAGATCGCATTTATGTAATAGCCAACGAGCATGAAAATCTCTTTGCTTGTGCGCCGATTTCCTCTGCCCAGCACAAAACTTCTTGTACGCCTCCTCAAATATACGCTGCTCAAGCGCGGATCTTCTTGTGCGCTTTATAATAGTAGTGCGTTTATGTAACAAGTATGTCTCCAACATTTATTAGATTTGATAGGAATGTTTATAAATGTCTCCAATAAACCTACAGAGTGGTATTAATGCGTCCTGAAGTAAAGTGAAGCAGCTATACGTCGTGTTTGCTGGCCTCATGCATTATGCATCTGTCAGTCGGCCAGTCAGTCAGTCAGCACGTAACTTTAAAGGGTTAAACAAATGATGCACTACTACCGTTACAGAAAAGTTTGCGCTGTTATAATTCACTTACCTTTTATACGTTTTGGTGCGATTATCATCCACTATTAAAAAAAACAAACATGACTGAATGTTTTGAATGAAAAGCTGTAATGTAGCCATGGTGGGATCAGTTTTGTGGCGCCCCGCCGTGGAAGAATGAATGAGGCAGAAACCATAATGTAAAAGTTATTCTTGCATGATGTGTAAAATGTGTGTGAAAAGTAATATTTTTGTACACAATTATACTGAGATTTTTTTAAATGAAATTTTTCTGTCAAAAAGTTCTGACTATCAAGAACATTTAGAAGCCTTTACGTATGATTACTTCATGCTCTATGCATCAGTATGCTGCAGACCCTGAATGACTGTACTGAATGTGTCAGATGACAGATTCTTTTGATTTATAATCATTGGTTTCTCCTTTTTGTTCTTTCTTCTAGACCTTGTTAATCATATCCTCTGAGTCACTGGTCATGGATGATATCCTCATGTGAGAGTGGTATTATGTAAAACTGTGAAAACACATTCTGTACTTTGAGTGACTGTAGTTTTAGCAGGACGGGGCACATCAGCAGGTTCATAGGCCTCTGCTACTGTCATGAGAATCAGCAAATGCATGTCATTGCTTGAAACGTCATTGCTGACATGCTGCAGCAGATGCAATTATTTGCAAATTGGGATTCTAATTTTCCTGTTTGATTAAAGTGAGTGTTAATTAACAAAGGCGCTCACACACATCTGCCCACATTTTCACACGCACACACAAAACACACACACACAAAGGTTTTAGTCATTATGAATCTTGCAAGAGTCCGTCTAATGGCCACTATCTTTTAATCTCTTTCTCTGTCTCTCTGTCTTTCTCTTTCCCTCTCTCTCCACTCTATATACTTTTTGTCTTCAAGACAGTATTTCTTAAAGCTGTCTTAAACTGCATGTTTCACATTGACTTTACTGTTACCCTATGATTTCTATCAAGTTTTTTTATTGCATTTTTAAATGTACAAACCTCTCTTTTATGTTTCTAAGTTAGTGAAATCAGCCAACACATAGAAAATGAAATATAAGGTATGATGTAATTATTTATCGTATAAGCAAAGTATTTGTTGCATTCTAAAATAGTAAAAGCTAAAAATAAAAATTACAGCAAAAGACACAATTCAGAATTTGATTTGATTATGATTAACAATCTTTTTATTTGATTCTGTTTGATTTGGATATATCATAAATGGTACAAAAACTCTATTAAGGAACCTTCTTTGTACATTTATTTTTATTCGGCTTAGTCTCTATTTCAGAGGTCGCCACAGCAGAAGCTGCGTGAATCGGTTCCTTATTTAATAAATGGCTTGTGCCTCAGAAGGCAATGCTGACATGCAATGAACGTGTGATGGTGTTTAAGAAGTGAGACGTAAATCACAGATGTTATTGACCTCTTTGGAGGTAATTAATATTAAATTAACACTAATGCTGAAATGGTTAAAGCATTTTAGAATGACCAAAATGACATTTCAGATGTTTTACAGTGTACTCAGCCTGCTGATTTGTCCATTCACACACGTATTTATCATCACTAGATCTCTTATAACAAAATCACATGATTTTTTAATACGCATTTGGAATTTGTTCGTAAAAGTGTTTCCATTGTAGTTTATTCGGATCTTTTCTTATTGAATAAAAAGTTTTTCCTACTCAGTTATGCACATATGTTTTTGTGCAATTTTTTTTTAAATTATGCATACCCAAATACCCAAAATTTGCATACCCAAAATGGGCATAAAATAGGTGAATGGAAACGTAGCTTTTGTTGTTTTCTCAGTGCTCATTCCAAGTCTGCTTCTAGCTATAACACATGGTACAGACTTGTCACATGTGCTTTTCTCTGCCACTTGAACACTTGAAAGCTGACTTCACTCTTAAAAAACAACAAATCACAAAGCTTATTGCACTTATTGGGTGGTAGGCACACAATACAAGTGAAGTATTTTTCATACATCAACTAAAAACAGTCTAGATCAAAAAAATGAAATTGATTTAACACCCAACACAGCTCTAATAACAATGCAAGAAAGCACATTGGCTAGTCAATTGTAATATTTCATTTCAGCTCTGAATTCTGAATGCGTTATTAGAGCCATGGTGAACACTGAAGATGAACAAAGACTTTATGGAAAGCTCCTCTGAGGCTGCGTCTCCTTGGTGATGGCCATGGACTTGACCCAGTCAGACAGTCATGGGAATGTGAAGAGTGACCCGGCCTTAACTGACTGCTTAACCTTCATCATATCATATTTCACCTCCCACGGGATCTGACAGGGACATAATGGCAATGTGTTTGTGTGTGTCTGCAGATAATGAAAATGGGCTTGTTGTGTTTTTATGAAGGTGTATATTTGTGTGTTGAGCTTGCGAGTGTGTGTGTGTGTATGCGTTTTTATATTCTCCCACCCCTCCAGCTACCTTCCAGATTTTACATGCAATTATTATAGATTTGGATCCTATTTCTAGAACGCTTATCCAACTCAGCAATCAGGCACAATTGTGTAAACGACATTGTTTCTCTTTATGTGTATGTAATTCTCTAAGCCAGTGACGTGTGGATGGTGAAGTTTATAAATTTCTCTCTGCTGCCCTCTGGAACTGGACTGATGAATCTCTCATCCGCTTCACTGACTCTGACAATTTGGCGAGTTAAATATAATGCTATTCCTGTCCCTGTATTTATTAAATGCAAAGTGATGAACAGGATAACAGATGTTTTTATAACAACTCATCTGAATGGATGATTGAAATATGCAGATATCAGATGTGTGTGTGTGTGTGTGTGCATCATACTGTTGCTGTAATTTAAAATTTGAGCTGCATAATTAAACATTTCTTTCTTATTTTGCTTTAGGCATTTAGCTTTTTTATTTAGTTTTTCTACATTACCCAGAAATGCATTTAATGTCTATTAATTGACTATAATTGCCAGTTGGCTGCGAGTAAATTACTGTAGGCAGTCATTAAATCTCATTTACGTGATTGGCGTTGTGGAAATAAGGTGTCCAGCTATATACTGTAGCTTATATTTGAGTAAATCTAGGTCTTGTGCTCCTCCTGGACTTTTAACTTCATATCCTTTAGTGGCTTTTTGAATCCAACTCATCTGAAATGGCTAATCAAGGTCTTGGTTTCACTCAGTGGGTTACTGTTGGTGACTCTGTAATCAGTCCTTGTAAAAATGTGCAAGATGTAATCCATAATGCCCATTATTTACGGGGAACGTACAGGAGAGAAAGGGAAAAAAAATGTAATTATGGTCCAAGTTTTGGCTCCTTCCCACTGGTCGTTTGGGTTGCTATGGAAACAATGAGCACTAATTGCTTGGATGCTGGGGATATCTTTTGAACAACCTATCAAGTTTGTGCGTAGGGGTGTCTGTGTGTGTATGTGTGCGTGTTCGTTTGTGTTTGTGAGTGCTTAACTCCTGACAATTTGACACCACTTGCCTAGGCTTATTTTAAACTAAAAGCAGAGCTGGCTAATGCTGGTAGGAGATAAACTTTTGTTAATTTGTATAGCGCATCTGATCACAGCTTTAAAAGTGAGTTGCTTGACATGACTGAACAAGTTCTGAGGCATGAGAAGCCTGTACCTGTGCTTGACTCAAAATCCAGACTGTTGCTTTAAAAACTTTTCCTTAATCCTGTTTAATGATGTGATGTACAAGCTTGCAAACTAAGTGGGAGGATAACCTAATAAAACTGAACCAAACTGTAAATGGCTGTTATGCATGCACAAACACAGATGCTGCAATTTCCTTTTTATTTTGCGTGGTGTCTGTCAACCAATTTGTAATTGTTTTCTTTCTGTGAGGAATTGGTATTCTCAGTTTCTTCTTGTCTCGGTTGTGCTGCCCTTGGGGTGACAAAAGAGATGCTTTTTTAGAAAGGGATGTCAGGCCCATAGCCAGCCTGGTTAAAAGGATGGTTCCTTTTTCTTAAAAAGTGGAGCTTTTTGATGTTATTCGCCTATTTAATTATGAGATTTAAATACTGTATTTTTGTGACATTTAAGGACTACTTATAGCTGGATTAGCTATTCAATGGTCTTCATAACCTCATGTTTTGATGTTTTAAAAGCATTTCCTAAAGATTTAGAACAAAGAAATATGAATAAATACTTATTTTTAAAATTCAAATTTATTATAGTAATAATAATAATGTAGAGCTTTACATTTTGTCTAGCCTCTCTTGAAAAATTACATTTGAATACTCATGGATGACAGCATTAGCCAAAAAGTATTTAAATTTATTTTAAAATGGGCTGCTAATGGTGCTTCACACCTTTTATTAGTAATTTTTGTTTCAGGAATAAGGTCCAAGACTAAAGATTCAAGACTAAAGGTCCAAGAATAAAATTACTTGTGAAATGTTCTTTCTATTCTAAAACAATACAGCAGCGAAAGATGACATCACATACATCAGATTGTATGTTTTCCACCCAAAACCCCCACTGGATACTGGCGTTGTAATGTCTGTACTGCAAATATTACTGATAACATACAGCAGGCTGCAGTTTAAAGAGTGTGTCTAGCTCTGTTTAGGTTGGAGTGTCGTGGGAGGGAAAAGAGGGAAGGATTTGAATAAAAATGGGAGTTTCCATTTGGGCACATGCTGATTTTCACCAAGGCAAAACAAACACACAGACGCAGGGGAAAAAGAGAGTGACTGTGTTTAATGACAGTGGAATGTGTGTGCACCTCTGCATTTCTCGGTAACTCACATGCATTCGGTAGGTCAGAAAGCCGTGTGTGTGTAGACTATCCTGTCACAGAATGCGATGAAAATTCAACGCGATGGTCGGTTATAGTTTGCTTGCAGTGTTTACATGTTTTCACTCGGATTGCAGCAATTACAGCAGATCTTTCAGCCCATAATATTGTAGTGATATTAACGTACTGTAAACTAAGTAACTTGGAAACCATTTTGACTTAGGTCTGTCTTTAAACTCTGAAAGAGTACTGCTGACGATACAAACTATAAGCTTTGCCATCTGAATGAACAAAGAAAGGGCACTGATCGCACACTTACCAAATCTGTAGAGGCAAGACAATCAACACATACTAGAGCTGCGTCTTTTTTTAAAGGAGACGAGCAGCAAATCCAGATTTCACAATTTCCAGATCGAGTAAAAAAAAAAGTTCCGTACAAACATATTTCTGCCGTGTGTTGCATGCACTGGTCCACATGTGAGTCCAGTTGGGCTCTCATAGCTGGAAAATAAAACAAAATCTGTGACCCTTTAAGTACTCTGCAAAAGTTTCAAGCATCAAAATGTCTGGACAAAAAGCAATTATGACTCCTGTAGTTTGCTTCTTGTATCAAGTGATGCAAATGCTTTGTTTACTAAAATAAAAAAAGAAAAGATGTTTTGACTGAATACCTTTTTAAAAAGTGCACATGTGTGGTTTTTCATGATGCTGTGGTTGTCTGTTGTATTTACATCTCTAAATTAAACTGGGATTAAACTACCAAATTTTCAGTGAAGGACAGAAATCTCTCAGGTTTTATTAGAAATATCATATTTTGTTCTCCAAAGATGAACAAAACAGTAATGGATTTGGAATGACATGAAAGTGACTGATTTACAGAATTTTCATTTTTCAGTGAGCTGCATGAAAAAAATGGCTTTGCCTTTTTGGTTGGTTCCTGATTATATTTTACAAATAGCATTTTTTTTATTGGTATCAGTTGATTTTAGTTTAATATTAGTCAATAATAGATATCAGTCAAATAATCGATTATGCAGTCTCATTTTACATTTGCACTTTCAATTTTACATTCAACGCTTTTTCTGATTGTGACTTTAGCTTGGCATTTAAATCTTTAATAGTTTACATTTTAAAATTTGCTAAATGTTTTACCTAGGCAGTCTCAAAATGAACATCCCTTATAAAACATACATTTAAATAAATATTCATTTAAATGTTATATTATGTATAAGTAAATAAGTCTATATTTGTGTATAACAACTTGGCCCAGTAAAAAAAAATAAAATAAAAAAAAATAACGTTATGGCATTATAAGAAAATGTACAGTGAAAATAAGTTATGAAAAGGCACATTTGTATTTGGGCTGACCTTGCAAGCTGCATATGCAAGCATTATTAAAAGTTTCCCTTTCGGATGCAAAATTTATGGGAGGAGTTAATTTAAATAAACCATACCGCTTTTACTGAGTATTTGGTAGACACAGTTTATTTTTTATTATTTAGTGCATTTATATGGTTAACGGATCAGTCTTCTATTTTTTTTCTTGTTTAACGACGAATAACTCCTTGGGAGCATTATCGCCACTGTTGGAATATCTATCTCTATTCCATGCGTGTTCAATAAGAAAAGGTCTGGAGAGGGTTTTCTTTAATGCCAAAAATCTTAGTAATTTATTAGATACAAATGAATAATTCGATGACAGAGCTCTGGGTTACATTACCCCAATGCAATACAAGAATTACATTCAAGAGGTTCGCAACTAACATACATTTCCTGACTCCAGCATATATACACAACTGATCTTAACAGGTGGAGTTTTGGTGTAACGTCATTTGTCAGTCATTGTTCAGTCCTCCATTGGCCACACCTTCCACATACTTCCTCTTTTTCTACGAATTCTCTGCACAACAACAAAGTATACATCTTTCTGTATTCAGTTTTAACACCTCTATTCAGACAGGAAGTTTCTGCAGAGCTGAATTTAATTTTGGACCCGCATCTATCTACTTCTGCACAAATGCTAATTAGTATGCACAGCACTCACCCACAACATTAGAAGTTCAGTTAATATATGACCCTTACATGACCAATACAAATAATTGTTTGATTAAAAGAAAAAGAGACAAAAATAATAAAAAATGATTCGTATTATCCAACACCACCTACTATATTTTACAAATATGATCGAGACTGTCCGTGACTGTGAACAGTTTAGGGCTTCCCATTTCAGTTATTATTTCATTATTATATCGTAATAATCTGTGCAGTTTTGGTGCTCAAAATATGTAAATAAAAATAATTAATTAAAACACCAATAACTATTATTTGTTTAAGCAAATAAATACTATTCAATCTCTGGAGTAAAATATTAATAGTGTTATACATTTATTTAATGTAAAAAGATTTTTATTACATATAAAGATGTATTATAGCCTATACATATTAACTTGCTATTATTTCCTTCATTATAGTGAATCCATTTTATAAATGAAACCTGTCCAATTTATATCATTTATATCTCTCTGAAAATGCAAAACCAGCAAATGAGTATCTGCTATACTGAATCTGTCAGATTAATAATGACTGATCATCTACAGTATGATGACTGCTAGAAAACGGTTCAGTCTATTATATTGTGATCGCCCCTGCCTAGATCATGTGTGCTCAAGTATGTGTGCTGAAACGTGTGTGGGTCTGCGGATAGCTGGATATTTTTGTAGTATTCAGACAGAACTGTCATATCAGAACACCCCCCTGAATAAAATAGCTAAAATATCTACCATACCAATTCAAAGTTGCTGTAAAGTTGTTCATTCACCAAAATTATTTGCCTTGACTCTATTTAAAACAAAGCACAGGTCCATCCAATGTAATAGGCCAGAAGTGCGGTCAAGCATGAAGTGTGTGCCCTATACTAACACTGAGAGGAAAAAATTGTTAAGTAAAGTGGTTATTTGTGTTTTATGTCCACACAAAAGTATTATTGTAGCTTCATAATATACCGATTGAACCATTGAAGCCATATTGTCTGTTTTGAAGATTTTTTGACTATTTTTCTGAACTTTGTTCTATATGGAGGATGATGGAGCTCTCAGATTTTACCTAAAATACTTTTGTTCATCTTTGGAGCGCAAATTAATGTCTCTAGGGTTTGGAATAATATGAGGTTGAGTGTTTAGAATTTTTTCTTTTGATGAAATAATGTGTTAAAGGAAGCTCCACAATGTCTGACTTCAAGATCCCCTTTACATTTACCAATTGCAACAAAGAGGATTGGTGATGTGAGAGCAAAACATCATCTGCTGGAAGCTCGAGACAGGGATCTGGAGTAATCAGTGAGTGAAAACAACACTCATTATGTGCCATTGATCATCTCTAAAAGACCTTGTTAACCCTAAAGAAATCAATCTTTAAAACGACTCCTTTTTGTTCTGTGAGAAACACTTCTTGCGGTGTCAGAAGAGATGCACATCATTTCAGCTTGACCCTAAAGAGTTGCAGTTACTGCGAACAGTCTTTGAAGTCTCTGAAGAGCAGCTCTCTCATGAGTTGTGCTGTTGTACTGCATTGAAGCTGTGCAGTTCACGAGTGGAAATCAGAGAACAAACTGACAGTGCTCTCTGTTTTCCTTCTCTCTCTCTTTCTCTTTCTTTTTCTCTCTGTCTGACTGCTTGCTCAGTTTTTAATTGGGCTCACTGCGTGCCTCCCCGGAGAGCCTTGCTCTGTTTTTGTGTGGGTGAGTTTTGGAGTGAATCATAGTAATTTAGGAATTTGGGTATGTTGTGCATGCGTGATTGTGTGTGTGAAAGAGGTTAAATGTTTGTACAAGTATGTCCCTAAATGACTGTGTTTAAAAGTGTCTGTCTGCATGAATGCATGTGTAGAATATGTGGAGCTTTTTTCGCCCACCTCCTGCTCAAGAACGGCTAGTGGCGGCAGGGTATTTTAGTATATAACAGCAGGAACTATTATGAAAGATGGCAACATGTAATAACATTTACATTTCATCCTTTAGCAGATGCTTAACCAAAGTGACTAACAAATGAGGGACATCACACTCAATTTATCACGTAAAAGCGAACAACAGCCAGTTTCTTAAATAGAATAGAGAAGAAAATGATTTACAGAAAATGACTTTATTGTTGGTGAACTTACCTTTTTAGCTTTGCATTCTCTGTTAATCTTTTAGTCAAGCTAACGTTCAGAAAAATGCACAGTAAATCATGAGACTAAGGCCACGTTTACACTAATACATTTTAGCTTTAAAATGCACAAGTTTTTCTACGGTTACACCTTCTGTCCAGACTATGGCAAAGTTTTTGAGTGCCGAAAACTGAGCTTTTTGAAAACAATGAAGAGGCCATTTTTATTTTATAACGCAGCTGACAAAGGAGCCGTGATTGGGGCTTTTTTCTCAATATTATGTAGCCTACATACAGTTCTGTCTTGCATACTCTCCTTGTAAGTTCAGGCCCTGTTTACACTAATACGTTTTAGTTTTAAAACAATAATAATAACAATTCCATACATTAAAAAATAGCGCCTTTCTGGGCACTCAAAGCGCTTTACACAGAGGAGAATCTCCTCATCCACCTGGATGACGCGGCGACAGCCATTTAGCACCAGACCGCACACTGATTAATGGAGAGGATACACAGTTATGAAGCCAATTATGATATGGGGAGGGTTAGGAGGCAATGATGGACAGTCCAGTGGGCAATTTTGGCCAGTATGCCAGGGTGAAACCCCTACTCTTTTTCGAAGGACATCCTGGGATTTCTCCTGGGATAACGACCACTGAGAGTCAAGACCTCGGTTTAATGTCTCATCCGAAAGAAGGCGCTCTCTGAGCAGTAAAGAGTCCCCGTCACTATACTGGGGCATTAGGGCCCATACAGAGCGCACGTTGGGCGCCCCCTGCTGGCCTCACTAACACCACTTCCGGCAGCAACCTAGCTTTCCCATGCGATTCCCCCATCCAGGTACTGACTGGGCGCAGCCCTGCTTAGTTTCAGTGGGTGACCATGTGAGAGTTGCAGAGAGCTAGCTGCTGGCTAGCTCTCTGTAAACTGCATTTTTGGAATGAAAACGATCCGCGTCCACACTGGCGTTTCACCCAGCATTTCTGAACAACTCTCCATCTACACTACCTTTCTGAAAATGCACATCACTTGACCGCACACACACTCTGGCATGCATTGCTGCGATGGGAGCTGGGCACGTTGGACTGCTCATCAAGGATCTACTGCTGGATCTAATCTCACTATATTTGCTAAACGTGATATTTAATTCATCTTGTTTCTATCTAATGACACATTCCACCAATTTGTTCTTTTGAATCTATTACTTGTTCTCAGGTAACGTGCTTTGGCTGAGCGCAAAGATAAGTTAATTTATTAATTAATGTAACTGCTTACACTTCCACACATTTGACTAACTGCTTGCCTTTATTTTCTATAATGTATAAACCCATTGTTTTTTTTATACTTTTATAATGGCCATTATTGATTTATTAAAACTGATATTCAGCAAAAGAGAGTGGCTATGTTTTGTATTTTGAATAAAAATGAAATGAGTCAGTTATGTTATAGACTCTGTTTTGTTATAAATATGCATACAGTGAAGATGACAGTCATATAAATGTAGCTACATGATGCCTCAACATTTTTGGCTTCTGTTAAGTTGCTAATATCACAATGAAAAAAGGCAGTTCCTTATGTCATGTTCTCATTTTATTGTTAAGAAAGTAAAACAATGTAGCCAGGGTGATGTGAATGAGGTTATAAAGTACACTGTTCCCTTTGAAGATTTATCTGATGTGTCCTCTGTAGTTTGTTTTCCATATTACACTTGCAAAGTCTGTGTTTGCGAAGTCTAAAAGAGTGTATTTCCTGAACAACAATTTAACTCACTGCTTAACTATTGTAGTACAGTAACAATGTTAAAATCCTGAAAGCTTGTGCAAATACCACATATAATGACTTTTTTAATTTAAACTCACTTCATAGCTTCAGTCGAGTGTTTGAAATAAGTCCTTTTTTTAAATATGTCTTACGCAGAATAAGCCATGCAACACACTTTATGGTAGCAGTGACAAAGGCATTGCATCATCACATTTTATTATCAGGAAAATTATAAAAACTACTCAGATCAGAATCAGAAAGAGCTTTATTGCTAGGTATGTTCACACATACGAGAATTTTGTTTTTGTGATGGAGCTTCTACAGTGCAGCAGAATTACAGAAATGGGACAAAACAGATAGTAAATATATTTTAAATATAGAAGTAAGTAGTGAAAGCAAATATACAAATTGACAAGTGTATGTAAAGGTATATTACTATATACAACATTTATATGTGCAGCGGTTATGTGCAAATTGGCATGTAAAGTATGTTGTTAAATAAGTGCATATGTGCATAAAAAGTGTAAAGCAAGTTGTGATGTTTGTTTCACAATTACTACCATAAAGAGTTCATGAGATGGATTGCCAGAGGGTAGAAACTGTTTCTGTGTCGGGCTGTTCTGGTGCACTGTGGTCTGTAGCGTCAACCAGAAGATAAAAGTTCAAAGAGGCAGTGTACTGGGTGTGAGGGGTCCAGAGTGATTTTGCCTGCCCTTTTGCTCGCTCTGGATAAGTACAGTTCTTGGAAAGTAGGGAGGGTTGTACCAGTGATTTGCTTAGCATTCCGAATTATTCTGTATACTCTTGGGAGGTCGTATTTGGTAGCTGAGCTAAATCAGACAGTTTTTGAAGTCCAGAGAACTGATTTAATGATTTAATAAAAATAATATTTTTTTGAGTAGAGAGCGGAGATCCGCCAGATGGATGCTAGGCAACGCAGTTGGAAATATATTTGGTGGTGTATGCGTCCGAATGTCCAACAATTTGACTCTAGTGAACTAATTGTAGGAAAGACAAACCAACAAAAACAACTGCAGAGCACAAAACCGAGGCGGCCATCGTTGTCGGTACCATTTACAGACTCTACATCACAGGTGTCAAACTCAGTTCCTAAAAGGGCCACAGCTCTGCACAGTTTAGTTCCAACCCTAATTAAACACACCTGATTAAACTAATTGAGTCCTTCAGGCTTGTTTGAAACCTACAGGTAAGTGTGTTGGAGCAGGGTTGGAACTAAACTGTGCAGGGCTTCAGCCCTCCAGGAATTGAGTTTGACACTCCTGATCTACATCTACAGATAAACCACATTTTGTTGTTGTCATGTGTTTATTAGTCCAGTTAAAATTAATGAAAGCAGTTTAATTTTCTGTTTATCCATAAGTTTATAACCAATATAAGGATTTCCCATAGACTTCTAATTCCTGGGTTTCTCCGGTGCATATTTGGTGGTTCTGTGTAACCCACAAGAGCACCGTCTGACCTTTTGAAGGAGATTTTATTGCTGATCACATCACTGAACTTTTCCTCACATGCCATGCAAAACAATCACAGATTTTGCTAAAATCGCAAGATTTGATATCGTGATTTATAGTTCAGGCCCCATATCTAAGAGCATGGATATTTTTGTTCTTCATTATTAGGTTTTATTTCATTGGTTCCTTGTCATTCCAAGTTCAGCAGTGCTAGTCAAGTACATGTGTAAAGACTCTTCTTTTATTCTCCTCAAAGCTGTTCGAAGAAAAGCTTCCAAGGTTAGCAAAACAAGTGTAATGGTACGTACTATATAGGGAAGGAAACTGAGTGTCAATGAGGAGAGCTTCACTACTCTGACTAAACTGTGTTTGTGGAGACAATAAATTGGTTGCTTATTGGCTAATCTTCGGTATATAATTAATATTGAAAAAAAAATGTCATATACAATATTATCTTATTTATTTCTGTGATGTCCAAAAACAGTGAATAACTGGTGCACAACTCTTACAGAAAGGCTGTCAGGTCATTTGTCATCAAGGCACACATGATCCATGTTGGTCATTACTCTTTCTCCAATTGAAGAGTCACAGAACCTTGTAGAAAGATGTAAAATTAGATTTGCATATGCATATTTTGCTGAAGTGCATGATCTCATTATGTCATGTCATATTAAGAAGAAACTATGCTTCTAACCACACAGGTTGAAAGCTCTATATGACCAGTGCTTTTTGTATTTCAGTTTTATCTCACTGGTTATCTTCAGTTTGGACTAATTATTATTATAATAATAATTAGTAATTAGTCGGGTATTTTTAATCTGTTGCTAAATCTGCATTTCTTGTACAGTACCTGCACTATAAAAATACTTGTTTTAACTCAATCTTAGGTAAAATATTGACAAACACAACATTGAGTAGATTTGTTCAATTACATTTTAGGTTCATCCTTATTTGACGCATTGTTAGCTTACGACAACCCAGCATATTTTTTTTATGCAGTTTTTTAGGATGCTGTATTACCCTATGGCTCTCTGAAATACTTGATACTTATTGGTCAATCTAGGAATTCAGCAGTTAATGATGTTTTTACTTTGACCGCTAAAATGTATAAGTGACTATTGTCCCAGGTAATGAATCTCCATCACTTAGTAAATTTTCTTTTTTATTCAAGAAACTCGACCTTTATAGATGCAAGAATGATTAATATGATTGTAAATTATGAGCTATAATATAACTTTTTTTCCATTTTTTGCCACATTTCCAAAATATGGCATAATTCTGAATAACCGAATGTGACAAGTCTTTTTTTTTGGCATACAGTATCAGGTGTACAGAAGAAAGAATGTGTAGATTTTACAAAATTATTCACAACTATTTTACAATCATTACATCCAATTTTGAAATGCACTATAGGATTTTCTAGACCTAGTACAAGTAAAATAATAAAATAAATAATAAAGTAATAAACCCAGTAAAATATGCTGGGTTCCACTCAATCGATTTGTGTCGGGACAATAGAAAGGACTCCATTAAACTTATTAGTTTTTTACTAATTTAAGTTGATTGAAATTCAACTTGCCCAACCCAAAAAAAAAAAAAAAAACCCTCAAGAATTATGTTTTAGGCCATTACAACAACAAACATCATTTATTTTATTGTACATGTTTTTTATTGTTTTAACGTATTGTATTTATTTTTAAACAGCTTTTATTTTGTAGTTGCATATAAATTAAAGAAATAACTTCAGTAATAAGTAACACATTAAATTGAACCTGAAATTTTAATGTAGCAAAACATTAAAATGTGGTTTTATCTACATTTGGTTGTAAAATACACTCCAGTAATCCTTTTTTTTGTTTAATTTATATAACTTTTAATGGTGGTAACAGTGAAATAATCGTCAAATTAAACACAATGAGATGAGATGGAGTAGATTTTTTTTTTAAATCTGGGGGCTGTCGGAGTGGGATCCTGATGAAATCTCTTCTGTTCTTGTTTGCATTGCGAGAGGGGGTGGTGATGAGGGGGGCGGTAATAATTACCCAGAATTCTTTAGCGGTCTCATTTCTTGCTGTACTGTAACTTGTGCCTTCACGCTCTCTACTTTTACTTTTTATCTTCTCTCTTTTCTTTTCCTTCTGAACCTGCAATTACAGAGACTTCTTGACTCTTTCCCTCTCTATTGTGTGCTTTCTGAGCCGAAGCATTGGTGCAAAGTGCAAAGCTGTCTTCGTTTCAGTTGAACAGAGGAGGGAGGAAATCTGTTTTAAACCATTTCACAAAGTAATTGTCTCCCTCACATTCCTATCATTTTCTCGCGCTTTCTCCTACTTCAGGATTGAACTTTCAATGCGTTTTCCTTTTCTCAGGGAAACTTTGACCAAATACACAAGATATTTAGAGCATAAATAGGACTGTTGCTTGTAATTTACTTGCCTCTCGCTCACCGATCTGCATAAATCAGCCAAAACCTCAGCTCTTTTCAAATCCACTGTTTATTGTCGTCAAAGTCACAAAGATATTTACGTAGCAAAATTCAAAACTACATCTTATCTGTTTAACAAAAATAGACATGTTTCTTCCTAAGGCTTTACTTTTGCACAAAAGAATAACATTTAAACATGTAATTTTATACACCCTCAAAGTGTAACAATGTTCCCATTTCCAGATATCACATAGTCGCACACATACTCATACAAAAAAAATAAAACAATGTACCATAGCGTGACATTCAGATATAAATGACCCTGTAGAAATCGTTTACTCTTTTAAAAATACAAAAAAATGTATATGCATATGTACATAGACACAGAACAGCATTGTAGAACTCAACAGAACAATTAGGGCAAGAAAAAGTGTCACTTTTTTTTTTCTCTCTGTTTCAATATTTTGCAAATATATATATATATATATATATATATATATATATATATATATATATATATATATATATATATATATATATATATATATATATATATATATATTTGTTTTTTTTTTCTTCTTTTTTTTTCTGTATCCTGTGGCCAGTGTTCCCGCACAGAGAACATTAATTAAGTAAACTCATATGACAGCACTTCAGGCACTTGCACAATATTTTCACACATAATTTTCAGAGGCAAGTAAGTAAAAGAGACTGTTTATGCTGTCAGAATCAACTTTTTTTTTTATGATTTTTTTTAACGATTTTTTAAAAACAAATTTCTGTTGTTTTACTTTCAATAAATACTTAATATATCTCTTTTGTACGCTTTGGTTTACACATATATCTTAATTTTTCCTACAATTCTCTTCTGATATGGCCTTGTTTACGCCTTGTTTTTAAAATGTATCTTGGTTGATTGGATCCATGGCTGCAAAGCTACACCAAACAATGCAGGTTTGGATTATAATAAGTACTAAAATGTAAATTTTGTGCTTTTTACATTATTTTACTTATTAAGTTTAATCATCTCTGGCTGGAGCATGTGAAGAACATGCCCTATAATGTTGAATAGAACTAGGGCTGCACGATATATCGGTTGAGCATCGTTATGACAACGTGCGTGTCCGCAATAGTCACATCGCAAGATCCCAGCAAACAATGTTGTGTTTAATATACGTCTAATAGACATCAAATATATATATAGACAGCTTGGCTAAAACAAGGCTAAACTTGGGCTGTCAGTGAAAATCTAATAGACATATAAGAATAGCCCGAAACTAGTTGTCAAATAGACCGATTAGACAGACGTTATATGTGTAGTCGTTAATTTCTGTTTATTTGACGACTAGTCTAGTTTTGGGATATTCTTACATGTCTATTAGATTTTCACTAACAGCCCAAATTTAGCCTTGTTTTAGCCAAGATGACTGTTTAGACGTCTATTAGACCTCTATTAGACATCTTTTAATAACAAAACATGCTTGCTTGGATATGCAATGTTAGGTTGGGATTATAGATGGCCAAGAACCACAGGTTAAAACATGAGATTTGTGGAGACTCTGCAAAAGGTAAGCATTATAGAGTGAAAGTTAATTATCTGCATGTGTTTTTAAGGCCTGTGACTATGTAAGCATTTTAGGAGAATTCAAAGCATTTACTTGTTTAAATTTATTAAACAAGTTTAATAAAGATTTTACTGAACAGTTCATATGATGAACACTATGAATTGTTAATTTACATTTGATTATTCAATTTCTGGTACTGAATACTGCTTGACTCGAGCCCCGGCTAGGTCAGTTGTCATTTCTGTGTTGAGTTTGCATGTTCTCCTCGTGTTCGCTTGGATTTCCTCCGGGTGCTCCGGTTTCCCCAACAGTCCAAAGACGTGGTACAGGTGAATTGGGTAGACTAAAATTGGCCTTAGTGTATGAGTGTGAATGTGAGTGTATGAGTGTTTCCCAGTGATTAGTTGCAGTTGAAAGGGCATCCGCTGCGTAAAACATATGCTGGATAAGTTGGCGGTTCATTCTGTGAAATTACATTGCAATAAATTATATAGTGCGCAGCATAATTGAGTGCACCCCATTATGAAAATGAATATTTTTATCCATTTCTTAGTGAATGTAGGTAATATATATTGCTGCATTTAAACAAAACAGATTTATTAAACAGATATATTTATTAAAATAATATTTCAGTCACCAAACATATTTAGAAATTGAAAGGTGATACAATTAAATTCAAGCCAAATATTGCAAAAAAAATGCAACCTACAAAATTAAGAAAATTTGTAATATTTTTTCCTCTTTTTTTATTGTATTTAATTTTTTTCTGTAACATAAATTTGGGTGTAGTTGTTTTTGGACTTATCGTAAGTTATTTTGTTAGATAAGCTCCAGGTTTGGCTTCAGTACTGACTAATCTAATGTACTGTATATGCACAAATATAATATTGTATAGCTTCCTATTGAAAATATGAATTTAAAAGAGAGATTTGTGAGTGGTGTACTCAAATATGCTGAGCACTGTATTATATATTGCAGAGAAAAAATATTGCAATACCAAATGTTCCAATATCGTGCAGCCCTAAATAGAACTGTAGGTGATACTTGATTTTTGAATGTTTTTAGATTTTTGAATGTTCAATCTCTGAAAGTGGTTGAAAATTGACGACCTCAAGATGTTTTACACACCATTTACACCTGTTTTTAACAATGTCCACGTGTGATCCTTTCAACAAAAAAGCATCTTAAAACCAGAAATAAACATTGGTTAAAAGGGATAGTTCACACAAAAATGAAAATTCAATTTAGTGGTTCTAAAACTTTGACTTTGACTTTTTTTTAAGCTACCAACATTCTTCAAAAAATTGGTAACACTTTATTTTAAGTCAATTTAAGTATTATTAATAGACTGTCTGCTTAATGCCTGTTGATTCTGCTCCTTTATGACTATGAGTAACTTTGCAAGTACATGTCAACTTACACTAACTCTAACCCCAACCTAACAGTCTACCTATAATCTAATGAGAATTAGTTGCCATGTAGATACAATGTAACCTAAATTCAAGAAATGGACCATCAAAAAAAAGTGTGACCAAAAAATCTTTAGTGTTCAACAGAAGAATGTAAATAAATTTCAATATTTTTGGTTGATCTATCCCTTTAATTTTTAATAACTTTGTATAAATTTCAGCTTATGACGGTTTAGTTTTTTTTAAAGTTAATATTTAAATAAAATAAATAAAGGCACCATAAGAACAGGTTCAACCTTTGTTTTGGGACTTCATATCTGAACCCTGAAGAATGCAATACATGCTACAAAGAAAAATAAAAAAACAAAGCAAAAAAAAAAAACTGTCAAACATGCCATCGAGTTTCACTAAAACGTCATATAGAAAATACCATTTCTTATTCTGTTTTGGAAAACTCACAACATTAGAAGCGACCTTTTGTTTTCTCACATTTGATCATGTGATATAGCAGTCACTATTCATAACAGCAATTTATCACTAACACAAGAGACAAATTAGACTACGTTTAGATATAGGCCTAACATAGTCTCTTGTTATGTTGGCTACTAGCAGCTTTTGTGGAATGCAGCTTTACAGAAGTTTGACTTCAGTACTGATTGAGAAAGGAAGGAAGAAAGGACGAAAGAAAGGTAGGATGAAAGAAAGACAATAAATATATATATTAAGAATCTTTTGCTACTAAAATCTCTAGTGCTACAGCTTCGTCTTGAATTCTTTTTGAGTGGAGAAATGGTCTCCCGCTGTCTCCACTGCCTTATTGTTCTCTCTCCTTCCTAGAGTGGAAAGCTCTACCTTTGTGGATCGTTCATCTCTATAGCAACAGGAGTCCTCAGTCTTTAGGTCTGCCTTCGACATCCCCGTGTTTTCCGATTTCCTTGGCTCTCACAATCTTTCCATTTTGCTGCTGATGCCGGGAGCCGTTCAGCGAGCTGCGCTTCATGAGTCGATTGATGATGTCACTGCAGGTCTTCCTGTACTGGTGGCGCAGGAGAGAGTAGACGAAAGGGTCGCACGCAGCTTTACTGTAAGCCAGACTCTTACACAGCACTCCCCAGTATGGATTAAATGGCTCTGTCAGAAACAGCTCCACAATCCTAAAGTCACAACACACACATATATGTGAGCAAACCAAGTATGTGGATCTGATAGTTACAGGGACAGTTCAATTAAGTTCAGAGTTATTTCTATTGTTCCTTTTTGTAATAATTATTGTTTAAAGCTGCACAATATGTCATTTTAGCATCAATATCTGTGCTAAGTGCACATCTGCAATAGTCACATTGCTGGATCTGCAATGTCCAATCAGGATTTTAGTTGAGCAGGAGTTAAACACACACATGATTGTTGCGTAATTGCAAAGTTTAACCATAAAGTTGCTAAAAAAATCATTTGCACCTGTTTTAAGGGCTGTGACTGTTTATGCATTTCAAGCCACTTTAAAGCATTTAGGCACAGAAAAAAGTTGCAGTATCTTCAAGGTATTTAATTGTGTCATTTATTTTACATTTACTTATTTAATGTGTGTACCTGAATGCTGTTAGACTATCGGGAAAACCATAAAGCATTTATTTCATTTGTAACTTTTAGGGATGTGACGAGATCTCGGGCTTTGAGATCTCGCAAGACTAAACTGATAATTTAGTCTGATGCTCCATCATGAATATGATGGAGCTTGAGGGTGAATTTAGCACTGAAGACTGGAGTCAGGATTAGATTTGAACAGTAAATCAAGCACTTTGCACACACCTGAAATCCAGGGTGGCCTCTGTGTTGCGCATAACTCATTTGCTTGGGCAGTTGTGACGTATTGGTTTTTTAGAGGCTGCTACAACTGCTGCTACACAAATTTGTAATCATGCGACGGAATAGCACTTCAGATATGCTTAAATTCATAATCATCATAAACAGAAATCGAATTAAGACATGTGGAGTATTCCTATTTTGGTCGCGTTTTTGAAGTGCAGTACAGTCATGTAAACACTTAAACTATTACTGTCGTGTAGGACTTTTAGTCGCATTTTGCGACAGGATACTCTCTCACACACACACACACACACACACATGGCCGTTTCATCACTGAACACATGTAAAAGTAAAATTTGTAGAAAACAGTTTCTCATTTCTCTTCAGATTTCTCGTGAAGCTGTACAGGGGAGAAGCCAATCAGAAGAGTTTATAGCTAAATATTTAGCAGTGTTTGTTTGTCCTTTATGCCACAATTAATTAAAATAGAAGTAAAAAACCATTTCTTACAAGTTGATTTAAAAAAAAGCCCCTGAATTGTTTTGCATTTTGCGTTTTTTTTTTTCAGTTGAATTTTTTTTTTCAAAATTTCAGCAAAATTTTTAGCAGTGTTTGCATGTATTTTACTGCATAGAATTTGTTAAAATAAAAGTAAAATAACATTCACTGCAAGTTGATAAAGCACCTAAATAGTTTTGCATTTTGTAATTTTTCTTTTTCTTTTTTAGATGAATAAAACACTATTTTCCATTTATATATTTCATCATTGAAGATTTCTTAAAAATACTGTAAAAGTGTGGAATAAGCATCTTATCACACCCCAAGTAACTTTACTTTACTGTATTTACCATTGCTTGTGATTAGGTTTATTACATTTTATGCAAATTCACTCCACTACAAAGTCATCCTATTGTTATCCAAAAATATTCTGAAAATATTCATTATTTTTAAATAGAGATATTCATTTCAATGTTTTTTTCCAATATAATTTAAGCAGCCCTTGATCCCAAGAGGCTTTAAAAAAGATACATAGTACATTACATAGTACTGTAAAAACCAATTAGTTAAGACAACTCAAACCATTTGAGTTTGTTCAATATGAGTACTGTGAACTTCATTGAACTTGAAGTAATGAGGTATTTAATTAATATTTTTAAATTAATATTTAATTTAACTCATAACCTTCAACACTGAGTTTAAAACTCTTGTCAAATGAGTAGTATTATCTTTCAGTAAATTTTGAGTTAAATACACTCATTTCATTTGATAGTTGACTGTTGGGTTTTACAATGGAAAAAATACTATACTATGGAAGTCAGTGGCTACCGGTTTCCAACATTGTTCAAAATATCAGGAAGTTCAATAGGTTTGAAACGAGTGAAGGGAAAGAAAAATGATTTTGAATTTAAATGATGACAGAATTGTAATTTTGGGTCAACAATCCCCTTTGAAGTAAAGTATTATACAGGTTATGCATTTAGTTTAACAGAGGTTGTAAATGCAGAACAATCCCTGTCATCTGTATGCTTGTGTGAGGGATAATCTGTGACCTGAACGAGACAACAGTTGCTCATAAGAATTGATTTGACAGGGGCTTTGAAGAAGAAAAGCTGCAGCAAAAGTAAGGGGTAAACATGACAGTTCATCCTGCATTTTCTCTGAGCTCACCGAGGTTATATAATAACATGGCAAGTCAGGAAGCCCTTCTTCACTTACAAGACATACAGCCATTATATTTTATAACTTGTAGGTTATTTTAGAGGAGACTAGTTTGAGATATTTCAGTAAATCTGTCTGTCTACCTGTCTATAGCAATGGTCTCAAGCTCAATTCCTGGAGGGCCACTGCTCTGCATAGTTTATCTCCAACCACCTCCAACGTTCACCTGCTTAATAGTCTTTAGTCTTGAACACCTTGATTGGTTGGATGAGCTGTTTTTGATTTGATGACCATTGATTTTAATCGTAAGAGGAGACTGATTGAGGGTAAGCAAACTAGTATTAATGGAGAGGATGTTGAGAGTGATGATCAGTATAGGTATCTGGGAACTGTTTTAGATAATAAATTGTCCTTTTCTGCTAATACTAATATGTTGTTTAAGAAGGGGCAACAAAGATTGTACTGTTTACAGAAATTGAGATCTTTTGGTATAGATAAATCACTCATGTGCATGTTTTACAGTTCATACATTCAGTCATTGTTATCCTTTTCTTTGCTTTGTTGGTTCAATTCTCTAAGTGTGAAAAATAAGAGTTGTTTGGAGAAAATTGTGAACCTAGGAGGAAAAATAACGGGGAAAAACCAGATGCCCATGGCTCAGTTATACCAGAGACAAGTTTTGAGTAAAGCTCAGAGTATTCTGTCAGATGATTCCCATCCTATGCACCACGAGTTTTATCTTCTGCCCTCTGGTATTCGATACAGAACTCCCATTAGTAAAACAAATCGTTTTAAACATTCATTCATCCCCTCAGCTGTAAAGTTTTTAAACTTAGGGTAGAATTTGTATTGTATGATGTACTTTTGTGTATTGTGTGTGACATGCTTGTATGCTGCAACCAAATTGCCTTCGGGAAATGAATAAAGACTGACTGGCTGACTGACTGACTGACTGACTGATTTGGGTTGGAGCAAAATTCTGCAGAGCTGCCGCCATCCAGGAATCCAGTTTGAGACTTATGATCTACATTATCTGTTTGTGTTGATGTTTGTTTTTCTATCCGTGTCTATATTTTGAAACAAGTTGAAGGTTTAATATGCTTATATGGGATTTAAATGGGATTAATTTCGGACTCCAAAAAAAAAAAAAAAAAAAAAATGCTCCATCGTCCTACTTGACCAGTGATCAGCGGTCCATTCTTTGTACCTCCCATTCTTGATCTTTTGATCTTGATAACTGATCTCTGGCTAATTTGGTTCTTTAAAAAGTCCGCGAATCAGATAAAAATGTCTGGATGAACTGATCTGAAATCGCTGCGCGTTGTAAAGGATTTATCAATCCTTGTAACCATGATCAGCAATCCAATGATTGGCTGACGGCACAGCCGCATAATGACATCATCTGATTAATATTCAACTATCCAGGTGGACAAAATAATATAAAATTCGTAGTAAGCGGTTTGTTAAATATAACCTTTGTTGTGCACTGCAGGCTTTACACTTTCATGTGTTAATAGTATTTAGTCATTTATTTAGAGAAGATTTTCTTTATTATGTACTCTCAGAAATAAAGGTACACAAGCTGGTACCTTTTAAAAAGGTACAAATTTGTACCTATAGAGTCCATATTAATACCTCAAGGGTACATAGTAGTGCCTAAAAAGTACAAAAGTGTTCAAAAGTATATACTTTTGAGGTACCAATATGGAACCTTTATGAACAAATGTGTACTGTTTGAAAAGGTACGTGAGCTGGGGTAGTACCTTTTCAAACAGTACACATTTGTTCATGTAGTAGCCTAGGCCTATTCAAGTTTTAATGAATTTAGCATCAGAAAAGCTTTTATATCGGTAAAAGTGTCTGCAACTTTTGGGAAGCATCAAATCGCCGTCATATTAGCTATCATAACGTGTATGATTGCATAAATTATTATTCCTTTTTAAATAAAAAGTTGAATATTGTGCATGTCTATTAGACATTAAAAGTATTTGTAATTCAATAATGTTTTAAAATGGTCATGGTCATATTATAGTTGTTTTTCATAATTTAAATTGTTGCATATTATTGAAAAAAGTCAGTAAATAAATTAACTACTGTTTTAGTTTGAATACATTTTATTTCTCCTTTTGTATTTTCAAGTCTAAAAATCTTTCTGTGTTAGGGCCTTACAAAGGTAATGATGATTCACTAATGTTGTTCAGTAACAAAGGGTGTAAAATGTCTCAAATGCCCTTGGTCTCCCTTAAGCAGTATACTACACAGTGTCCTCCAGCTTATTAGAATTACATCAAGCATGCAGCCAGCTAATAACATCCAGGGATCTCGACCTCGCCAACAAATTAAAACTATAATAACAGCATGACTGCACAGATGCCGAGAGTCGGGAGCCCAGGGGGAGAAAAGCAGTCGGCTCACCTGGTGATGACATAAGGGCTGAAACAGACCACGAAGGTGCCGATGAAGGTGCTAATTTTGCGGGTGGCTCTCTGTCTTCTCCTTTTCTGCTCCTCCAAACAGCGCTGACGAACACTAGGCAAACATTTTAAGCTCAGTTTAAATGATATCTGCACATTGTGCATTGTTCTTTTATGTACTGTACAGTCAAAAACTAAAAACTACAGGATACTATAGTTCATTTATGTAAATGTGGATACCAAAATAAAGTAAAATGTGATGCACTAAAGGTCTTTATGAAGTGGACTTAAAAGCAATGAGCTGAAGAAGCTGTAGCAAATCTTTAAAATTATTAAGTTTAGGTTTGCATTAAGCTGGTCGTCAGCAGAGACTACAGGCTGTCATTGAGGATAAACGTGAACCAATAAAGTATTGATAGTTGTGTAAATATTGTAAAAGTTTCAGTTGTCTTAATTAATACTTGTAGATTGTGATTCACTACATGCTGTACCTTTCTTTCACAGTTATCTGAAATTATCAGGATGTATTTTCAAAGGTGCCATAGAATGAAAATCTAGATAAACCATAGCTGAGTTCAATACATGGAAATGACATCTTGTGAGCCTTAAACACCATTGTTTTCTCATTTAAATGTAACACCTTCGAAATGTACAATCTTGGTGGAAAAACAGGCCAATTTAAACAAAACACAGACTCTCACAATCCACATGGCATCATTTAATATGCAAACCTCAGGCTGCTTCTGACTGGCCACAGTATTTCCTACTGAGATTACAGCAATGATATCCCCATTATTTTGTAGTTTGCCTTAGCTTGTATTAAACATGCTATGTATGTGGGACTTTTTGTAAATGGGAGAAGCATAAAAAAGATATAGAGATTATAAATTGATTATTATTAGCACCACTCCGAAGACACAAAGTAATTTTTATTTTTTTAGTTTAACATGTATTTTGGGAAATGTTCAGCATATGTTTGTAATGAGGCAACAAACACATAAACTGCTGAGTGTAAACTGTGATCATTTAAGATGTGGTCTGAGAATCAAAAACAATATCTGTGCACCAGATGAACCATATGTCATCACTGACATGATTAGAAAAATTCTGACAAAACATTCAGGAGATATGACAGATGTGTCCCATAGAGTCAGGATATTTGCCAAAGCTGTTTTCATGATTCATTGAAATGCCACATTGGTTGGCACACCTGCAGTGGATTATTTAATGCTTGCTTTCGTGGTCAATTGTGTCAAACTGAAGTATGGCATTTTTGGATGATTGCTATATCAGTCTTTGGTTTGTATTGCATAAAGACCAACAGCTGGCAGTGATTTTTCCCTTTTCTCTGCATGCGTAGTGCTCTTATACGCTCCCTGCCTGAACACCAGATGTGCTCATTACATGTGCTGTAAAGGACCGTTGCCATTTGTCATTGTTGGTTTATTAATTATTGTGGTCGACTGTTTGCCATTCAAAGTCATCTAGAGCTTTGGGCATTGAGCTGATGATCTTTAGTTTCTGACAAGCACAAATGTCTCTTGATATCTGTTGGCATTTGAGAAGAGGTGTGTTTACATCAGCCGTCTCTTGTGCCTTGCTATTTGGTAGAAGAGTGCAAACATTTTTATATTTACTTTAAGCACTGGTTGATTTTAAAGCAAAATTGTTGATTGTGGTTTTATTTCTGGCTAGTGTCACTGCAGCGGATATATTTGTGAAGGCTTTAGTTTGATTTAGGGGTTTAGAAAGAGCTGTTGATGTGTTTTGATTTCATGCACACTTTTAGATGGAGACTGTGAATAGAAATATGACTTGGCCAGTTTAAATCCATTTTGATTAACAGAAATTAGTTGCCTTCACTCTTTAAATAGAGGATACAAAAATAGTTTTTATTACATCGATGTCATAGAGGAGCCATTCAAAGATTCATAAAGAACATTTCAGTAAAAGGTCCTTAAAAGAACAGTTGTTTTTTTTTTAGCATGAAGAACAGTTTAATAACTTAATAAACACTTTCCCACTGTAATGAACCTTTGTGGATTTAAAAGTTTCCATGGATGTTAAAGGTTATTTATGGAATCTGCAATGCCTGAACCTTTAATTTTTTTTTAAGTGTTTGTCAATCCATTACCTGCAAATTGATGGACAAGAAGAATACATGTCTTTACATTTATGGTATTTGTTTTTAACTCTGAATATGTTTTAAAAATGCAGCTGGTTCCAGTGGTTTGTGTGCATTATTGAGTTATTCAGGATTCAGTAGGTTGAAGTCCAAAACAGAAACCAGATCAAGAGGGCTGTGGACCAAATATGTGGTGCTGAAATCAAGCAGCTCGGTGTATTTTCTCTGAGCCGTTTAAACTTGAACGCTGAATATGTGATTTAATATCTATGTGCTAACAATTCTTAAATTATAGAATCTTTAGAAGAGAATAGTTATAAGAAGAGTTATTAAAAGAGTTTTTTCATTGTTTAAAAAGTTACTTAGAAAAGAATTATATATATATATATATATATATATATATATATATATATATATATATATATATATATATATATATATCAGTTTATTTAACCACATATAGAGTAAGAATATATAAGGGTAGTAACAAACATCTTAATTATACAGTATAATGAATCTAGATTATTTCATCAGATTTCAAGTGGACTTATAATTAGATTAAATTGTTTTAAAACGTTTATAATCTGATGGATTTCATGACTACATATTATTAACATAAAATCAGTCAATTCATTCATTGATTTCATCCTATTTTTTCCTCCAGTAAGTTTTCTGTTTTTAAAGTGTTTCATTTAGATTGTTTTAATTCCTCCTCGTACAGAATGGCCGTATCTAAATCATTGTTTTATCAGTCCATTTAGACCTTAAATACAGCAGGAGAAATTCTCAGTAAGTTTCTTAGATGTACCCAAAATGGCTCTTCTATAACAAAATCCATGCATTTCTATGCAAAAAGAGAAAAAGAAGAAAAAATTTTAATAAGGAAGGATGGCAGTATAGAGAATGGGGTATTCCCAGAATTTCCCTTTCGACCTACATTATTATCAAAGCTTATTTGCTTTGTTAACGTGGTGGTCTTTGTGTTTGTATCACTGTCTCCGTGTCATATTACATAGCTGTTGCATTTGTCTATTTTTGATGGAGTGTGGCCTTCCTGTCTTTGCCTTTTTATTGTTTTCTATGAATTTACAGCTACAATAGGCTGTCATATTCTTACATCATCGTCACCGTATTTGGTTTCAGAAAGGGGATTTGCAACGATGCATACATAAAATATTTGGGGTTCACCTTACAGTGAAAAAAGAAAAGTAGTGTTTTGTTATTTTTTATGTAGTGCAAAAAAATGTAAAGCATCTGGACTGTGGTTAAACCAGTTAAAAAAAACAGTATATGCGCACAGTATATGTCCTTACCTCGGGTGTATGTCCACCAACAGTACGAGGGTTTGCATGGTGATCACGTCTATGCGCTTGCAGTGAAAGCGCGCGACTTTGAGCACTTTCAGATAGGTGACGCAGAGTACCACCGACACCAGCAGGAACGTAAGCGAGTGCAGCACCAGCGTGTAAATCGCGAATTGCGTCTTGGCATGAACAGCCCTGCCGTTACAGAGCGTGCACGAAGCGTACTGCTGATGGTAGCCCACCCAGGAGAGACACGCGGCGACCACCGAGAAGGATAGCGAGTGCACCCACGTGTAAGCCAGAGCGATCACAGCGTCCCGGTGACGGATCCTGGAATGATAACTCAAAGGGAACACCACTGCAACCCACCGGTCGATGCTGAGCGCAGCCATACTCAGCATAGAGTTGGTGGTCAGGAAAGTGTCCAGAAAGCCGACCACCTGGCAGAAAACGTGTCCTCCAGGGTGCGCATTACTTAGCACCCCGAAAAGAGTCAGCGGCATGCTGGAGGCGGACAGAAGCAGGTTGCAGAACGTCAGGTTGAGTATAAACAAGCCAGGGACCTGCTTGCGTATCTCTGCATTGTACAGGAAGCAGATCAGCACCAGCACGTTGGACAGCACCGACACTACGATGATCAAGATGAGGAGAAAGGAAAGCGCGAGCTCCGCTGTGTGCATGATGTTCCCCGCTCTTTTAAAGCCCCCAACTTTGTAGTGCAACTCCAGGACAGTTCATGACGGGGAACTAAACTGTATCAATACAACTTGTAGATCCCCGGGCGTGATATCCAGCGGCGCGCGGCTACTCGATGGACGGCTCCCCATAGCTCTAACCACCGTTTAGTCCGCGAAGTGTTGGCACAATCCATCCAAACAGTTGGAACGCGAGATTTCAGGAGTGGACGCTTAATCCGCTCTCCCTCACAACCCTGAAGGAATGTCACGCGCAAGTGCGCAGTTATGGTTTGTGCGCTCTTCTAATGCAGAATTCGCCCTTGAAGCAGCTTTATATGTCAAAATGTCACCCCCACCCCCCCACACGCTATCACGAAATACCCACACGTGACTAGCGTCAAAGGAATCGTCAGGGAATTAAAATAGTGAGGGGACTAAATTTAGAAAGTGTTTATATTTGTCGAAGGGAACTCTTTCACGTCACGATGAGGCAAAAGCCCTGGGTCTCGTGGTACGATGTTATCTTCGCTCGCCTTGCGCACTCAGCTTCAGTCTGAAAGGTGCCGAAGAGCTGAATGCATTTATTTAGAAACACGATTAGTCTTTTTTTGCATATTTTGTTTTAACATTTGTATATCATGGATGAGACTGTGTCTGAAACTTTAATATTTCTGTATTTACATGCTACAGTGCGAATGATATGAGGTCAGAATTTAGTTTTTTATTTACAAATCAATGAAAAAAAAAACACAAAGACATGTATACAAAAACCTTTATCAAAAATGGAAGTTATAGTATAGGATACCACAGCAGAGCATCCCCGCACACATGGCTAAGACATAAATATCACTTGTTAAATGGATAATTCATTCCAAAATGAAAATTAGCTGTCAATTTACCCACAGGCCATAAGATGTAGGTGACTTTTTTTTTTTTAATTCAGCAGAACATACTGAATACCAGGGTGCAAATTAAAGGGGGGTTTGGGGGTCTGACCCTCTAATTAATGCTTAATCCCCCCTGAAGAACATAAAAGTAGATGTTTTAATAGTTTAATAGTTGAGAAATAGTTTGCTCTGATCTGTATCTTAAATAATAGTAATAATTAAATTATAGAAAATGTAAATATACATTTGACCTCCCCCATAATGGTTCATACCATTGTGAATGCATGTTTGCGCCAACAATTTAAGCACCAACAGACAGCATAAGTGTTCACAATACATGTGTCTTGTAAAATAGGCTTTTGAACTATAGGTGTCCATTAAACTTAATGCATAGTTTGTATGTTTTAAAACACTTGCCCACATGGAAGTTAAACAGTAAGTTAAAAAATATGTACCATCTTTCATAGTCATGCAAATAGGTGAAGGAATGCAAACCTGTCATCACTTATTCAATAATTACAAATGTCATTGAGAATCACTCAATATCCCTCAACTCTAAAACAAAAGTTTGATTAATAAATTAGATGTAATTAAAAAGATAATTTTGGTTCACTGAGGCATATTACCAAACATAACTGAAAAACTTGACCCAACCCCAATCGTCAATGTATAATTTGCACATTACTGGATATTTATTTATTTATTTTTTTTTTTTTTTGCAATTATGGATGTTGATAATTTTGTGAAATGCAATCCAGTAGCTTCCAGGATTAAGAGTAAAAAAATAAAAATAAATTAAAGGAATTGACATATTGGGAAGCAAATGATATGACTGTGCAAGAAACAAAACATTATTCACAGCATTATTATCTCTAATCTACAGCCTCTGAGAGACGCATAAAGACAACCGCATAGAAGAACTTTTTACAATTTATCACCACAAATCACAGCCATTTTTTGTGTTGCCTCAACTTTTGTTGACCCTCAAAGTCATCAAACTGATTTGATAAGTCACCAAGGACTACAGTTTGAACAAAATCTTTGGCTTAAGAAAAAGGCATTTACAGTACATGTTGGAGGGTATGAGAGTAAAAATGAAAAGCAAATTTTACTGCCTTAGACATTCTGTTCTCACCATGGAGAGAAGAACATTGTAATTTTAAATCATCATCTCTAATCACATATATGATTCATATCAGAATTTCCAGACAGGGTGAAAAATAATCTGATTAACTGAGAGCTGCTCTTTTCAACAGCAAATGAAATAGCTAGCGGCAGAGACATAGAGAAATAGAGAGCGAAGGGGGGATTCGAGGTCTAGCACCTTGCGACTTTTAATCAAAGCTTTGGTAAAGTATCGATTTAAGTTACCTTTGGGAGAAGTATGCTGTATTTATTGTTACAGCCAAATCGTTTCCAGTGCACATATTTTGTGTGTTTATTATCAAACAGAATTGAAATTTGCAGCATTTAGAGATTGCACTTTAAAAATGTGACCTTCAGTTTATATTTTCACAATCACACATTTAGTATATATACACTATCTGAACCATATGAGTTCAAAATGCTGGACTTTTTAAAGATGTTTTAAAATATGCAATCTCACAGTTATAATGAAGTATTACTAATCATAAGGCGGTCTATGCCGTGACTTGGCACTGAATTGGAGTACTAAAATAGAGAGCGTGTTTGAGGAGAGTGCTGGGCTTGATGCATTTGGCTCTTGTTGGCTTGGCTGCGGGATATGTCAGCTGAATTTCCTGTCACTTTGTGTCCATGAATTTGTATGTGAATTTGTTCATGTGCACGTGTCTGTTTGAGTGCACGTGTGTACAGTATTTTACAGTATGTAGGGCACCACTTTATTTAAAGAGACAGTTCACACAAAAATGACAAATCTGCCATTATTTACTCTCTTCACTTTTTCCAAACCTGTTTCATTGATTGACAGCCACGTATTAGCATGTCTTCTTAGTAATGCATGTAATCAGACCGACAAGACGTGCAAAGCAGCTGGGATGAAAAGATCTGTTAAGCTCTGTCTAATCATCAATCATCATTAAATGTGATCAAGAATGAGTTTTACAAGTTTAAAAAGATTTCAAAATAGGACATGTTTGTAATGAATTACAGCAATTTTACCATCTTTAATGTATCACCACAACCGCATATCAGTACAATTATAAAGGAAGACGCTTCAATCACAGTTTGTGGACAGTAAATCGAGTTTTTTGCGTACATTAACGTAACGTATATCGATACAGCAGTGTATTAATGTGTGTCCGGTCACATTTGCCATGCAAAAGCAGTGCAAAGTTCATCGTGCCTGCTGCGTTTGTGTGCCTGCTGTGTGTATGTGTGCGTGCATGCATGAACTTTATAACAACATTGTGTGTGACTCATCGTTGCAGAAAGGCTTGAGGTAACTCTATAACAAATACAACAAATAATCATTGGGAAAGTTCCTACTGTAGTATTTCTCACAAACATTACTTGAGATTTTCTTCCTTCTTATCTGTTACTGAGCTGTTTATCTGACGCAGCCGAGGCAGAGATTGAGGCACACTCTGACAGGCACATGGAAACAGGGGGAGGGGAGAATTAGAATGAAAGCCACAAGCAACAGAAACAGCTACATAGTGTTCAAAGCAGAAAATTCAAATGTTCTAAAAGATATAATGAATATTCTGATGGGTGTTTTGAGCTGAAAATTTACAGACACAATCTGGAGACACAAAAGACGCATCTTAAATCTTGAGAAAGGGGTCAAATAGGTGCCCTTTAAAAGACCAATAGATGTTTTTTGGAAATGGGCTCATTTAACAAGTGAGTTTTACCATTTTTAAACCCATTCAGCCAATCTCTGGGTCTGGCAGGAGCACTTTTATTTTAATTTAGCATAAATCATCGAATGAGATTAGACCAATAGCATTTAGCTTAAATAATTAATGAGGTTTAATCATTTTCCCTTTTAAAGCTAGACTCTTCTATAGTTATATTATTTACTAAGAGAGAAGGAAAATTAAAAATTGCTATTTTCTAGGCCAATCTGGCTCATAAAGGCTGCAGCCCAGGAACCCACCATGGGGAGGGGCCTACAGATGGCAGATAAGCATAATAAATACAAATTAATGTTGTTTTAATATTATTTTAAGGTTAAACACTTATTTATTTAATCACTTTTTTTGAGGAAATGGCAAAACAAATGGATGTGAATTCTATAGCCTTCTAGTGATTGACAGATGTGTGGGTGATATTACACAGTGCTGTTACCTAGTTACCTAGCTGGGGACTATTTTCAGGTGCTGCATAATATCATTGCGCCTGCTATAGCCGTGGTACTAAAGCAAAGATCCTTAATTATTACGCCAGAATGAGAGTATAGTTTTCAGCCTTAACAAGATGGAGACAACTGAAGCGATTGCTTTTTACTGTTTGTGGCCTGTTGGTGGAAGGCCAGACAGTGATTCCTGAATGAGGACATTTGAGTTCGGCGGTCTAACTACATAAGAGTCGGGCTTTAATTAGGAACAGTATAAAATGCTGATGGTCTAATCTGTTTCAGCTATTTATGCTAAGCTAAGCTAAAAGTGCTCCCATCTGACCTTCCACGTGAAAATTTTGAGTGAACTGTCCCTTTAACTACATATTTAATTCGATCACACTTTTTAACTACGTGGCATGAGAATGACATTTAAAGTTTTTCCCCCTTCACTAGATATTTAGCTGGAGAATTAATTTTGGGTTCTCCTAATTTGAAAGCAGCCTTGACATTTACTTTAACCAGAGGATCAGTTTACATCCATAACACACACGCAAAACACACACCAACTCACACATCAACTCTAGTGCATTTCCATCTCACTCACTGCATTGTCTTTCTTACACCAGAAATCACTGTTTGCACTGCAGCATGAAGAGATGAAACACACACACACACACACACACACACACACACACTCATTAGTGGCCACGAAAGTTCGCCGCTGTCCTCTGTTACCACGGAAACTCCCACGCTGTCTGGGCAGTGGGTGTGTGGTGGTCCATCCCATGATCCTTTGTGACAGCATGAACGATTTGGACCAATCAGTGGAAGCAGAGCACAGATCTCATTATTCTTCTTGAGGGGGCGACACGGACAGCCTGTCTTGATGCCAAACATAGGCTTTTATCTCTATCTCTTTACTCCATAATTCAATACATAAAAAAATCTAATTTGTTGCTTAAATATTGGTCCAGATCACTTAGCCAGGAAAAATGAGACTTTACGTGGAGCCCTAATCATCTTGTTTCTTTTGCCTTGAAATTCATTTTTTAAGTTTTAATTTTGTTATATTATATTGGATTACAGGTAAACAAATAACTAAATGAAATGTTATTTCAGAAATTTGTTTTAATTGGTGCTGTCAAATAATTAATCACAACCAAAATAAAAGGCTTGTGTGTGTGTGTGTGTGTGTGTGTGTGTGTGTGTGTGTGTGTGTGTGTGTGTGTGTGTGTGTGTGTGTGTGTGTGTGTGCACGCATGCATGCGTGTGTGTGTGCGTGTGCGTGTATTCATTATATGTATATGCTGTATACATATAAACCTGTAGAAAATGCAACAGTTTTATATTATATATAGATGTTTATATCTCTATATAATGTGTATTCGATGAGATTATTTTATATGTATCTCACGGTTCGGATCACACTACAGTTTTTGAGTCACAGATCCGACAATATCATTTACTTTAATTTGTTTAAAAATATCACTGCAAAACTCATTGGTTTTAACAAACATAACTTAGAACCTGTAGTTTTAATAAAAATAAACATCAAGAAAGAACCAGCTGAAAAAAAGTAAGATTTTCAATACACAAAATGATCATTGCTGCTGTTGCTGATAATGCTAAACATAGAAATCTAACATCTTGTACAAAATATCTCATTTATTTTCAATTAATGATTCAACAGTTCACACATAAAACCTCTTGTTTATATATATATATATATATATATATATATATATATATATATATATATATATATATATATATATATATATATATATATAAATATATATATATATATATATATATATATATATATATAAATTCACATATGTTATGCATTATATAAATGCACATTTTAGTTTTTTGGATGCAATTTAATTGCGATTAATCGTTTGACAGCACTAATTGTATCATTGTTATATTTGTCCACAATTTTTAATAGCTTATAATTTAACAGAATGAATATAATACAATATAATACAATACAATACAATATAATATAATATAATATAATATAATATAATATAATATAATATAATATAATATAATATAATATAATATAATATCAGTAATATAATATAATATAATATAATAAAATATAATATCAGTAATATAATATGTGAATTATATTATATTATATTATATTATTATTATATTATATTATTATTATATTATATTATATTATGATAGTCCACAGTTCTCAAATATCAACAGACTGACTAAAATATCATGAAATAATATTTATTTCACAGATATAGTCTTGCATTATCAGTAGACTGAAAATCTGATTTAAAATGCCATGTAATGTTACATTAGTTCACAGTTGAGGACATTTAATATCATTTGACCAGTGCAGCTTGCCAGCCATGCTTTGGCTTGTTTGTCCTTCATATGTTGATGTTGGGCTGCTGGTATCTGTCTTGCCACAGGACATAATCTACCTTTAGTCCACTGGATTCATGTTTCTAAATGGCACATTAGCTGAAGCTCCGCAAAGAAACCTTCATCGTTTCCTTCTCGCTGGGTTTCTATTGTCAAACACAGGGAAGTGTTGAGCTTTAATGTTAATTTTTTTCTATATTTCTTTCTCCAACATGACACCATATCAATCTGCACCTATTAAAAAGGCTGAGAATTGAAGGTTGACCGAGCCCAGGGCAAGGACAATGTCCAAATGATCCATTTAGATGTGCATATTTTGTGCTCCAGTGGATTGCACTGATGTTAATCATGTTGAATTGGATGATGCCATTGTTTCTATATCCCTGAATATGAGACAGACATATGTGTGTGCTGTAATTTCCACAAACCCTGGAAATGTGAGCGATGTACGCATGATCTGCACAGTAAACACTATGAAATGTAATACCCTGAGGATTTAGATGCTCTGCATGGGGTTCCATTGCTGGCTCATTCTGCCAGATTCAATATGGTTGTGTGTGTTGCATATGATGCAAGGCTTGCACCTACAATTCAGGCTCTGTCAAGTCATACTCTGGATTTCAAAACATCAAGAATGACTCTGTTCAATTAGTTCTTTGGATTTAGTTTTCATTGTATTTTGTGCTACTTTTTAATTTAGTTTAATTTTTTTAAAATATATTAATATAAATATATGTTTAAACTAATAACACCCTCTCATGCCATTCCAATCTCCTGAGATTCATCTTCAAAACACATTTTACATTTTAGATGAAATTCAAGAGCTCCCTCATTCTTCGTAGTCAGTAATAGTCTTGGAGATATTTAAAGTCCAGAAAAGGAACCAAAAACTTTGTTACTTTAGTGGTTCAATGAAAAATGTAAGTATGGTTTTGTCTACTGTATATATTATCTCCCACTACAGGTCATGTAGTACAATGTATTGCCATTAGAGTGAGCAGTAAAAACATACAAACATCAAATTCATACATTCATTCATTTTATTTTCCGCTTAGTCCCTTTATTAATCAGGGGTCGCCACAGCGGAATAAACCGGCAAGCATGTTTTTACGCAGCGGATGCCCTTCTAGCCGCAACACATCCCTGGGAAACAGACTCTCACTCACACTCATACACTATGGACAATTTAGCCTACCCAATTCACCTGTTCCGCATGTCTTTGGACTGTGGGGGAAACCGGAACCAGAGGAAACCCACGCGAACGCAAGGAGAACATGCAAACTTCACACAGAAACGCCAACTGACCCAGCCGAGGCTCAAACCAGTGACCTTCTTGCTGTGAGGCGACGAAACAAGTACTAAATTGTGCATAGAAAACATGCATCCTAATCTGATACAATAGATGATTTTTATTTGAATTTTTATTTTTTTGTGAGCTAAAGTGTGTTCTTTGAGGTTCGATTTGATTGATTTTAGAAGCACAGATGTCAGATGGAATGTTTTGATAATGTTTTTGGTTTCTTTTCTGGACTTTGAAATTGCTCTGGACCATTGCTGTCTATGAACAGCCAGAGAGCTCTCAGATTTAATAAAAATATCAAAAATTGAGTTTTGAAGATGAACAAAGGTCTTGGGATTGCAATGGCATGAGGGTGAGAAGTAAGAAGTTTAAATTTTTAGATAATCTGATGCTTTTTCCAAACATTTGCGTTTTTCTGCTTAGCCAGCCCGATCTCATTAGGAAATGTAAATATTTTATGTACTGTCAGAAAAGTGTCTAAATTCTTATGATTTCATTCATATGAAAACACACCCTCAAACCCCAGCCCTAACCCAGCCCCTCACTGGGGGATTTGCACATTTACTAAAATGTAGAAATGAATACGAATTAATTAGAAGTGAATTACAAAGTAATACGAATTAGCCACTAAATCAAAAAGTTCAGAAATATTGTGAGATTGTGTTGGTTTAACACACAAGATGATCCTTTTGAAGAATGTTATTGGAAAGAAAACACTATGAAATTAATGGCTATCATTTTCAGCATTTTTTAAATTATCTTCTTTTGTGTTCAACAGAAGAAAGAAACTCAAACTGGCTTCTGACAAGTGGAGGGTGAGTAAATGATGACCGAACTTTCATTTTTAGAACTGTCATTCTAACTTTAAGGTGTCTGAAAAAAGAAAGAAAAAAAACATTGTAATATGCTGAAATGTGCAATGAAAGTATATGTATGGTTTGTATGGTTTTTGGTAGTTTAAAAAGATTTTTCATATTTATCAAAGTTGTTTGTGTATTTATGGCTCCATCTGGTGGTTGAGCAATTATTTTCCAGTCCAGTCAGATGTAAAAATCGAAATGCAGTGGTCCTGACTGTTGTTAATTATGTACACACTGCATTTCTGATATCTTATCATTATTGTGTTCTGTTTGAACTGGAGCTCTGACCAATCAAATATTAATACTCATTTCATAAGCAAAAACATCTGTCTGAAAATAAAATGTTTTGAGCTGCACACACAGGCACCTACTAGGCACTGGACTAACAGGCTTGAAACATGGCAAACTTAATGTTTTCATATGAACTATTATTAATTTAGCAAATTGTAGAAATCTATTATGCATGGAATATTCATGTGTGATGTTATGATTTGGGAAGGTCAGAAGCTTTTTTTAGATGTTGCCAGATACTGGCGAGATGGAAATAAACCAATTTGCTGTGTGGAAGCAGAGAATCCAGCATTCATTCCTGTCTGCTCATCAGTGTCACTGTAAATCCTGCTTGACGGAGCAAATACTATTTTTGAAAAATGTGGTGAAAAACAAGCAACAAGAGAGCTCATTTCAAACATTTCATTTCACACCGGCCCTCATCGGGATGTGGAAATGGCCCGTTTCAATCTTGAGCCCCTACAAACAGATCAGATTTGAACAGACCATTTTTTAATAAACAGCAAATGCTGTATTTATACATTTATATTTTTGTTGAAATGGTAAAAACATGCATGTCTGATACGATTAGGCCATGAGCCCTGTAATACACCACAATGTATAAATGTATATTTTAATTGAAGTTATGCATATAAAAAATATAGGGTGGTGCAGTGGGTAGCCCTGTCGCCTCAAAGCAAGAAGGTCAATGGTTTGAGCCTCGGCTGGGTCAGTTGGCGTTTCTGTGTGGAGTTTGTATGTTTTGCCCTTTTCTGCGTGGGTTTCCTCCGGCTGCTCCAGTTTCCCCAACAGTCCAAAGACATGCGGTATAAGTGAATTGGGTAAGCTAAATTGTCCGTAGTGTATGTGTGTGAATGAGAGTGTATGGGTGTTTCCTAGTTCTGGGTTCCAGCTGGAAAGGCATCCGCTGCTTAAAAACATATGCTGGATAAGTTGGCAGTTCATTCCGCTGTGGTGACCCCTGGTTAATAAATGGACTAAGCTGAAAAGTCCTAAACTAAAAACACAAACTTGCAGATATTACAGAAATATAAATACCTGATATATATTAAAATATATACATACCTATATTAGGCTACAGTCCCAAAATAAAAACACAAACCACAATGAATTAATCCATTGATTAAAGTACATTTTATTCCTAGTTATACAGAGATAAACAACTTTTTTCCTTTTTTTTTAAATGAATGGGTCTTTTAAATAAATAAGTCCTTTAATAAAAAAGACTAATTATTATGAAGTTAAATATATCTTATTATTGATATTTATAATTATACTTAATGCAATGCCTGATATGATTATGCCATCAGTTGAGTTATAAAAACAGAAAGCACAATTAATAAATGTATATAATAATTGAAATAATGCAGATATATCAGAGCCTGAAATGCATTAAGAAATATGCATACCTGATATGATTAGGTCATTGGTCTTTTATTAAAAACAGAAAACGCAATTATTATATTTACATTTTAGTTGAAGTAATCATTTTTTATTTATCTGGGGGGGGGGGTGTATTTAAATTAAAATTATATGGAAATGTTATTTAATTAAATTTAATTATTTAATTAAATAAACCGAATACATAATTACAGACTCACCAATATAAAAAACAAAAGCAACATTTTTAATAAAATGTAATGAATGGGTGCAATGAAGGGCAGATGTCTATTTGAGGAAACTTAAAGGGATAGTTCGGCTAAAAATGGAAATTCACTCACTATTTACACAAGTGGCTATAAAACCTTATATTTTACCTTTATTACCTTTATTCTTTTGAACACAGATTTTAGAAGAAAGTTGAACATCTGTAAACATTGGCGTCCATAGTAGGAAAAATCTTACCTAAATGCTGACACTTACAGATAAAACCATCATCAAGTGGTTTAATCAAAGTCTTCTGAAGAGACCGATTGATTTAGAGTTTTATTCACATTTAGATTTTGGATCAGAGTGTCTATACTTTTGTTTGAACAGACTTAGAAATCTGTTTATTTGCATGTGCGTTTGGAACAACAAAGGTGACTAAATGAAGACATCATTTTCATTTAGGGATGACATAACATAGGAATCTCTGTCCTACACAGTAACAGTTACAATCCTGCCTCTATTTTCATTAGATTAAAAATCTCTTACTAACCAAGTTTAAACTTGAGCTTTGGAAATGTAATTTGGCCACTAGAGGGAGTGCTTGAACTTCACTGAAACCATTCTAGCCTCACAAGTCTGTCATCACTGCTCAACAAACCTAATAAACACATCATCGGCATCCCATAATGCTCATGTGTGTGTTGTGCGGGCACAGGCCCAGGGGGGGCAGAGAATAAGTGCTGTTTGGTCTGTCCTCAGAGGTCAGAGTCAGGGTTAATCTGTGGTGTTTAGCAGGACTGTGAGGCCACTATTGTGTGACTGAGTTTAAAAGATGAATGCCTGCTCAAACCATGAGCAGAAATGACAAATAAACTACTAACAATGACTACAATACTATCCACACCAGCAGATCATATAATTTTGTTTATTATTTGTGCAAACTGCTTCTTTTTGTTTACATCTAATTTAAATGCTTTAACGCTTGTCATCTGCTGTTTTAACACAGGGTTGATTCTGATTGGATGTCAGAGTTTGTTTTGTTTTTTAGTTTATAATTTGGAACAGCATTTTAAAAGAGGTTTTAACTATGTTCTTTCTTTGTGACAAGTTCAGTGGTAGTGTTTACTGCTATTCTTTATTATCACTAACATCATATGTAACATCATATTCTAGACAGAATATTGGGGCTCGTCTGGCTTGTTTTGATTAATTGCTTTACAAAGTACATTTTATCTATATGGGATAAATATGTAGAATTATATCATTGTACAGTTACATCACTTATTCAATTTACAGATAAACCAATCGCAGATTTTGTTCTGTGGTCTTATGAGACAGTAAAGTGTCTGTCAGATGCATACCCATTATGAATCTTGCTAGAAGTAATAGGTCATCTGGGTAATTTTGACTATACTTTTTATATGCAAATATACGTCTATTGTCACATTGTTTTTCACTACTATAAAGTAGGGAAGAATGCAATTTTGGATCCTGGAGAAATTCTATCTTTATTGTTCTCATGTATTTATCTTTTTTTTTTGTATTTAGCATACAAATAAGGATAATTTCACACACTCTTAGAAAAAAAAGGTATTAGGCATATAGAAATATTCAAATTGAACCAATAAAACTTTACACTTGCACTCATCGGCCACTTTCTTAATACTGGGTTGGACAGCCTTTTGCCTTCAGAACTATTAATCCTTCATGACATAGATTCAACAAGGTTCTGGAAATATTCCTCATAGTTTTTGGTCCATATTGACATGATAGCATCACACAGTAGCTGCAGATTTGTTTGCTGCACATCCATGATGTGAATTTCCCGTTCCACCACATCCCAAAGGAGCTCTATTGGATTGAGCTCTGGTGACTGTGTTATTTTCAAGAAACGAGCCTAAGATTATTTAGAATTTATGACATTTATCCTGCTTAAAGTAGCCATCAGAAGATGAGTACACTCTGCTCAAGGGATGGAAATGATGAAAGTCACTTAAATCACCTTTCTTCCCCATTCTAATGCTCAGTTTTATGTGCAGCAGATTGTCTTGACCGTGTCTACATGCCTAAATGGATTGAATTGCTGCCTTGTGATTGTCTGGTTAGAACTTGGACAGGTGTACCTAATAAAGTGGCCAGTGAGTTTACATTACCAAGGCAATAGTTGACAAAGACAAGAGTTAAAAGTTTCATTGCAGCACCACAGTGGAAAATTAAACTGTTTCTGTGCTGACCGGTTCTGCACTGAATGGAATGGTTTAGGAAACAGTAGTGTTTGAAGGAAAATCCAATCCTTTTCTGGAATATATCTGGACTCTGTTTCTGTTTTTAGAGGGTCAGAGCTCTCAGATTTTATCTAAATTATCCCAATGTGTGTTCTGAATATGAATGGAGGTCTTGGGGGATTTGGAACAACATGAAAGTGAGTAATTAACAACAGAGTTGTAATTTTAGTGTGAACTAATCTTTTAATGCATACAGATTAAAAAAAAAAAGTGTGACATGGATAAAATCAGCTGAACACTCTGGTTCATGTTTTGTGTTTTGTTACAAGTAACTTATATTCAAAGCTTTTTCTTCAGTGTATAAAGGTGTTCACAGGGCAGCTACTAATTAGCACTCATTACTAAACTGTCACATACAGTAATTAAGCTCCTATTTAACAGTAATTTGGCTAATTTGCTGATCGAAGTAAAAGTAGAAACAAATTAAAGTACGTTTATTATAATCCTGGACCAACCAGAGCATAAATGTCTAGCTCAAGGGCACAATGAAGATACAGTTTCATTTTGTCGGTTTTTAAGCTGCAGTCTTTCAGCTTTACAGTTTTGAAAACCACTCTGAATGAAATTAGATTAGATAGACTATTAGTAATAGTTTTTTTTAGGCATTTGTTAGGCTGTAATAAGCATTTGTTTAATTATAATCACATCAATGTACTTGTTGTCACACCATGAGCAGCTTGCGAGGGGAAGTAAGGGCTCTTAGCTAAACACAATGAGATCCTCTGATGACCTTTCAAGTGTTGCAGAGGAATGTAAGCAGATCAGGCAGGTATGTGAAAGAGATCGTCCTTGTGAAAACCGGGCTTGTTGGAACTATGGCGCTTTGAACGGAAATCTGTAATTTTAACTATCAAGGAGGAGAAGGTTGGAAAGGTCGACAAGAATCATAACTGTTTTCCAAAACTATACATGATAGTATTGTTAGCTGTGACTCAAGTTGTTTGTGAGTAGGCTTCAATGATATAGATATTTTGGACTTTTCCTCTTACTGAATGTGTCTCTCCATCTCTATTTATCTGTACTAGGGTGAAACGGTCTGTTCGGTGAATCTGCCACTGGGTGTAAGATGATATTTTCGTCTCTCTCTCTGCCGTCTTAGTGTCTTTATTAGCAGGTAATGTCCTAAAAGAGGATTAGAGGAGGAAAAGGAGAGACGTGGTCCTGTGGATGGATGAATGGCAGAAGGGATGGTTAAAAGAGGGACGGGAGGTTAGGTTAAGGAGAAGACGAAAGAAGAGATCCCAATGCTCGGGGATATTTGGGGAGATTATCTGTATGTCAGATAGATGTGGAAAGACAGACATTTAGCCTAAGTATTAATTGAGTAAAGTGAGGGTGTGAATTATGGCCTATATACTCACATATGAATGTAATTTGTATATAATGTATATGTACAGTTGAAGTCAGAATTTTTAGCCCCCCTTTGATTGATTTATTTATTTTTTTCGTTTTAAAATATTTCCCAAATCATGTTTAACAGAGCAAGGAAATGTTCACAGTATGTCTGATAATGTTTTTTTCTTCTAGAGAAAGTCTTATTTGTTTTAATTTGGCTAGAATAAAAGCAGTTTTTTAATTTTTTAAACACCATTTTAGGGACAATTATTAGCCCCTTTAAGCTATATTTTTTTCTCGATAGTCAACAGAACAAACCATTGTTATACAATAACTTGCCTATTTACCCTAACCTGCCTAGCTAACCTTATTAACGTAGTTTAGCCTTTAAATGTCACTTTAATCTGTACAGAAGTGTCTTGAAAAATATGTAGTCCAATATTATTTACTCTCATCATGACAAAGATAAAATAAATCAGTTTTTAGAAATGCGTTATTAAAACTATTATGATTAGAAATGTGTTGAAAAAAATCTTTCCGTTAAACAGAAATTGGGGGAAAAAAATAAACAGGAGGGCTAATAATTCAGGGGGGCTAATAATTCTGACTTCAACTTTATGTGCTGTATGTTAGCAATTCGTTATTCAGCACTCTCAACCCAAATTTAGGTAAAATATTGACAAACACAACTTTTGGGTTAAAATGTCATTAAATGCCTTAACTTTTAACCATAGTTTACTCAAATTTGTGTTGAAACAATCCAACAGCTTTTGAGTGATGATAGCAACAAAGTTTTTAAAAGTTTGATGTTTAGTCAGGTCTTCCAAAGCCGTCTAACAGTGCTCTTCAGTATCAAAACCCTTTCATTCTTAATCAACCTCTTAATTGTCCCTGTCTGATATGTGGAACATTTTATCAGTGCATATATATATATATATATATATATATATATATATATATATATATATATATATATATATATATATATATATATATATATATATATATATATATATATATATATATTTTTTTTTTATGTCTGGATTTTAACTTAACACTCTTAATTGGCTCAATTTAAAGATCTTGTTGCGAAGTCTAAAGCACATGGTGCAAAAGGCTGTGTCCAATTCCACTTTTGCTATTTTAAGGACGAAAAAATAGGATTGGGGCTAACAAGGTTGTGCTTATTCTCTTAATGAGTTATGGGTGTGTTTTGAGCATAACATGCATTAAACCGATCAGTCTCACATCTCACATTCCCCTTAAGATTAAGTTGCATTGCGCCTTGGCACATTTGATATTTACAGGGAATAATTTGTTAGTGAAAAAACTGAATGCTTCACTAGCGAGAAAACAGTTAAACAGACCATCTGCAGCACAAGGATAAAGAATGAGCTTCTTCTATTCAGCCTCTTTACTTTCTTACTTTACTTTTACTCTACTCCTTTACTTTCGTGGATAAAGAAATAGTGTTGTACGCGTTTAAGTTTCGCTTAAGCGCAATGATTTGTTTCAAAACTATTTCTAAATTCAGTTCTAGTTTCCAGCAAATGAATAAATTAACAATAATAAAGAAGTGTTATATGCAAGGACTTGTGCTATTCTTATGCCCCATATGGTCCAAAACCTGAAATATAAAACAAATAATAATATGCACATAATGAATAACCCTGCTAATAATAATAATATTACACAAATGCAAATTGTCATGAATAATTAACAACATTTTTTTGTAATATTTTAATCTTTTAATTATTTTTCATTTGTAAATATATTTGTGTATTGCTGTACATCCTGTGTGTATTAAGCAATGTGTACACATTTAAGGTGCAACTAATGCGCTCTGCCCTGGACTTTAGTCCAGCTTTCAGTTGGTCAATGATGTGGTCTGTTCTAGTTCCTCAAAGAGCAACACGCCAACAATGCACCTTTACACACCTGCTTTTTAGACCTGCACACCCATGAGTCCACAAAGCAGCGCAAATGAATTTGCTATTTAAACAACCTAGTGCAAAACGTGAAAATTAGAGTTTTGCTGGTCTGAAAATAGCAACACATTGTGCCAAACACGTCTTGCTCTTAATTGCGCCAGATGTATGATAGGGCCCTTCATGTCATTTGAGTATATTATATAGCATTTTCAACTCTGAATTCAAAAAGAGTTCAAGTTACTATAAAATACCATATTTTGATGTAAATTAATGGCCAAGAAGCATACGTTTTATTTTTTGAAAAAATGCCCCCCTTTGAACCAAATCAACCAGCTACACAATCACAATCACAACATTACGAACTCTGAAGCCCAACCAGACAAAATAGTTTTAATAATAATGATCATGATAATAATAATAAGTAGAAGAGAAAGAAGCAATATAATAGTTATTTATTTATTTGAAAATGAAAGATAAATATAAAACTACAAAATTTATTTAAAGATCTTTATTACATTAAACATGTTACATTTTTGCCCCACAATTTGCTTATTTTTTGATTGTTGGAGAATTATTTGCACAATCACGGTTAAGGTTTTTTTTTCCACCAGAAATTCCACTTTTTAACATAATTATTTAATAATAAAGTTTGAATAATGTGGTTTGATGGCTTCACCAACAGCATAAAATAGCTTTGTAGCACTAAGTAGGTCTGTTTTTAAAAGTTTGTTTTGTATAATTTTATAAAAATATCAATTTCCTAAATTAAGAAATGGAAAAGATTTTTTTTTTCCCCCAGAAGTTGTTAGGTAACAGTCCAGTGGAATTTAAAATGTATATTCTGCGAACAGACAGATGTTAATAAAGTTGTTTATACAATGACCAAGTAGTACATTAATTCTGAATAATTGAGGATATGAACTATTTGTGGCAGCCACTCTTGAATTTCAGGGTCATAGCTGGGACATTACTATGTTTTTGTTTTCTTTTAATATTGTGGTCTTATTATAAAGTACATGAATTCTATTTTAAATGTGAGAAGTCCACTTAATTTTATCTTCTTAAAGAATCTGTTTCTTGTCACTCATAGATAAGTAAAGATGCTTTAAAAGTGATTCAGTGTGTCAAACCATATAAAACGTCTCTTTTCTGAACTTTCCCCCTGCGGAAGTGTCTACAGCTTTAGTGTAACCTGCCCTTCTGGAGGTTAATGTGAGGGAAATCAGATTTGGGTAGGAGGCATCTCTAAGCCTCTGGAAAGTAGAGGAGCAGAGAGTAAGAAAGAGCTTTTTGTGTTGTGTGAGGATTGAACGCTACGCTGTATGGCCAATTGACTTCTTCTCCAATTCATCAAATGCACTGTTTACCTAATCTGTCATAGCATTTCAAAACGCATTAAAACCACAGGCAGATAAGCTCGGCATTCCTACTCCTGAGTCAGGATAGTCTTACCTTCACCAAAAAGCCCAACCATTTCTCTCTCTCTCCCCCAGAGGATTAGCTCTTGTGTGAAATGCATACTGTAAAGTGCTACCACATCTTGCTTAAGGACAATTCCACCCACCCCTTCCAGATAAATAAAGTATTATTGTGCAGTTAAGGAAGATTAGAAGTTAGAGCAGGGGGTTGGTGCTTGCGGCTTGAGGATTGCGGATATCTGAAATTGAGTTTAATGCCACGCTTATCTGAATTCTTCCCCTCTTTAATAGTGCACACTGTTGTGTGTGTGGCAGAGGGGGAGGAAGCAAGGAGATGGGGTCGTATCCTCTACAGTAAGGCGCAAGAAGGAAATCGTGAATTGAGTTGCATTAAAGCCTCTTTTTGTAAAACAAGACCGACAGCAAAGTGAATTGGCATGGCAAGACGTGGAGGAAAGGGCCAGATGCGAGGTGTCGGTTGCAAATTGAACTTGGACGGTGTGCGAGAGGCCCGTCGGGTGTTATACAAACTGCTTAACACATCATTCATCTTGTCTAGGGAATAATATACTGTAACCAAGGATGTGCTGTTGCACCATATTTCATTTGCAGACTGCCCATAGCTTATACAAGACAGTTCATTTTGTTTTGGATCACACCGGCTTTCATTGCATGTGTTTTGCGCAAGAAAGTCAAGATTGTCAGTGCCGATGGTCTTGTGGCCAGTGTCAACATCATTACGGGCATCCCGAGTTTAAACTCGCGGAACTTTCCCTATCCAATTGCCTCTTTCTCTCTCTTTCTCCAACTTTGTTTCCTGTCATCATGCTGTCCTGTTAAAATGAAAGTAAAAATACCAAAATAAATCTTTAAAACAAAATTAAAGAGTGGGCCTGTAGCTTTTTTTCTTTCTTTTTTTTCTTTTTGCTTATTTTACCAATTTAAATAGATAGTTGAGTTTTACCTTTTTATTTAAATCCATCGTCTAATTTCCAGGTCTGGCAGGAGCCTTTTGGCTTAGCTTAGTGTAATAAAATTATCTTATAGGTGCTGTATGTAAGATTTTGACTCTTCTAAAGCATACATATACCATAATATGTTTGCAGATATTTCAGAAACATATCAAGTGATCATTCTTGTTTATCTGAAAAACAATGCTGAAGTCAGTTATTCTGCTTTGAAAATGTCTGTTATGTGCCCGAATGCTGTCTTTGTTTTGGTTCTTTTTTTAACCCGCCCAATGACAGTTTGTCCAATTATATTTCAGCACCCTGGGTTGCCTTGTTGGACAATCGCGTATTTCATTCATTCAGTTATGAATGGTCTTAAAGCTTGTGCCCATGACTGAAATGTGACCTCTGGTGGACAGTAGCACACTCTGAAATGAGACGCAGATTCAGAGTACCACAAAAGGTTATGAAATGGCAAATAATATAAACATTACGAGCGTAAACTTTAGGTGAGCAGGTTACATTATAGCCTCGTGTCCTAACAACATGCTACATGACGAGATACGCAGTGATAAGCAGTTTGGCTGTTTGCACCAGACGAAACACGACAGAAATTTAAATACAGCCATTCAAGAAGCACAGAATATGCATTCATTTATGAAATGGTCAGGTTTATACTCTAATTAATATATATTAAATCTTTAACATTATTAAATGCACATGCTAAATCACTGATAATGTTATGTGTTGGTTTTGAGTCACAGATCTAAAGTTCAATATCAAACAGTTCATTTTAATCTCAAGATGAAGTTAACGATCTGCTGCTGCTTTCAGTAGTATGGCAATAAATTTCTTGTAAAATTGCATTCAAACTGATATTGAAAGCATTCATCACTGAATAAAGCACATGAGGTGTACCTGAGATGATCATTGTTAATTTTCTGTTGTTCAGCTGCAAGAAATAGAGTTTCTAATATATCAATTTAAGGTGTTGGTTAGAACCAAAACTCCTTTTAATAGGGATTTTAATGCCTTATATCGCATGATGTTGCTTTTAAATAGAACACGATTTAAATCAGCCTTTAGGCTCAATCGTCAGACTCGCTCCTGTTCATACTTAATCTGGTAACCTGCGCTTGTGTTTGATCCAGGAATGCAATACCTAGTTCAACTATTGGGTGTCAAACTTACATACTGCACCTTTACTTAAGGGGACTTTGTTGCAATATATGGTATGGTATGGTACCAATGATATTATGCAGTACTTTTACCAAGTTACCCAGCTGGACACTATTTTTAGGCATTTCTTAATACCAGTGTGCCTGATGCCACAATGGTACGGCAGCAAAGTTCATTGACTATTACTCTGTAATGGTAATATAGTGTTCTGAGCCATATGGACCTAGAAAATAGCAATTTTCCATTCGTCTTAGTACACAATATAACTACTATAACTACTTTAAATAGTGAAACTATTTGAAAAAATCTTATTGCCATTTTAGATTGAAATTATATGTTGTCATGGTTGGGCATATAAATGATATCTTGTCAAATAGTACCTCAACCTAATCCTGTTGAGGTTCAGGCTATTGTCTCGGACACACTTAATGATTTTCAAAAAGGTAGAATGCCACAGAATTAAGTTTCAACGGATTTTAACATTATGATTTTTTCCGAACAAGCATGTTATGATGATTTGGCCTTAAAGTCTTGTAAGTTGTAATAAAGGTTTCACTGTGGCAATAACAAAGATGTAAGTTCTCACAAAAATTTCATGATCAAACACGCAATGTGTCATTATTCATTCATTCATTCATTCATTCAATCATTCATTTCCTTTTCGGCTTAGTCCCTTTATTCATCAGGGGTCGCTGCAGCAGAATAAACTGCCAACTTATTCAGCTTTTTTTTAATGCAGCAGATGCCTTTCCTGCTGCAACCCAACACTGGGAAACACCCATACATATTATTTTACACACATACAGTACGGCCTATTTGCTTATTTAATTAACCTACATTGCATCTCTTTGGACTTGTGGGGGAAACTGGAGCACCTGGAGGAAACCCACGCAAACATGTGGAGAACATGCAAACTCCCCACAGAAATGCCAACCGACCCAGCCAGTTCTTTCTGTGAGGCGAACGTGATACCCACTACACCATCATGATGCCCTGCGTCATAATAAAAACAGGAAATAACATTGTCAGCATATATTTTGCTCTTGGAACCTAAGGAAAACCCTTATACCATTTGATTGTCACCCACCCATTTTTGTGGCTCCTATATTTTACTATAAATAAAACATCTGGCCAGTTGCTTTTATTGCCCCCCCCCCCCCCCCCAACCCATGTTCTCAATTTTTCTATTGTGAGTGTAACAAATCTGATCAACTAACTTAGATAGGGGTGAAATAAAATGTGAGTGAAAGTCTCCTAATTGCATGGACTACTATTGGAATGGTCAGTAAACCTGACCTCATTGAAGTCAATAGCTTACTCAGACTGATTTGAGGCCTGCAATATTGTTCTACCGGTGACTCACTTCTCCATTTTGTTTTCTATGGGCTTCAACTTTGAACTTTTAATCAGATAATCTTAATTTCCTTCTGCTCTTTACTGTGGCAAGCTTGTTACTATGGAAACAGAGGGCCAGTGTGGCCAAGAAAGGCTTATACCCGTGCCTGAGCTGTTTGGCCTGCTATCACAGAGCACGCACACACACATGTTTCCAGGTAGCGTTGATTGATTGGGCAATGATGAGAGGTAAGGATAATCTGAATATTTAGTTAAGGCCATCCGGATGCTATTACCTTTCCCCGCAGGCGTTTTTTCTGGAAAGAGAGGGGATAAAGTGTGCTCTTCTGAGGTTCATTTCAACAAGCACTTATTTAGGCATACAACGCTGCTTTCTGTACTCCCTTTATGGACTGGAGAACTGCAGAACAGCATAAAAAGAAGGAGCTTTTGATATGACTCAGGGTTTTTGATGAAACTGCTCTCACAAAAATAACGCCATAGCACATTATAGAGTCATGGCTAGCGTTGTAATGCATATACAGTAATGTGTTCCTAGGCCTATATATGAGCATAAATAGTTGTCATTCTTCAACCCGAGAAGAGCAGGAAGATCTGATACAAGTACAAAAGGCTTACAGTGACCCTTCACCACAAACAGACTGAAGCTGATGAGGGATATAATTAGGGAACGTTCATAAAATACCCATTTACGGTCTCGGACATGCAG